>NC_138130.1:100548691-101053691 GCF_964188305.1 Podarcis bocagei | reverse complement strand
CCGCGGTTTCCAGTTCCATGCAGGAAGCTCCTGCAGCCAATCAGAAGCCACGCCTTGGTTGTTGAATGTTTTCGGAAGGCGTCCGGACGTCCGGAACAGATTCCGTTTGACAACCAAGGTACGACTGTATCGATCTATCCCTTTACCCTAAGGTCCCAGGGCAGGTTATGGTAAAACAAGTACAGTGGTACCTCAGGTTAAGAACTTAATTCGTTCTGGAGGTCCGTTCTTAACCTGAAACTGTTCTTAACCTGAGGTACCACTTTAGCTAATGGGGCCTCCTGCTGCCACCGCCATGCAATTTCTGTTCTCATCCTGAAGCAAAGTTCTTAACCTGAGGTACTATTTCTGGGTTAGCAGAGTCTGTAACCTGAAGCGTATGTAACGTGAAGTGTCTGGAATCCGAGGTACCACTGTACAATATTAAAAAACAACTTAAAACAACTTACATACATTAAAATCAGGTGAGTCCTAAAAATGTAGGCCTCAAGTGTCAAAAGCCAGGTGTGTCTTCAGCATCCTCTGAGGGCAACCAAAATGGTCAAAGGCCTGGAAACGATGCCTTATGAGGAACGGCTAAGGGAGCTGGGCATGTTTAGCCTGGAGAAGAGGAGGTTAAGGGGTGATATGATAGCCATGTTCAAATATATAAAAGGATGTCACATAGAGGAGGGAGAAAGGTTGTTTTCTGCTGCTCCAGAGAAGCGGACACGGAGCAACGGATCCAAACTACAAGAAAGAAGATTCCACCTAAACATTAGGAAGAACTTCCTGACAGTAAGAGCTGTTCGACAGTGGAAGGAGTGTGGTGGAGTCTCCTCCTTTGGAGGTCTATAAGCAGAGGCTTGACAACCATATGTCAGGAGTGCTCTGATGGTGTTTCCTGCTTGGCAGGGGGTTGGACTCGATGGCCCTTGTGGTCTCTTCCAACTCTATGATTCTATGATTCTATGATTCTATGAAAGCTGTACAATGAAGGTACCCAGGGCCCCTTTGTGGGGAGGGAGTTCCACTGTTTAGGGGCCACAGAGAAGTCTCTCTCCTGGACAGCCACCACCGCTTTGGGCCTCTGAGGGTGGGGGAACTACCAAGAGGGCCCCTTGGCTGATCTTGGCACCCGAGAGGGTCTGTAAGGAAGCATTGCAAGCATTGCACACTGAAAGGCATACCTGGTGGATTGGGGTCATTAGGGCCAATGGGTCATTGCCCCACTAACCTCAGTCTGCCCTCTCGGACGCTATGCTCCAGTAAGCAGCTGAAGTGTATCTTGCTTCAGGTTTGGCAAAGGGGCAAAGTCCCTTTCAAGCTGGGGCTGCCCAGAGCTGCTTAGAGAGCAAAAGGACCAGGAGAGGAGCGTCTTGGGTGCAAAGGTCTCCCCTGCTTTGCAACATCTACACAACACTGTTATTACGACTCACGTGTTACTGGACTGGACTGGGAAAGGATTTCAGGACTGACACAGGTGGGAGATGTGGTCCAAAATATCACCATGTGGGTGAAGGCTTTTGTGTGGCCGGTGGCTTGAATCCCATCAGATTCAGGCAGTGCTGAAATAGGCAGGTAAAGGTAAGGTAAAGGACCGCTGGATGGTTAAGTCCAGTCAAAGGCAACTATGGGGTTGCGGCGCTCATATCGCTTTCAGGCCGAGGGAGCCAGTGTTTGTCCGCAGACAGCTTTCCGGGTCATGTGGCCAGCAGGACTAAACCGCTTCTGGCACAACAGGACACAGTGACGGAAACCAGAGCACACAGAAATGCCATTTACCTTCCCACCACAACGGTACCTATTTATCTACTTGCACCGGTGTGCTTTCGAACTGCTAGGTTGGCAGCAGCTGGGACAGAGCAACAGGAGCTCACTCCTTTGCGGGGATTCGAACCGCCAACCTTCCAATCGGCAAGTCCAAGAGGCTCAGTGGTTTAGATCACAGCGCCTCCCTACCAAATAGGCAGAGTAGGTACTGACCTATGGACCCCATGTCCTTTAGGGGTCCCGTGGCAACCAATCGAAGTAATATGGCCTTGATCTTGAAAGATCAAACAAAAAAAAATGTATTAGCGGATCATTTGCGAGGGGCGTCCCAAGATTTCAACTGCCTGGGGGCCTCCAGAGGGGTTAATCCAGTGCTGACTGCAGGGCCAGGAAAGAATTTAAAGGGGAGTGGGCGGGATTAGGACAGGCATGGCTATGTGCCCTGCCGGGGACACTGGAGGCCCCAACAGCTGCCCCCAAATGCCAGGCGTTGGTGGCAGCTCCGGTCGTATCTGAGCAACAGCCAGGGCATTTTCGAACAGTGAAAGAGCATGGGGTTCACTTGCCGAAGCAATGCCCCAGCTGGGGAATATATTTTGCAAATCTGGGCATACTACAAGTTTGGCCACCAAATAGGTACCCTGTTTCCCTGAGTGTGTTTTCCTCCTGAAACATCCACCACTCTGGCAACGCCAGCTCCTTATCACTTTGGAGTTTATAATAATAATAATAATAATAATAATAATAATAATAATAATAATAATAATAATTTTTTGTTTATACCCCTCCCTCCCCAGCCAGAGCTGGGCTCAGGGTGGATAACACCAGTAAAATTACAGTAAAAACATAATGGGGGGGAACAATTTAAAATACAGGTTAAAATGCAATTTAAAATGCAGCCTCATCAAAACCATAAGGCGAGGGAAACGTAAGGGTCAGACTGAGTCCAAGCCAAAGGCCAGGCGGAACAGCTCTGTCTTGCAGGCCCTGCAGAAAGATGTCAAGTCCCGCAGGGCCCTGGTCCCTTGTGACAGAGCGTTCCACCAAATCGGGGCCAGTACTGAAAAGACCCTGGCCCTAGTTGAGACCAACCTAACCATCTTGTGACTTGGGGCCTCCAAAGTGTTGTCATTTGTGGACCTTAAGGTCCTCCGTGGGGCATACCAGGAGAGGCGGTCCCGTAGGTATGTGGGTCCTAGGCAAGAAGTGATTTCAGTTCCTGCGGGTATCCTCGTTTCTATGCAAACGCTCCCCTCGCCCGCACCGCAAACAAATTAAGAGATTGATGGCACCGTGACAACTCCAAGCAAATTCACGTCTCGCAAGAACAAAACCAGGTTTCGCTTCAATGATAATACAAATGAATAGACAAGGTTGGGGGGGGTCAAGCCCGGGTTTCCAAAGCAAGGGGTGTTTTCGTGTTTGTGTGTTAATGTGTTCTATGGAGTCATCTGATCCTTCCTTTCATCCTTCTATTAAAGCAAGCAGAGTAACTATTTTCTGTGCGTATAACAATGAGGATGAGGTTTGTTCCCAGTCCTGTCGCTAACACGCCACCTGTGCCTATTTTGATTGCCCACTGGGCGTTAAGACTCGCTCGAAACTGGATCGGATCATTTTGCAAGCACAGAGCCAATTGTTTTTGACATTCCAAAACACAATTGTGCTTTAAATACATGGGAAAGATGCATTGAAAAGGAGCCAGGCTGCTGCTCCACCTAGCTCAGCATTGTCTACCCAGACTGGCAGAGGTTATCCAGGGTTTCATGGGCAAGGGGCCTCACCCTGCCCTACCTGGAAATTTTAGAAGCTAGATGCTGCTGTCTGGCATTGATAGCAGCCTGTGTTTCTCGTGGCTTTCTGGGAAGCAGGGAAACGTGCGCTTAATAGTTCAAGTTGTGCTTCCAGCACATGCTACAAGGGAATTAAAGGAGGCTTGCTCCAATTGAACACCTTGCATTACACTAAGTAAATAAGAGCTTAGCTCGAATTCCTTCTGTCTGATGCAGGATGCAGAAACTACTAATTTGTGGAGATGTCTATGTGCAGGTTGTGACAAACCTGTGAGAGAACGAGTCATCCTGTAATTTATTTATTTGTTTGATAAAATTTATACATCCCACAACTGTAAAACAAAAACAGAAGACCCTCAAAGCCTTAACCAACTTGGTGCCCTTGAGATGTTTTGTGCAGGCTGAGGCTGATGGGAGTTGTAGTCCCAAACTTCTGGGGGGCACTGAGTTGGCAAAGCCTAGAGGGGCTGTGTGTTGTGTGTTTGATGGACTGCTGCACATAGCTGTCAAGCGTCCCTTATTTGGCGGGACAGTCCCTTATGCCAGTGCCATGCCCCACTGCTGTCCCTTATTGATGATGTCTCTTAAATAAGCTACTGAAGGTAATGGGGCCCTTTCTATGTCCAGCTGTCCTTTGTCAACAGCAAATTGTTGCTGTTTTTTGTGTTGAATATATGCTATATGGTAATTTATGGACCTAATAGGTATCTAAAGCCATTTGCACGCAACAAAATATGTATTTTATCAAAGTAATTGTTGATCCCTTATTTTGGCTGCTGATCCCTTATTTTCGAGGCTGCTGGTCCCTTATTTTCAAATCTGTAAGTTGACAGCTATGCTGCTGCAATATTATTTCTGTGTCTGAATCTTCATCCTTAGAGCCATAGGTGTTCCCAGGAATTTTGGGAGGGTGAGGAAACCAAATTCTGAAAGTGAGGAATAAGCTAGTTTTGCACACATACAAATGATCATAACAGTGTCAGTATATTTTGCTTCAAATCTCAGGCTCACAAATACTAGGAAGTTTTTTGTTTCATGAAAGCTGGGGATCTGGGGAATTGGGGTTCATCCAGTAATTCCCAGACCCCCTGCTAACTATGGGTGTCCATGCCACTTGGGCAGGTCTAGTAATATATTTTAAACTCTCAGCCTGGACAAAAAATCCCAATACAGTAAAATGAATAAACAACAGCTCCTCGCAAACCCAAACACCCTGAACAGGGAGGTAGCATAATAGAAATCACAATATATTGTTCCTAAATGTGTTTTTCCAAGGTCTGCCTGTGTCCTCACAGTTGCTCCACAGAGGTTAGTAAAGGATTTGATTTGACTCATCAAATAACTAACAGTTGAATAACTTTTTGCTCAGATTTATTAGTGGCCGGATCCTTCCAAGTAACGTCCACCCACACCTCTGCTTCCTAGCCCACCCACACTTAACAACCAATACAACACTGGACTCAGAAGCACTGGGTTCAAATCTTGGTCAGATATGAAGGCTATTGGGAAACCTCGCAGGTTGTAGTGAGTGGGGAATACAATGATGTAACAACCCCCCTTGCAAGAAGCTAATGCCAGAGTTTATTCATGCTTACTCAAAAGGAAGCAGCCAGCAACCTTTTTTTAAAAAAACCACACTTGTACATCATAAATAAACCATGAATCATCATGAAATAAATCACATTATCGTGCGAAATGTGACCTATGTTGCAATTACTCAAAAGGCTTTTTCTAAACCTGTTCATGTACTACTTTGAACCCCCAAGGGCTGACTGCCTGACCTTATTTTTAAAAAAGAATTTTTAAAAATGGCCCTTTAATTGTGTGTTTTTTAGGTCTTCCAAGGCTGCAAACTGATCTAGGTGTTGGGTCCCATCTCCCTAGCAGGTCACAACCTATTTAAAACCGGCGGTTGACAAAACAGGAACCTAAAAATAGCGCAAGAGGGAGAGATCGACATCCCAGGGGGATTAAATTATCACAAACCTGGGGGGAAAGAGAAGGAAAAGACCCAGACAGGATCAAAGGGAACACTCCTGTGTGAGGAGGGTGGAAGTTTTCACGGAGTGCCTGACCTCTGGAACTCCTCGCTGCTGGAGTGTGTCAGAGACGTTTCCCGCGAGCTATTCCGCAACCTGCAAGCGCACCCACCCCAAACTTACAGTTTCTGCTTTTTCCGGGGAGAATCTCACGGTGCCGGGTCTCTTTGCTTTTCCATGCTCAGTTCCTTTCCCTGGTAAAAGCAGCAGCAGGAGGAGGAATCGCCGGGAAACACAACATCCCACCCCCTCTACCCGCCTCTCCTTGGCTGGCTTCTCGCGCGCGCTCTTGCGCTTGTTTCTTTCCAACACTTCGCTTGTTTCTGTCTCGGTTTGCAAAAGAGACGCAGCAGCAAAGCGGAGTAGAGGCAGAGAGGCGTGCCTGGGACTGCGAACTGGCCTGCCCAGACTGGCCCCTGGGTGGGGAAAGAGTAGAGAAGAGGCTGCCCTCTCTCTCTCTCTCTCTCTCTCTCTCTCTCTCTCTCTCTCTCTCTCTCTCTCGGCAAAGATGACTAGGAATGCAAGTCGCTGCGCTCTCAAGTCAGATTGGCAAAGGCTTGCGCTGCAAACGCGACACCCAGTTGCCGCCAGCTGTCAGAGCAGAGGCAAACAGCTCGGGGTCAAAACCCTTCGTAGGAAACAAGCCGGATTTCCCAGCCCTGATTTCACTTCCCACCCCCGGCAACCCAGGAATCTTCCTTCTACAGAGATTCAGAACTTCGGTCCACTTTAGCGCAGCGTTGTCTGTTGGCATCAGTGGCGCTCAAACTTATTTTCCCCTCCCTCTAGGCCACCATTTCAAAATTTAAAAAAATTGCATGTTTAATCAGAAAAAAAGTCATTGTGAACCTGTGTCAAAGACGTTTGGCGTAAAAAAAGAAAATGGAACCTTTACATCTGGATTTGAGGACTGAAGATGTTTGTTTCTATAAAGTGGCTCTGTGGGTTATTATATTGGATTGGTCTGGAGACTCAGGGGTCAGCAAACATTTTAAGCAGGGGGCCGGACCACTGTCCCTCAGACCTTGTGGGGGGCCAGACTATATTTGGGGGGCGGGAAATATGAACGAATTCCTATGCCCCACAAATAACCCTGAGATGTATTTTAAATACAGTGGTACCTCTGGTTAAGAACTGTATTCGTTCTGGAGGTCCGTTCTTAACCTGAAACTGTTCTTAACCTGAAGCACCACTTTAGCTAATGGGGCCTCCTGCTGCCGCCATGCCGCCGGAGCCCGATTCCTGTTCTCATCCTGAAGCAAAATTCTTAACCCGAGGTACTATTTCTGGGTTAGCGGAGGCTGTAACCTGAAGTGTCTTTAACCTGAAGCGTATGTAACCCAAGGTACATTCTACTCTTGTAAAAACATGCTGATTCCCGGACCGTCCATGGGCCGGATTTAGAAGGCAATTGGGCCGGATCCGGCCCCCGGGCCTTAGGCTGCCTACCCATGGTCTGGACAAAGTGAATATTGTTTTTATTTGGCTGACAGATGAAGAACCTCTTATCTCTCTCTCTTTTTTTATTTATTTCTTTTTCCTTCTCTATTTCTCTGCCTCCCCCTTTCGTGTTTTTATTGTATGTATTTAAAAGTCTTGGTTTGGTTTTTAAAAGGGAGAAAGATACTAAGTTTTGTGTTTTTCTCTATAAAGATTAATTAAAAAAAATATTAAAATAATATGATTAAAAATAAAAAATATTTTAAAAATTGCTTGCACCAAACTGGATTTATTTTTTTAAAATGGGAAGAATACTTTGGAAAACAGAAAGAAACCGTTCCTAGCAGTGCTTGATTTATAACCTAGAACTCCACTACTTTATAATATGATCATGGGATATCCAGGAAGTTTAAAGCAAGGCTGCTACATAAAAGCCTGAATCATTCCCAAAATATGATAAATGAGCCTCTTCCATATGTACCTTAAGTATGCATACAAACTCAATCACAGAATTGTAGAGTTGGAAGGGACACTAAGGGACATCTAGTCTAACCCTCTGCAATGCATGGATGCTCAACTATGAGCATCCATGACAGAAGGGCATCCAACCTCTGCTTAAAAACCTCAGAGGAAGGAGAGTCCACCATCTCCCAAGGGAGACCGTTCCACTGTGGAATAGCTCTTTACTGTCAGAAAGTTTTTCCTGATTTTTTGTCAGAATCTCCCTTCTTGTAACTTGAAGACATTGGTTTGGGTCTTACCCTCCAGAGCAGGAGAAAACAGATTTGCTCCATCCTCCATGTGGTTGCCCTTGAGATATTTGTAGATAACAACAACAACAACAACAACAACAACAACAACAACAACAACAACAACAACATTATTTATACCCCACCCATCTGGCTGTGTTTCCCCAACCACTCTGGACAGCACCCAACAGAATATTAAAAACACGAGAAAACATCAAACATTAAAACTTCCCTAAACAGGGCTGCCTTCAGGTGTCTTCTAAAAGTCAGATACAGTCATACCTCATGTTACGTCTGCTTCATGTTACGTTCTTTCAGGTTACACCCCGCGGCGACCCAGAAGTACCGGAAAGGGTTACTTCTGGGTTTCAGAAGTGCAAAATGACATCACACACATGCGCAGAAGCGGCAAATCGCAACCCACGCGTGCGCAGTCGTGCTGCTGCAGGTTGCGCTCTTTTCATGTTGCGAACGGGCCTCCGGATCCCGTTCACAACCAGAGGTACCACTGTAGTTGTTTATTTCCTTGACATCTGATGGGAGGGCGCCACCACCAAGAAGACCCTCTGCCTGGTTCCCTGTAACCTCACTTCTCGCAGTGAGGGAACCGCCAGAAGGACCTCGGAGCTGAACCTCAGTGTCCGGGCTAAACAGTGGGGGTGGAGACACTCCTTCAGGTCTACTGGGCCGAGGCCGTTTAGGGCTTGAACGATCAGCACCAACACTTTGAATTGTGCTTGGAAACGTACTGGGAGCCAATGTAGGTCCGGTGTTATAAGGTCTCAGTGGCCACTACCAGTCACCAGTCTCACTCTCCTATCTCCTCTCCATCTTCTCTTTTCCAGGCTAAACATGTCCAGCTCCTTCAACCGTTCCTCATCAGGCTTGGTTTCCAGACCCTTGATCATCTGGGTTGCCTCCTCTGTGCATGTTCCAGCTTGTCAACATCCTCCTTAAATGGTGGTGCGTCTCAAAGCAATCTGTTCCAACATTGCAAGAGTTGCCATATCTTCTATCCATTGATCAAAGGCGGGCCTTTCCAGAGAAACAATCTCAACCTTTTGCCAGAAGTAAGGGCTCAAAGAGCCCATCTACATTGACCAGCTGTCGAACCCCAGATAATTGGCATGTGGTTTCGGATGTGACATTAATTCGACATTAATAATGTAACCCTTTTAATGTGCAACCGGCTTTCTATTCTTTGGACACCATCCAGGGATCATTTATCACAGGAACAGGAGTTTTAATTTCCCAGGAGCCTCTGCAAAAAGCTTCCCAGCATCTCCCATCTCGCTGGCAGAGGCCTCTGCAAGAACTGTGGGGCTTCCCGCTCCCAGAATCCTAAATGTACTGCTGTGGGTTGGGGGGGTCAGTCTGGACAGTGGCGTAGCGTGGGGGGTGCAGGGGGGGCCGGCCGCACCGGGTGCAACATCTGGGGGTTAGGGTTAGGGGGCGCAAATCCATGGGTTAGGGGGCGCAAATCCACGGGTTAGGGGGCGCAAATCCACGGGTTAGGGGGCGCAAATCCACGGGTTAGGGGGCGCAAATCCACGGGTTAGGGGGCGCAAATTACTTGCCTTGCCCCGGGTGCTGACAACCCACGCTACGCCACTGAGTCTGCATGATGTCCTGAGTCCCTTCCAATCCTTGGAATCCTGTCCCCAGCAAGGGTTAAAATCTAACAGAGGAGGTTGCTGAACTGCTCAGACAAATTTCTGCACAGGCCAGTGACCTTAGCTGGCCGCTCAAATGTTCTCTTCAGCATCCCAAAAGAATGAGCTTGTAGACCTACAAGTATTATTATTATTATTATTATTATTATTATTATTATTATTATTAATTTATTTATACCCCACCCATCTGGCTGGGCTTCCCCAGTCACTCTGGGCAGCTTCCAACCAAATATTAAAATACAGCAATACATCAAACATTAAAAGCTTCCCTAAACAGGGCTGCCTTCAGATGTCTTCTAAAATTTTGGTAGTTGTTGTTCTCTTTGACATCTGGGCGTTCCACAAGGAGGGTGCCACCACCGAGAAGGCCCTCTGCCTGGTTCCCTGTAATTTGGCTTCTCACAGTGAGGGAACCGCCAGAAGGCCCTCAGCGCTGGACCTCAGTGTCCGGGCAGAACGATGGAGGTGGAGATGCTCCTTCAGGTCTACTGGACCGAGGCCGTTTAGGGCTTTCAAGGTCAGCACCAACACTTTGAATTGTGCTCGGAAACGTACTGGGAGCCAATGTAGGTCTTTCAAGACCGGTGTTACGTGGTCTTGGCGGCCGCTCCCAGTCACCAGTCTAGCTGCCGCATTCTGGATTAGTTGTAGTTTCCGGGTCACCTTCAAAGGTAGCCCCACGTAGAGCGCATGGCAGTAGTCCAAGCGGGAGATAACCAGAGCATGCACCACTCTGGCGAGACAGTCCGCGGGCAAGTAGGGTCTCATGAGTGATGGTGCTCACAATGAGTGAGTCCCCTCACCTGTCTGCTGGGTAGAAGAACAAGGGCCAGAGTTGGGTGTAGAGGCTGAGCTGGAAGCGGGCTGGAAGCTGGAGACACAGGGACTTGCTTGCTCTGTGCTGGATCCAAAGTTAGAATCATAGAATCATAGAGTTGGAAGAGACCACAAGGGCCATCGAGTCCAACCCCCTGCCAAGCAGGAAACACCATCAGAGCACTCCTGACATATGGTTGTCAAGCCTCTGCTTAAAGACCTCCAAAGTAGGAGACTCCACCACACTCCTTGGCAGCAAATTCCACTGTCAGGAAGTTCTTCCTAATGTTTAGGTGGAATCTTCTTTCTTGTAGTTTGGATCCATTGCTCCGTGTCCGCTTCTCTGGAGCAGCAGAAAACAACCTTTCTCCCTCCTCTATGTGACATCCTTTTATATATTTGAACATGGCTATCATATCACCCCTTAACCTCCTCTTCTCCAGGCTAAACATGCCCAGCTCCCTTAGCCGTTACTCATAAGGCATCATTTCCAGGCCTTTGACCATTTTGGTTGCCCTCCTCTGGACACGTTCCAGTTTGTCAGTGTCCTTCTTGAACTGTGGTGCCCAGAACTGGACACAGTACTCCAGGTGAGGTCTGACCAGAGCAGAATACAGTGGCACTATTACTTCCCTTGATCTAGATGCTATACTCCTATTGATGCAGCCCAGAATTGCATTGGCTTTTTTAGCTGCCGCGTCACACTGTTGGCTCATGTCAAGTTTGTGGTCAACCAAGACTCCTAGATCCTTTTCACATGTACTGCTCTCAAGCCATCTTGTAAGTTGTGTTTTTAATATTTTTGTTGGAGCCGTCCAGAGTGGCAGGGGCCGCACTGTAAGATGGGCATTAAATGAATACAGCGGCACCTCGGTTTCCAAGCGTAATCTGTTCCGGAAGACCATTCGAGTTCCGAAACATTCGAAAAAACAAGGCGCAAAGGGCCTGGAAATTTAACTGAGAAAAATGAGAAACGCTCAGCAAAATCCATTCAACTTCCAAAGCACATTAAAAAATGGAAGCATTCATCTATACAAAGAAGTATTCTTTTATGCGACAACAGCTGCCAGGATGCTCATAGCAAAAAATTGGAAAGGGAGAAAAATTCCATCAATAAAAGAATGGCAAATTAAATTTTGTGACTATATAAATCTGACAAGACTCACAGCTTTCATAAGGGGACAATCGGACCAGAAATTATTAAAAGAATGGGGATGTGCTAAAGAGTATATGAAAAAACATTGTTCTGGAGTAAGCATATCGGTATGTAATGAATGATGCTTTGCAGGTTTAAAGAGAGAGAAAAATGGTGTAAAAAAGTATAAAGATAGAGGTTATCTACATTAGACACAACAACTTAGAAAGAGTAAAAATTTTGAGGTCTTAGACAGTGGCGTAGCGTGGGGGGTGCCAGGGGTGCCAGCCGCACCGGGCGCAACATTTGGGGGGGCGCGTTTGGCCGGCCCTCCTTGAGGAAGCAGGAACCCCACTGTCCAGGCGGTGAGACCTCCTCCCGCCGCCAGCCTTCGGAAGGCTGCTCCGAAGCCTGGCGGTGGGGCAGAGAGCAGTGGCATAGCGTGGGGGGTGCAGGGGGTGCACGCCGCCTGCCATGCCGCCCTGGCTGCTTCAACTGCGTCCGACAGCCGGCTCGAGGCTCCTTCCGGCCGGGTCTCCCGACGGGGCACTGCGGGCGGAGGCTCCGGCACCAAGCGCCACGCCGCCCAGGCTCGGGTTGCTGTCTGGACGCGCGCAGCCCGCCAAACGCACCATCTGCGGCGCTCTAGTGCCTGCGCGCCAAGACCGCCCACCCGCCCCGACGGGGCCCCCCCTCACCCGCGCCGGAGGCCGGCCGACGCACTAGCCCCAGAGCCGCCCCCTCCCCGCGCCAGAAAGAAGCCCCCTCCCCGCGCCAGAAAGAAGCCGCGTCGGGACTAGCCGGGCCGGGGAGGGGGACTGAGAAGGCTGCGCCGCGACGCCCAAAGATGCGCGTCTTGACACAAAGGGGCCCGCGGCACCCAGACGCGGAAGGGACCCTCTCCCCCTGACCCGCCACTGAACTGCAATTTCCAGCTCCCTTGGCAAATCCCAGTCCCCAATCCCCAAGATGCTTTATTTGAGGCAGGGGTCCTTTAATTGCAAAAACAACACCACGGCGGGCAGTAGTCACCACGACGTTTGCCCCAGAGTAGAGCCGTCAGTATTAATGACCATGGTTAGGGGTTAGGGGGCGCAAATTACTTGCCTTGCCCCGGGTGCTGATAACCCACGCTACGCCGCTGGTCTTAGAACAAAGGAAGTCAATATGTGTATATGTGTGTAATGATTAGATTAGAATGAAGATATGGTTTTATTTGTAGATGTGTGTTTTTGTTTTTTGTGTTTTTGTTTCTTGTGTTTTTGTTTCTTGTTTTCTTTTTTCTCTTGTGGTTTTTTTTCTTGTTTGTACTGTTTTATTTTGGATTCAATGTTTGTAATTTTTGTTGTAATTTTGCATTTAAAAAAAATAATTAAAAAACACGGAAGCATTTACTTCCAGTTTTTCGGTGTTCGAATTCTGAAACCTTCGTCAACAGAGACGTTCGAAAACTGAGGTACCACTGTATTATCATCATCATCATCATCATCATTGGCGAGGGGCCACCACAGGGAGAGCCCCTTCTGGGGGACAGATATGGAGAGAGAAAGACAGACAGACAGACAGACAGGGCAGTAAGCAGAGAATGTGGGGTAGCTCCGCCCATCCTTGGTTTTGCCCTGCCCCCTTTTGACTCCGCCTCTGCTGACAGTGCTGCCCTCTATAGGCCACCCTGATGGAATGCAGCCCCCAGCAGACAAATAGATGCCCACTTCTGCTTCACGCAAAGGTTACGGGGAGAGAAAACGCCTTCTGCCTTTTCTGAAAAGTGGTCCCTAAAGTGGGGAAAAATAAGAATTAGAAACTATAACAGGCTAATTGTGGGTTTCCCCCACATATACTTCCTGGTCAACCAGCAATCCAAGGAGTATAGAGTTTGCTTTTTCTTTCCTTTTTTCTTTTAGGGACTTTTCTCAGGAAACTACAAATCAAGTAGCCATCCTGTTTTGCTGGTTTGAAGATTGTGGCAGTTCCTGTTTCTGAATCTATGGGAGTCCGACAACGGCAATGAATTTGTACTGTGTGAGTTGGGGGAAAAGGGGCCAAGCTCAGCTCATCCAAAGTTGCAAAATGAGCAGCACATGTCATGTGCTTTGCAGGGGGTTGGACTAGATGACCCCTTTGGGGCCCTTCCAAGTCTATAATTCGATGAACACCTGTGCATTCATCTTCGCCTAGCTGAGATGTGCCCTTGGACCTCTGCCTCTTGCTTGTCCGGCTGTGGAACAGAGAGGGGTTGCCGAAACTAAATTCCAATGAAAATTCTCATTATTACATATTTTACATGGCTGTTTATTTGCATATATTTTAATTTTTTTATATATGGATGTTTTGTGATGGCCTATGCTCGCAGTGCCTAAGAAGTGTGAAGAAACTAGCCTGCTACACTGTTGTTGTTGTTGTTTAGTTGTTTAGTCGTGTCTAACTCTCCATGACCCCACGGACCAGAGCTTGCCAGGCATGTTTCCCAGGCCCCTGTGGGGCAGTGTGATGAGGTCTCTCTCTTTGGGACGGGGCAGCAACTGGGGCTGCCCAGAGGACACCCAATGAAAGGGGAGAGGAGGTTGAGGGAACCCTCCAGAAGGGAGGGTGTTTGAAAAGGGGTGAGGGGCTGCCAGCTCTGCAGGCAAGGGGGGTGGACAGAACTGGGTTCCTGAGCCCCACAGGGGTGCCGCAGAAGGAATGTAGTTGGTCCAGGGAGCCATGGACCCAAAAAGGTTGAAAACCTCTGGCTTAAGGAGACAAATTGCTGGGTGGTTCCCCACTTCATTTTACAGCCAAAAACAGATCTGCAGAGATATGTCAGCGAGCAAAGGGCTCAATTTCGTGGCTCTGGGTGTGGTTTCTTTCATCCTGCCTTCAAACTTTTGTTTCCCTAATTTGGGTTTGATGCAGAAGAAAAACCCAGAGTGTGAGGCTTTTAGAGAAAGCGTCTCCCAGCGGAAGGGCAAGGGGGTAGCGGAGAAAGGGGTCCCACTTCCTCTTTCCACCAGCTGCCAGGGAGAGGAGAGGCGCCGGAAAGGAGAAATTGGAAGGGGAAATTCGGAGGAACGTTCCTAAGTCATGTTATTAGCAGCCTCGTGCCAACCACCAGAAAGCTAGGCCTTCTGCAGAGTTAAATCTTTTCTCCATCTAGCTCAGTGTTGTTTAGGGCTTTCAAGGTCAGCGCCAACACTTTGAATTGTGCTCAGAAACGTACTGGGGACCAGTGAAGATCCTTTAGGACCGGTGTTATGTGGTCCTGGCAGCCACTCCCAGTCACCAGTCTAGCTGCTGCATTCTGGATTAATTGTAGTTTCCGGGTTACCTTCAAAGGTAGCCCCACATAGAGCGCATGGCAGTAGTCCAAGCGTGATATAACCAGAGCATGCACCACTCTGGGGAGACAGTCTGCGGGCAGGTAGGGTCTCATTCTGCATAGCAGATGGAGCTGGTAGACAGCTGCCCTGGACACTGACTTGACCTGCGCCTCCATGGACAGCTGTGAGTCTAAAATGACTCCCAGGCTGCGCACCTGGTCCTTCAGGGGCACAGTTACCCTATTCATTCAGGACCTGGGATAGTGGTAGTAGCTGCTGACAGTCTTATCCATGGGTAGGCAAACTAAAGCCCAGGGCTGGATCCGGCCCAATCGCCTTCTAAATCTGGCCTGCGGACGGTCCAGGAATCAGCGTGTTTTTACATGAGTAGAATGTGTGCTTTTATTTAAAATGCAGCTCTGGGTTATTTGTGGTGCATAGGAAGTCGTTCATTATTTTTTATTTTTCAAAATATACTCCCGCCCCCCACAAGGTCTGAGGGACAGTGGATTGGCCCCCTGCTGAAAAAGTTTGCCGACTCCTGTTATCCTTCGTGAATTTGCCTTATCCTCTTAAAACCAGACAGGTAAGCAGCCATCACTGCCTTAGATTACTTTGCACTTTGTGAAGAAGTTCTTTCTATCGTCCGTCCTGAATTGTCAGTTTCGCTGGATGTCCCCAAATTCTGAGAGATGGAGGAAAACTTCTTGTTGCTCACGTCCTTTTTGCCACTTCCCTTTACCCTACTCCTCTTTTTTTTTTCTAAACCAAAGAAACCCCAAACCTCAAATGTCATAACCTTTTCCCCCCACAGTGGGATTATTCCAGCGCCTTGGTTGTTTGTTTTTTGCTTTTTCCTGCCTGCCTGGGAGAGAGAAAAATGTGAGTATGCTTACAAAACAGTAGAGGGGCCATTGGACAACAACCTTAAAATAACCATAATTGGCCCCTGCGAAAGATACGTTTGTTTGTACTCATCCATGACAGGCATTCATTCCAGGCATAAGTTTGTTTGTCGGCCTGTTTGCTTGTAATATGCGACAACGCCTGGAACGTCGAGGTGCAGGATTAATGTCAGATGTGTAGGCTTATGCCTTTTACTTTGCCAGAGAATTGCTTACCCGCGTCCCCAGGGCCGAGAAGAGAACAAAAAAAGTTCCAGGAAAGTTTCTTCTTTGGAGAAAAGAGTTTTATTGCAAATCTGTGCACAGTGACAGTCAGCAGAATAATTTCTGAAATCTGACTGTGTTGTTACCATGTTCAGCAAGCATTTTTATACCTGAAAGCATTCACCCTCCTCCCATACCTCCCCCCCAAAACTTCCCCAATCAGCTGGCAAGTTTTCAACTCATTACCTTTTAGGGCATATCTATATTTGCTGGCTAAGGCTGCTAGCTAAGCACTTCCTCTGCTGGTTAAGCATTTTCTCTGCTCAGTAAGCACCCCCTCCCACCTCCTTGTACACGTGTCTTCTTTTGCTAGCAAAGCATTTCCTTCGTATCTTCTTCTTATCTTGCATTACTTAAAAGCAGAAGCAAAGCAGGAAACATCTTGCTAGTGGTTTTTCAGTTAACAGCAGTTTCTGGCTGGGCAGGAAGCGACCTTCTGACCTGTAGCTAACATCAGCAGTTCCAAATAGCTGATTAGGCAGGAAGCGGCCTCCTAACCTGTCTGTTTTAGGCTTTTGCAAATAACTGCATTTTTTTAGCTGTGTAACCATCTTAGCAGAGTGCAGGAATTTACTATGTGTAGATAATATTAATGATTAACCGTTCCCCTCTCCCTTCACTCCCTCCTCTTCTTCTGAACAACCTAATACTTAGGTTCGTTCTGGGGTATGGGCCTATACTCCCTCATCACAGCGATGACCGTGGGTCCTAGCTTTCGTGACAGGAGTCTATGCATCATTTGCTGCAAGCATTGCAATAAGCAGGGGATACAGAGGCAAAGAAGCAAAAGGATTAATAGCGGTCCTGCTAATAATACTATAACATTCCTGAGCCAACTGCCATCAGGGAGCCAGGAATACAACCAACCCCATGCATCACTCCCTGTGGCTTTCAGCGGGTTTTCAGCTATCATTGTTTCCATGTGGTTGATGGTGGCTGAAATACTGACATTATTATCTGGGATGAACATACAACAATGAGAATGAACCAGTGCACAAACCCCACCCTTTGAGGCCAACATCACATCCAAAGCATAGCGATTCTGTAGGACAACCTCCCTCATAGCAGTCACCTCTCGATTGAGCTCCTTCAATGCTTTTATGGTATCATTGAATAATCCTTCTGTCCAATTGGCCAGCAGATGAAGATCTCTATAATTCATGGCTGCTCCTAAAGAAGGTAGCAGGGCTCGTGATATCTGGGTCCCAATATAGTGGCTAATAGGTGTATTAACTGCCCTGCGGTTACGCAGCCTGAGAGATGTTGGTAGCTTTTCCACCTTATATAAAAGGGGGATCACCATTCCCAAGGTACAAACCCCAGTAAGGTCTCGGGGAATAGTTTTGAATGCTGCATCGCCACAAATCAACCATAGTTCCTTCGGAAGAAGGCGACTGGTGTTTCGGCGTTGCTCTGACCACTGGAAGGCTTGCGAAAACAGAAGGCTTATGTGCCATTGCTCCTCAGTGAAGTTTAACAGGGCTATAACGGAAGAGTTGGATCTAGAGCTTTCGTGGAGGTGGTGCATGTCTGTCAGTAACTTGGAGCTAGTATCAGATTGATAACACCGGGAGGTATTACCATAAGGAAAGAAGGCGGTGCAGGTCCTATTGAATACAAAATTTAAGACATATTGGCAATTGGGGTAAATCCCCCTTAGATTTGGCCCTTCAGAAAAATTTAAACAAATAAAGGCTGGCTCGGACAGGGCTATTTTTACAGGTGGCCATTGAGCTTCCTCGGGATTCAACGTATTTTCTATGCTAAAGATGGTATCAATGGGAATTCCGTGTAGCATCAAACCTGGCCGTTGTGCATAAGGTGGTATATGCATACACAGCCAACAATCGGAGAGTTGTAACATAGTAGCGAACTTAAACATATCCTTGATATAAACATTGTCTTCCCACATCTTATGGTAATCTTCTCCCCTGGATGTCTTGTTTAACAAACCAGTTCCCCCTTGGCCTTGCTTGTCAGTCCTTGCCTCTCCCCCTACAATAGCTAACATAAGATATACTATGAGGATCATCATGGGGATAGAAGGATCTGGCCGTCGTCTCCCGCAGAGTCTGTGACGCTCATGCCAGCAAAAGAAAACACACATCCATATGACAAGAGCGGTTGAGATAACCCCTATCCACCAACCCCAATCCTTCCATGGTTCCTCCCACCAATATTCAGGGGGTGTGCTCATTGTTGAAGAGCCCACTGATATTTGTGCCCGACTACCTGCTGAACCTCAAGGATGAGAGCCCACCGGTGAGCTGAGGCTCCCACTATGTGGGTCAATTTTTCTACTAACCCTGTTGGGTGGATTGAACTCTCGTGCTGTCTCTCTTACTGGCACTTGTTTAGCAATTTCAATGTTAAGGCTCCCACCCCTGCAATACTTGCATCAAGATAGGTTCCGTCCCATCTATCACCTGGATTAAGAGTAGGACCTGGTCTATCAAATGAGGTTGGTACAGTGCTCTACCTCCCAGATAACAGTTGATTACCCTCCCACAGCAGCAAGAGCGGTCCAGAACTCGGTAGAGTTCGATCGTTTCTGCAACTTCCCGTATGAGCACTATCCACGCGTGTTGGACAGTGGTGTGGGAGAGGAGCCACAACGGGGCAGTGGGGTGTCTCAATACGGCAATCTCATCAAACCCCAGCTTCCAATAGCCGAAGAGCACACCATCTCTTACCACCGGCAAGACGAACCACTCGTAGCAGAGGCCAGCAGGCCAATAAGGGCGGTATGGCTCAGTGGGGTCAGGGCTGTGGGACATAGAGCAGATAACAGAAAAAAGAAAAGAGAAAGTCCTTATGGAAATATTAAATGTCCTGGTGGACTTCCTGGATTAGTCCCGGCACGGGTTTTCACGTTGGGGACGCTGCCCGCGGGCGCCCCTCCCATCCAATTCTTCAGCCGTGCGTAGAGATATCAGCCTCCGGAGTGATATCAGCAGGGCGGTTGTCTACCGGGCGTCTGGAGATGGTCAGCCGAAGGGAGTTCTCTGGATCTGGTGTTACTGTCCAATCTGAAATGGCTTTCTTCACTCGAGTATGGTGGACCCACGGGGTGATGCCGGCAACCTTCACAGCAGTAGGGGTAGAGAGTAGCACGGTGTATGGTCCCCTCCAGCAGGGCTGTAGGGGGGCTCGCTGCCAGTCTTTCACCCACACTTCGTCACCTGGCTCGAACTGATGGAACGGTTCAGTTAACACACATGGGGTGCGAGCCTGGGTCCACCTGTTGAGATAAGAAAGAACTCGGGAGAGTGACTGTACATAATTATTCAATTGCACATCTTGGCTAACATACGGAGTTAACATTCTAACATATGGGACTGGTCTCCCAAACAGAACTTCAAAAGGTGACAAGTGGGTCCGTTTTGACGGAAGACTGCGGACCCTGAGTAATGCCAAGGGCAACATGGTCACCCAAGCAGACTTGGTTTCCTGTGTCAGCTTGGACAGCTGATTCTTTAGAGTCCTGTTCATTCTTTCAACCTTTCCAGAACTCTGGGGTCTATAAGCAGTATGCAGCTTCCAGTTGATCTGGAGTGCTTTAGCCAGTCCTTGTAGGACTGCATGAACGAATGCTGGTCCATTGTCAGATCCTATGGATCTTGGCAACCCATAGCGAGGGACGATTTCCTTAAGCAGGCACCTGGTTACTTCAATTGCCTTTTCAGTCTTTGTTGGCCATGCCTCGACCCATCCGGTGTAGGTGCACACTGCCACCAGCAGGTAGCGATATAATCCACAACGGGGTAATTCAGTGAAGTCTACCACAAGATCTTCCATTGGTGCAGTTCCACTGTGCTGAACTCCCGGGGGAGCCAGTGGTCCGGTTCTGGGATTATTCTTTTGACATAGCAGGCATTTCCTGGAAACCTGGGCTGCCAGTTGATAAAGGTGGGCTATATAGAAGCACTTTGCCAGCTGCTTGGTGGTAGCATCTGGCCCCATGTGGGTTGACTCATGGTACCTCTGAGTTATCTGTCGAGACAGGGACTCTGGAATCCATATCCTGTCATCAGGTGTGAGGTACCATCCTTCGTTGGTCAATGTCAACTCCTGGGCGTCTGCAGTGTCCCTTTCCTGTTTTGTGTAAGCCGGCTTGTCAGCGGTGCTTAAAATCTCTTCTGGGATCAGTGCTCCAATGATCGGAGCTGGGGCCAGTTCCCGGGCTGCTTCCTTGGCCACTTTGTCTGCCAATCGATTTCCTCTGGCCACTTCCCCTGGTCCAGTTGTGTGTCCATAACAATGGATAACTGCTACCGCTTCAGGCTCCCATACAGCATCCAGAAGGTTCAACAAAGCTTGTGGGTGGGCCACCTGGTTTCCTCTGGAGGTAAGCAAACCTCTTTCTTTCCATAAGGCTCCATGGGCATGTAAAGTCAGGAATGCGTACTTAGAATCTGTATAAATGTTTATTTTCTGATCCTTTGCCAGGCTCAGGGCTCTGGTAAGCGCAGTTAGTTCTGCCAGCTGGGCTGATGTTCCAGGCGGGAGTGACTTTGCTTCGACCACCTGGTCGTCCAGGGCTACCACTGCATAACCTGCCTTCCGCTGCCCAGCCTCGACAAAGCTGCTTCCATCCACAAACCATGAAAGCCAGTGGGGGTTTGCCTCGTCTTTGAGATCAGGCCTGCTGGAATATACTTCGTCCATTACTTCAATGCAATCGTGCGTCTGCTCCTCACCTTCTCCTACCGGCAACAGGGTAGCTGGGTTGAGGGCGGTGGTGACCTGGAACTTCAAGCGCGGGTGCAACAATAGCATCTGGCACTTCCTCATCTTTGCTTGGGAGAGGAAATAGGTACCCTTCATGTCAAGCAGTGCTGGGACTGCATGCGGAGTCACACAAACAGTGTCTTGGCCAAAAGTAAATTTGTCAGCTTTGTTCAGTAGGGTGGCTACTGCCACAACTGCTCTCATACATGGCGGTAAACCTTGTTCTGTGGGCGTCAGGCGCTCAGATAGGTATGCCACGGGCTGTTGCCAGCTCCCCAATTTCTGGCATAGCACTCCCTTCGCTGTTCCCTGGTCCTCATCCACAAACAGGGAGAAAGGCTTCTCAGGATTTGGGATACCCAGTGCTGGTGCTTGCTGCAATGCCCTTTTCAGATCCTTGAAGGCCTGCCGTTGCTCCTCACCCCACACAAAGGGGTCCTTTTCAGTTCCTCTGGTTGACTCGTGCAGAGGCTTGGCAATTGTGCTGAAGTCAGGGATCCATATTCTACAGAATCCTGCCGAGCCCAAGAAGCCACGAAGTTCTCTGCGATTCTTTGGCTCTGGAATCTGGATAATGGCTTGCTTCCTTTCTTCTCTTAGGGTCCGTTGCTGATGGGATATATCAAATCCAAGGTATTTTACAGTGGGTTGGCATATTTGGGCCTTTTTCTTAGATACTCGGTATCCTGCTTCAGCCAAGTGATTTAACAAATCTTTGGTGGCTTTCATACACGTGTCCTCGTCTGAACAGGCCAAAAGAAGGTCATCTACGTACTGTAACAAGACCCTGTGTGGGCTGGTGGGGAAGCTAGACAGGTCCGAGGCCAATGCTACCCCGAAAAGGGTTGGGGAATTCTTGAAACCTTGTGGAAGCCTCGTCCACGTATATTGCACCTTGGTGCCTGTTCCTGGATCCATCCATTGAAATGCAAACAGGGGCTGACTTTCCTCTGCCAGACGGCAGCAGAAGAATGCGTCCTTCAAGTCCAGTACCGTGAAATAGCAGGCAGTAGGAGGTATTAAACTCAACAGTGTGTAAGGATTGGGCACATTGGGGTGGAGGGTTTCCACAGCCTGGTTAACTAATCTAAGGTCTTGGACCGGACGGTACGAGCCATCTTCCTTCTTTACTGGCAAGAGTGGGGTGTTCCACTGAGACTGACACTGTCTCAGGATGCCATGGCGAAGCAACCGTTCCAAATGTATCCATACTCCTTCTGCAGCACGCCGGGGGATAGGGTATTGGTTCACGGCCACAGGGTTAGCAAATGGCTTGGGCTTAACTATTACAGGTGGGATGTTCTTTGCCATTCCGGGTGGGTTGCTTTCTGCCCATACACCAGGGTTAACTTCTTGCAGGAGGTCCTCTGGAATAATCCCCTCCTCTTCTTTTACCATCATTAGGCGCCAGTGTTCCCTTAAGGGTACCTCTAAGGAAAGTTCTCCTGTTTGCCCTGTAGTCATTGTCACTTCTCCTGTCGGTTGAAAGGAAATCTGGGCTTGCAATTTGGATAGCAGGTCTCGGCCTAATAGTGGGATCGGACACTCCGGTATATACAAAAACTTGTGTTGGACTACTTGGCCGCCCAGGCGGCAGATAACAGATTGCAGGAAGGGGGCTCTTTGTGATTTCCCTGTGGCTCCTATTATGTTAATTGTTTGCTTGGTGGGCTTGGACACTGGTATGGGCAAAACAGAGTGGGCGGCTCCTGTGTCAACCATAAAGGGGATAGTTTGGTTCCCTGTTTGTATTTTGACCATGGGCTCACGGGAACCTAAATCAGCTGGGCCCGGTCTGTCCTAGTATTCTTCCTCCTCTCTCAGGCTCATCATGCCGGGCTGCCTTTGGGCTGAGGGGTACCAGGGAGGTCCCTGTCCACGTCCTCTACCCCTGCTGGCATTTGTCGATGACCAAGGTCTCAGTTCCTGTCCAGGTCCCCTGGGGATTGGGCCTGAGACTCGTTCTCCTCGTCCTCTTCCTCCTAAGTGGGCCTGTGGGCATTCTCCTTTCCAGTGCCCTTCCTGCCGGCAGATGGCGCACTGATTCCTCCCCAGGCGGCCTTGCCCTCCTCCCCGGGCACTTCCTCTTTTCTGAGGGATGGGTGCGGTAGCCTGCAACGCCATCAACTTCTTTGCTTGATACTTCTCCTTTTTCTTTTGTTCCTCTTCTTCCCTCTGATTGTAAGTGGTTTGAGCCAGTTCTAACATCCACTCAAGGGTGTGGCCCATGAACCCCTCGTGTTTTTGAATTTTTCGGCGGACATCGGGCGCCGCTTGCGCCACAAAAGCAGCCTTTACAATAAGGGCGTTGGCAGCCTCATCTGGGTCTACTGGAGTATACTGACGGTAGGCTTCCTTCAGGCGTTCCAGGTAAGCCCCTGGGGCCTCTTCATTCCCCTGCACTACCTCTCTGACCTTCACAAAGTTGGTGGGTTTCCTGGCCGCTCTCCTCATACCATTTAACACATTCTGGCGGTAGGTAGTGAGGGTTTTCTGGCCATCAGCAGTCTGATAATTCCAATTCGGTGTACTATCAGGGTATCCTGTTATAATGTCTGCATCCGGTGTTCCCTGTGCTCTCATGTGTACTCGGGCTTCAACATGGATTCGCCTAGTTTCTTCTGTGGTTAGCAGCGCATCCATCAAATACTGCACATCATCAAAAGTGGGATTATAGGTTTTAAAAATCCCTTCAAACAATTTTATAATTTTTGCTGGATTCTCCTCAAAGGAAGGATTTTGATTTCTCCAATTACAAACATCTGCACTTGAAAAGGGTATATGCTGGACCGTGTAGGTCCGTGGTACCTCCACCCCACCAGGCCCTGGAGGTCCCGGTGGGTCATAAACCCTTCGGAGGGGCATTACTCCTGCTGCCTGACCCTTCCTGGTTTTCTCATATTGTCTATGAGACATAACTCTCTTCGCCGCCTCTCCCCACTTACGTTGCCATTTCTTTCTCCTGTCCGGGGTACAACATTCTGCTGCCTCAACTAACAAGGGGCTCACATCCAACTTTTCCGCATAGGGGCTCACGTATGCCGTAATGCGTTCCTCTTGTCCCTTGGTCCACTTCTTATTCTCCTCAGTCCATCTCATCAACTTCTCTATAAATTCCTCATCATCTCCTTCCTCCTTCTTTTCCTCTAAATCATCATTCATTAACAAGTCGCTGTCTTTTTGTTCTGGGCTTGATGGGGGGCTTGCTTGGGCTTGGGGGCCAGTTCCTCCCAGTGCTTGGGGACCTGTGCCTGGGGGATTTGCTAGAGGGGCAGTTGGTGGAGCATAGGGTGGTGGCGGTCTGATGACTCCCCCCTCCTCATCTTCTGGGTCTGGTATCACCGGGGGCTTTTCTGCCTTCCCTGCCGGTCGAACTGCACAAATTGTATTTCGTGGGGCGTCGCCTTGGCAGGCTTTCAACCATGGTGGATTCTTTTCTACATTGGTTTTCCAAGTAGAAATGTAGGGGATTTGGTCTGGGTGGACATTCAATATGTTCTGATATAATGGGCTGATTAGTTGCAAATCAAAGCTTCCTCCTGACGGCCAATTAGTTTGTGCGGGCCAGTCAACTTCACATAATGTCCTCATTCTCTGTTTTCGCAATTTGATTCCCCAATCATCATGCTTTGTGGCCGCTTTCCAGTTGTTTAAAAAACATTCCAGAGGACTACATTGGCTTGCCCCAGACCCCATTTTTTTTTCAGATACTCCGCACCTAACCGGGCTGTAAATTCTTTCACACTCCACACGATTCAGATTGTGATCTGGGCGAGGTCTCCCTGCCAGAAAAATGCACAATCCTGCAATCGCCCGGCCAAGGGGAACGCTAGGCCCCGGCCCACACTCAAAATTCACTCACAAGAGTATCTGAACATGCAACATACAACATACAAATCATTCCATTACAATTTCCACATGCAACACACAGCAATACAATTTCCCCTCTGTTTCCCTTTTTTCCCAACCTTACTGGCGGCCCCCCCCCTGTTGCCACGGCCAGTTCCCTTCCTGGTAGCACTGTACTGCTATGACCAGGTGAGGCTGATGAGGCCTCTGGCCCTTTCCCTCGGGCCCCTAGCCCTTTCCTTCGGGCCCCTAGCCCTTTCCTTCGGGCTTACCTTTTCCTTTCCGCTGCGGATTCCCTTCCCTGGCCAGTCTTGTCTTTTCTCCCTCGACCGAAGTTCCTGCTCAGGAGCGGTGTGGCCGGTTTCCCCCACGAATTGGTAGGGTGCGCGCTGAAAGCCTGCTGACTCCGGTCCGAGCTGTCCACCTGGTCGAGCCTGGCTCTCCCCGGGGCCCCTGGGGTGGGGCGATTCCCGGCCAACACACCAAGCTGTAGGCTTATGCCTTTTACTTTGCCAGAGAATTGCTTACCCGCGTCCCCAGGGCCGAGAAGAGAACAAAAAAAGTTCCAGGAAAGTTTCTTCTTTGGAGAAAAGAGTTTTATTGCAAATCTGTGCACAGTGACAGTCAGCAGAATAATTTCTGAAATCTGACTGTGTTGTTACCATGTTCAGCAAGCATTTTTATACCTGAAAGCATTCACCCTCCTCCCATACCTCCCCCCCAAAACTTCCCCAATCAGCTGGCAAGTTTTCAACTCATTACCTTTTAGGGCATATCTATATTTGCTGGCTAAGGCTGCTAGCTAAGCACTTCCTCTGCTGGTTAAGCATTTTCTCTGCTCAGTAAGCACCCCCTCCCACCTCCTTGTACACGTGTCTTCTTTTGCTAGCAAAGCATTTCCTTCGTATCTTCTTCTTATCTTGCATTACTTAAAAGCAGAAGCAAAGCAGGAAACATCTTGCTAGTGGTTTTTCAGTTAACAGCAGTTTCTGGCTGGGCAGGAAGCGACCTTCTGACCTGTAGCTAACATCAGCAGTTCCAAATAGCTGATTAGGCAGGAAGCGGCCTCCTAACCTGTCTGTTTTAGGCTTTTGCAAATAACTGCATTTTTTTAGCTGTGTAACCATCTTAGCAGAGTGCAGGAATTTACTATGTGTAGATAATATTAATGATTAACCGTTCCCCTCTCCCTTCAGATGAGCATGGTCACAACACATTTCTCCGGGTCAGGACTGAATGCCAACACGTTCTCCACATCAGTGCCGGATTTACATATAAGCTAAACAGGCTATAGCTTAGGGCCCCACTCTCTTGGCCCTCCCCCAAAATTATACTTCTTA
The DNA here is from genome assembly GCF_964188305.1 of Podarcis bocagei. Taxonomy (NCBI): domain Eukaryota; kingdom Metazoa; phylum Chordata; class Lepidosauria; order Squamata; family Lacertidae; genus Podarcis; species Podarcis bocagei. The sequence continues at coordinate 101,027,906 of NC_138130.1, read as the reverse complement.
ATTGTATTTCAATTCAGCAATTACTTTGATAAAATACATATTTTGTTATGTGCTAATGGCTTGAGATACCTATTAAAGCCAAAGGTAAAGGGACCCCTGACCGTTAGGTCCAGTCATGGCCAACTCTGGGGTTGCGGCGCTCGTCTCACTTCATCTACCTGCACTTTGACATGCTTTCGAACTGCTAGGTTGGCAGGAGCAGGGACCGAGCAACGGGAGCTCACCCCATTGCGGGGATTCGAACCGCTGACCTTCTGATCTGATCGGCAAGTCCTAGGCTCTGTAGTTTAACCCACAGCGCCACCCATGTCCCTTGCAAATGGCCTAAGATACCTACTAAAGGTAAAAGTAAAGGGACCCCTGACCATTAGGTCCAGTTGTGACCGACTCTGGGGTTGCGGCGCTCATCTCGCTTTATTGGCCAAGGGAGACAGTGTACAGCTTCCGGGTCATGTGGCCAGCATGACTAAGCCGCTTCTGGCGAACTAGAGCAGCGCACGGAAACGCCGTTTACCTTCCCGCCGGAGCGGTACCTATTTATCTACTTGCACTGGTGTGCTTTCGAACTGCTAGGTTGGCAGGAGCAGGGACCGAGCAACGGGAGCTCACCCCATCGCGGGGATTCGAACCGCCGACCTTCTGATCGGCAAGTCTTAGGCTCTGTGGTTTAACCCACAGTTCACTATTAATACACTTCTTCTTAATTGTATTTCAGTTAAACAATTACTTTGATAAAAATACATATTTTGTTATGTGCAAATGGCTTGAGATACCTATTAGGTCCATAAATTACCATATGGCATATATTCAACACACGAAAAAAGCGACAATTTGTTGTTGACAAAGGACAGCTGGGCATAGAAAGGGCCCCATTACCTTCAGTAGCTCAGGGCCTCATCAAACCAAAATCCGGCCCTGCCCCACACCCCCATTTCCAAAGGAGCGGGGGGAATTCAGCCCCACAGTGTTTCACTTCCAACCAAAACCTGGCGTCCCCTTTCAGACTTCCACATTTCATGTACAAATCCCAGCTCAAGACACACATTCTCTCTCTCTTTTTTAGAAAATCTTTAATAATTTTCACATAGACAAATATACATAACATATAATACAAAAGGCGATACAAATGAATAAAAACAATAAAGAATAGAGAAACAAACATAAACAAATACAATATATTGCATTTACATAACAAATTAACATATGACTTCCAATGATTCTCATTATACTACGTTACTTATGTTATCTGTATTCCTTTCACAGATTCATATTATTTTATTTTGTATATAGATATATAAACCACTATTACATTTTATTCTTGGTTATCAGTATCACTTTATTTCTGCAAGTATCTTATTGTTCGTACAGTACATTTCCAAGTATTCTTTATATATTTTCCATTCCCTAAATACCTTTTGGTCTGACATTCCTCTTAAGTTTTCCAGTCAGTTTTGCTAGTTGCAGGTATTCTGTCCTAAGAATTTGCCACTCTGTGATCGTTGGTAAGGTTTCATTCTTCCAATTTCTTGCCACTATTATTCTGGCTACTGTAACTGCATACATAAACAATGGTCTTGTATATGTTATTATTTCCATTGGTAGTATTCCTAATGGAAAAATTTCTGGTTTTTTTTTTTTTTTTTAGAAATGTAAATTTGAATAGTTTTTTAAATTCGCTGTAAATGTTGTTCCAAAATTCACGGATAGCACAAATTGAGAGGTGGGTGTGGGGAGATGATTCCCTTGCATTGTTTTTGACCTGTCTTAGTAGGACGTCCCCTGGCTCAGGTGGGAAGAAGTAATTTAAAAATCACGCTTGTGACCCTGGAGAGTTGCTGCCTGACAGTGTAGGCTGTTATGTACTGAAGTTCTCACCCTGGGCCAGCAGGGGGATACTGTAGATAGTTATGCAAATGAAGGATCGAAAGTGACGTTCAGTGATTGGATAGTTTTAGAAAGTTGTTACAGTAACGTGGTACTGGAGCTCTATATAAGCAGGCTGGCTGAGCCCTTCAGTTGAGTTCTGTCCTGGCCTCTGAATAAACAAGAGCTGTTTGAAGAATTGCTGTGTCGTCTGATATGTTCACCCACAACTTAACATAGGCAATGTTGGACTAGATGGGTAAATAGTCTGGCCTGCGACAATAGATGTTCCCATGTTGGGGAGGCAACCGCTCTGGACGCAGAAGCCTCCTGGCTGGATGCCTAACCTCCCTCCCCAGTTAAAAGCATCACGTTGCAGGCAGCGGTGGAGGAGAAATCTGATTCGTTTCACATTTAAAGGTGAATCTACCTAAGCACTTCCCGAAACAAGAGGTGAGTCGAAACACAGGAATCCTTCAGTATCCTCACTTCTCTGATTTTTGCAAGGCAGCTCTCCTGCCAAGTAATGTGTGCAAAAACGCATATGCGCCAGGGTAAGGCATGCATGCAAATCATAGAATCATAGAATCTATCAGGTACTTAATCTTGGGGTTTTGAGTTCGAGTCCCGCGTTGGGCAAAATGAGAGCCTGGGAGAAACCAAAATTTGTACATCCATAGCCATGTGTCAGCTTCTACTAGGGCAATCAATCAATCAATCAATCAATCAATCAATTGTCCTCCTGTTCCCCCTCATTTTGAGCCTGGCAACCCCTCAAGACTCATGCATGAGACTCTTAATCTCATACTGTCTCTACACCTTTTCACATGCAATCTTGCCTAAGATGCACATTTCCCCCCCACAAAGAAATAAAACACGTTTTTAAATGCCATTTTCGCAAATGCAGAACTGAATTTGAGGTTGGAAGGACGAAAAATGGAGAGAGAGGCTGCATACCCTCCAACATAACAACAACAACAACAAATTTATTATTTATACCCTGCCCATCTGACTGGGTTGTCCCAGGCATTCTAGACGGCTTCCAACATACATAAAAACATAATAAAACATTAAATATTTAAAAACCTCCCTACACAGGGCTGCCTTCAGATGTCTTCTAAAGGTTGCATCGTTATTTATCTCCTTCACTTGGGGGTCGCATAACCATACCCTCCAACATTTCTCCAGTGAAAATAGGAACGCGGTTGGCGCTGTGGGTTAAACTACAGAGCCTACGACTTGCCGATCAGAAGGTCGGCGGTTCGAATCCCCGTGACGGGGTGAGCTCCCATTGCTCTGTCACTGCTCCTGCCCACCTAGCACTTCAAAAGCACGTCAAAGTGCAAGTAGATAAATAGGTACCACTCCAGTGGGAAGGTAAACGGCATTTCCGTGTGCTGCTCTGGTTTGCCAGAAGCGGCTTAGTCATGCTGGCCACGTGACCCGGAAGCTGTACGCCAGTTACCTCGGCCAGTAAAGCGAGATGAGCGCCGCAACCCCAGAGTCGGCCCCGACTGGACCTAACAGTCAGGGGTCCCCTTTACCTTTACCATACCTTCCAACATTTCTTTGTTAAAAGTCGGGACATCCTAAGGAAAAGCGGGACATTCTGGGATCAGATCAGAAAGCGGGACAGCTTCTGTAAATCCAGGACTGTCCCCTCTCCCTTCACTCCCTCCTCTTCTTCTGAACAACCTAATACTTAGGTTCGTTCTGGGGTATGGGCCTATACTCCCTCATCACAGCGATGACCGTGGGTCCTAGCTTTCGTGACAGGAGTCTATGCATCATTTGCTGCAAGCATTGCAATAAGCAGGGGATACAGAGGCAAAGAAGCAAAAGGATTAATAGCGGTCCTGCTAATAATACTATAACATTCCTGAGCCAACTGCCATCAGGGAGCCAGGAATACAACCAACCCCATGCATCACTCCCTGTGGCTTTCAGCGGGTTTTCAGCTATCATTGTTTCCATGTGGTTGATGGTGGCTGAAATACTGACATTATTATCTGGGATGAACATACAACAATGAGAATGAACCAGTGCACAAACCCCACCCTTTGAGGCCAACATCACATCCAAAGCATAGCGATTCTGTAGGACAACCTCCCTCATAGCAGTCACCTCTCGATTGAGCTCCTTCAATGCTTTTATGGTATCATTGAATAATCCTTCTGTCCAATTGGCCAGCAGATGAAGATCTCTATAATTCATGGCTGCTCCTAAAGAAGGTAGCAGGGCTCGTGATATCTGGGTCCCAATATAGTGGCTAATAGGTGTATTAACTGCCCTGCGGTTACGCAGCCTGAGAGATGTTGGTAGCTTTTCCACCTTATATAAAAGGGGGATCACCATTCCCAAGGTACAAACCCCAGTAAGGTCTCGGGGAATAGTTTTGAATGCTGCATCGCCACAAATCAACCATAGTTCCTTCGGAAGAAGGCGACTGGTGTTTCGGCGTTGCTCTGACCACTGGAAGGCTTGCGAAAACAGAAGGCTTATGTGCCATTGCTCCTCAGTGAAGTTTAACAGGGCTATAACGGAAGAGTTGGATCTAGAGCTTTCGTGGAGGTGGTGCATGTCTGTCAGTAACTTGGAGCTAGTATCAGATTGATAACACCGGGAGGTATTACCATAAGGAAAGAAGGCGGTGCAGGTCCTATTGAATACAAAATTTAAGACATATTGGCAATTGGGGTAAATCCCCCTTAGATTTGGCCCTTCAGAAAAATTTAAACAAATAAAGGCTGGCTCGGACAGGGCTATTTTTACAGGTGGCCATTGAGCTTCCTCGGGATTCAACGTATTTTCTATGCTAAAGATGGTATCAATGGGAATTCCGTGTAGCATCAAACCTGGCCGTTGTGCATAAGGTGGTATATGCATACACAGCCAACAATCGGAGAGTTGTAACATAGTAGCGAACTTAAACATATCCTTGATATAAACATTGTCTTCCCACATCTTATGGTAATCTTCTCCCCTGGATGTCTTGTTTAACAAACCAGTTCCCCCTTGGCCTTGCTTGTCAGTCCTTGCCTCTCCCCCTACAATAGCTAACATAAGATATACTATGAGGATCATCATGGGGATAGAAGGATCTGGCCGTCGTCTCCCGCAGAGTCTGTGACGCTCATGCCAGCAAAAGAAAACACACATCCATATGACAAGAGCGGTTGAGATAACCCCTATCCACCAACCCCAATCCTTCCATGGTTCCTCCCACCAATATTCAGGGGGTGTGCTCATTGTTGAAGAGCCCACTGATATTTGTGCCCGACTACCTGCTGAACCTCAAGGATGAGAGCCCACCGGTGAGCTGAGGCTCCCACTATGTGGGTCAATTTTTCTACTAACCCTGTTGGGTGGATTGAACTCTCGTGCTGTCTCTCTTACTGGCACTTGTTTAGCAATTTCAATGTTAAGGCTCCCACCCCTGCAATACTTGCATCAAGATAGGTTCCGTCCCATCTATCACCTGGATTAAGAGTAGGACCTGGTCTATCAAATGAGGTTGGTACAGTGCTCTACCTCCCAGATAACAGTTGATTACCCTCCCACAGCAGCAAGAGCGGTCCAGAACTCGGTAGAGTTCGATCGTTTCTGCAACTTCCCGTATGAGCACTATCCACGCGTGTTGGACAGTGGTGTGGGAGAGGAGCCACAACGGGGCAGTGGGGTGTCTCAATACGGCAATCTCATCAAACCCCAGCTTCCAATAGCCGAAGAGCACACCATCTCTTACCACCGGCAAGACGAACCACTCGTAGCAGAGGCCAGCAGGCCAATAAGGGCGGTATGGCTCAGTGGGGTCAGGGCTGTGGGACATAGAGCAGATAACAGAAAAAAGAAAAGAGAAAGTCCTTATGGAAATATTAAATGTCCTGGTGGACTTCCTGGATTAGTCCCGGCACGGGTTTTCACGTTGGGGACGCTGCCCGCGGGCGCCCCTCCCATCCAATTCTTCAGCCGTGCGTAGAGATATCAGCCTCCGGAGTGATATCAGCAGGGCGGTTGTCTACCGGGCGTCTGGAGATGGTCAGCCGAAGGGAGTTCTCTGGATCTGGTGTTACTGTCCAATCTGAAATGGCTTTCTTCACTCGAGTATGGTGGACCCACGGGGTGATGCCGGCAACCTTCACAGCAGTAGGGGTAGAGAGTAGCACGGTGTATGGTCCCCTCCAGCAGGGCTGTAGGGGGGCTCGCTGCCAGTCTTTCACCCACACTTCGTCACCTGGCTCGAACTGATGGAACGGTTCAGTTAACACACATGGGGTGCGAGCCTGGGTCCACCTGTTGAGATAAGAAAGAACTCGGGAGAGTGACTGTACATAATTATTCAATTGCACATCTTGGCTAACATACGGAGTTAACATTCTAACATATGGGACTGGTCTCCCAAACAGAACTTCAAAAGGTGACAAGTGGGTCCGTTTTGACGGAAGACTGCGGACCCTGAGTAATGCCAAGGGCAACATGGTCACCCAAGCAGACTTGGTTTCCTGTGTCAGCTTGGACAGCTGATTCTTTAGAGTCCTGTTCATTCTTTCAACCTTTCCAGAACTCTGGGGTCTATAAGCAGTATGCAGCTTCCAGTTGATCTGGAGTGCTTTAGCCAGTCCTTGTAGGACTGCATGAACGAATGCTGGTCCATTGTCAGATCCTATGGATCTTGGCAACCCATAGCGAGGGACGATTTCCTTAAGCAGGCACCTGGTTACTTCAATTGCCTTTTCAGTCTTTGTTGGCCATGCCTCGACCCATCCGGTGTAGGTGCACACTGCCACCAGCAGGTAGCGATATAATCCACAACGGGGTAATTCAGTGAAGTCTACCACAAGATCTTCCATTGGTGCAGTTCCACTGTGCTGAACTCCCGGGGGAGCCAGTGGTCCGGTTCTGGGATTATTCTTTTGACATAGCAGGCATTTCCTGGAAACCTGGGCTGCCAGTTGATAAAGGTGGGCTATATAGAAGCACTTTGCCAGCTGCTTGGTGGTAGCATCTGGCCCCATGTGGGTTGACTCATGGTACCTCTGAGTTATCTGTCGAGACAGGGACTCTGGAATCCATATCCTGTCATCAGGTGTGAGGTACCATCCTTCGTTGGTCAATGTCAACTCCTGGGCGTCTGCAGTGTCCCTTTCCTGTTTTGTGTAAGCCGGCTTGTCAGCGGTGCTTAAAATCTCTTCTGGGATCAGTGCTCCAATGATCGGAGCTGGGGCCAGTTCCCGGGCTGCTTCCTTGGCCACTTTGTCTGCCAATCGATTTCCTCTGGCCACTTCCCCTGGTCCAGTTGTGTGTCCATAACAATGGATAACTGCTACCGCTTCAGGCTCCCATACAGCATCCAGAAGGTTCAACAAAGCTTGTGGGTGGGCCACCTGGTTTCCTCTGGAGGTAAGCAAACCTCTTTCTTTCCATAAGGCTCCATGGGCATGTAAAGTCAGGAATGCGTACTTAGAATCTGTATAAATGTTTATTTTCTGATCCTTTGCCAGGCTCAGGGCTCTGGTAAGCGCAGTTAGTTCTGCCAGCTGGGCTGATGTTCCAGGCGGGAGTGACTTTGCTTCGACCACCTGGTCGTCCAGGGCTACCACTGCATAACCTGCCTTCCGCTGCCCAGCCTCGACAAAGCTGCTTCCATCCACAAACCATGAAAGCCAGTGGGGGTTTGCCTCGTCTTTGAGATCAGGCCTGCTGGAATATACTTCGTCCATTACTTCAATGCAATCGTGCGTCTGCTCCTCACCTTCTCCTACCGGCAACAGGGTAGCTGGGTTGAGGGCGGTGGTGACCTGGAACTTCAAGCGCGGGTGCAACAATAGCATCTGGCACTTCCTCATCTTTGCTTGGGAGAGGAAATAGGTACCCTTCATGTCAAGCAGTGCTGGGACTGCATGCGGAGTCACACAAACAGTGTCTTGGCCAAAAGTAAATTTGTCAGCTTTGTTCAGTAGGGTGGCTACTGCCACAACTGCTCTCATACATGGCGGTAAACCTTGTTCTGTGGGCGTCAGGCGCTCAGATAGGTATGCCACGGGCTGTTGCCAGCTCCCCAATTTCTGGCATAGCACTCCCTTCGCTGTTCCCTGGTCCTCATCCACAAACAGGGAGAAAGGCTTCTCAGGATTTGGGATACCCAGTGCTGGTGCTTGCTGCAATGCCCTTTTCAGATCCTTGAAGGCCTGCCGTTGCTCCTCACCCCACACAAAGGGGTCCTTTTCAGTTCCTCTGGTTGACTCGTGCAGAGGCTTGGCAATTGTGCTGAAGTCAGGGATCCATATTCTACAGAATCCTGCCGAGCCCAAGAAGCCACGAAGTTCTCTGCGATTCTTTGGCTCTGGAATCTGGATAATGGCTTGCTTCCTTTCTTCTCTTAGGGTCCGTTGCTGATGGGATATATCAAATCCAAGGTATTTTACAGTGGGTTGGCATATTTGGGCCTTTTTCTTAGATACTCGGTATCCTGCTTCAGCCAAGTGATTTAACAAATCTTTGGTGGCTTTCATACACGTGTCCTCGTCTGAACAGGCCAAAAGAAGGTCATCTACGTACTGTAACAAGACCCTGTGTGGGCTGGTGGGGAAGCTAGACAGGTCCGAGGCCAATGCTACCCCGAAAAGGGTTGGGGAATTCTTGAAACCTTGTGGAAGCCTCGTCCACGTATATTGCACCTTGGTGCCTGTTCCTGGATCCATCCATTGAAATGCAAACAGGGGCTGACTTTCCTCTGCCAGACGGCAGCAGAAGAATGCGTCCTTCAAGTCCAGTACCGTGAAATAGCAGGCAGTAGGAGGTATTAAACTCAACAGTGTGTAAGGATTGGGCACATTGGGGTGGAGGGTTTCCACAGCCTGGTTAACTAATCTAAGGTCTTGGACCGGACGGTACGAGCCATCTTCCTTCTTTACTGGCAAGAGTGGGGTGTTCCACTGAGACTGACACTGTCTCAGGATGCCATGGCGAAGCAACCGTTCCAAATGTATCCATACTCCTTCTGCAGCACGCCGGGGGATAGGGTATTGGTTCACGGCCACAGGGTTAGCAAATGGCTTGGGCTTAACTATTACAGGTGGGATGTTCTTTGCCATTCCGGGTGGGTTGCTTTCTGCCCATACACCAGGGTTAACTTCTTGCAGGAGGTCCTCTGGAATAATCCCCTCCTCTTCTTTTACCATCATTAGGCGCCAGTGTTCCCTTAAGGGTACCTCTAAGGAAAGTTCTCCTGTTTGCCCTGTAGTCATTGTCACTTCTCCTGTCGGTTGAAAGGAAATCTGGGCTTGCAATTTGGATAGCAGGTCTCGGCCTAATAGTGGGATCGGACACTCCGGTATATACAAAAACTTGTGTTGGACTACTTGGCCGCCCAGGCGGCAGATAACAGATTGCAGGAAGGGGGCTCTTTGTGATTTCCCTGTGGCTCCTATTATGTTAATTGTTTGCTTGGTGGGCTTGGACACTGGTATGGGCAAAACAGAGTGGGCGGCTCCTGTGTCAACCATAAAGGGGATAGTTTGGTTCCCTGTTTGTATTTTGACCATGGGCTCACGGGAACCTAAATCAGCTGGGCCCGGTCTGTCCTAGTATTCTTCCTCCTCTCTCAGGCTCATCATGCCGGGCTGCCTTTGGGCTGAGGGGTACCAGGGAGGTCCCTGTCCACGTCCTCTACCCCTGCTGGCATTTGTCGATGACCAAGGTCTCAGTTCCTGTCCAGGTCCCCTGGGGATTGGGCCTGAGACTCGTTCTCCTCGTCCTCTTCCTCCTAAGTGGGCCTGTGGGCATTCTCCTTTCCAGTGCCCTTCCTGCCGGCAGATGGCGCACTGATTCCTCCCCAGGCGGCCTTGCCCTCCTCCCCGGGCACTTCCTCTTTTCTGAGGGATGGGTGCGGTAGCCTGCAACGCCATCAACTTCTTTGCTTGATACTTCTCCTTTTTCTTTTGTTCCTCTTCTTCCCTCTGATTGTAAGTGGTTTGAGCCAGTTCTAACATCCACTCAAGGGTGTGGCCCATGAACCCCTCGTGTTTTTGAATTTTTCGGCGGACATCGGGCGCCGCTTGCGCCACAAAAGCAGCCTTTACAATAAGGGCGTTGGCAGCCTCATCTGGGTCTACTGGAGTATACTGACGGTAGGCTTCCTTCAGGCGTTCCAGGTAAGCCCCTGGGGCCTCTTCATTCCCCTGCACTACCTCTCTGACCTTCACAAAGTTGGTGGGTTTCCTGGCCGCTCTCCTCATACCATTTAACACATTCTGGCGGTAGGTAGTGAGGGTTTTCTGGCCATCAGCAGTCTGATAATTCCAATTCGGTGTACTATCAGGGTATCCTGTTATAATGTCTGCATCCGGTGTTCCCTGTGCTCTCATGTGTACTCGGGCTTCAACATGGATTCGCCTAGTTTCTTCTGTGGTTAGCAGCGCATCCATCAAATACTGCACATCATCAAAAGTGGGATTATAGGTTTTAAAAATCCCTTCAAACAATTTTATAATTTTTGCTGGATTCTCCTCAAAGGAAGGATTTTGATTTCTCCAATTACAAACATCTGCACTTGAAAAGGGTATATGCTGGACCGTGTAGGTCCGTGGTACCTCCACCCCACCAGGCCCTGGAGGTCCCGGTGGGTCATAAACCCTTCGGAGGGGCATTACTCCTGCTGCCTGACCCTTCCTGGTTTTCTCATATTGTCTATGAGACATAACTCTCTTCGCCGCCTCTCCCCACTTACGTTGCCATTTCTTTCTCCTGTCCGGGGTACAACATTCTGCTGCCTCAACTAACAAGGGGCTCACATCCAACTTTTCCGCATAGGGGCTCACGTATGCCGTAATGCGTTCCTCTTGTCCCTTGGTCCACTTCTTATTCTCCTCAGTCCATCTCATCAACTTCTCTATAAATTCCTCATCATCTCCTTCCTCCTTCTTTTCCTCTAAATCATCATTCATTAACAAGTCGCTGTCTTTTTGTTCTGGGCTTGATGGGGGGCTTGCTTGGGCTTGGGGGCCAGTTCCTCCCAGTGCTTGGGGACCTGTGCCTGGGGGATTTGCTAGAGGGGCAGTTGGTGGAGCATAGGGTGGTGGCGGTCTGATGACTCCCCCCTCCTCATCTTCTGGGTCTGGTATCACCGGGGGCTTTTCTGCCTTCCCTGCCGGTCGAACTGCACAAATTGTATTTCGTGGGGCGTCGCCTTGGCAGGCTTTCAACCATGGTGGATTCTTTTCTACATTGGTTTTCCAAGTAGAAATGTAGGGGATTTGGTCTGGGTGGACATTCAATATGTTCTGATATAATGGGCTGATTAGTTGCAAATCAAAGCTTCCTCCTGACGGCCAATTAGTTTGTGCGGGCCAGTCAACTTCACATAATGTCCTCATTCTCTGTTTTCGCAATTTGATTCCCCAATCATCATGCTTTGTGGCCGCTTTCCAGTTGTTTAAAAAACATTCCAGAGGACTACATTGGCTTGCCCCAGACCCCATTTTTTTTTCAGATACTCCGCACCTAACCGGGCTGTAAATTCTTTCACACTCCACACGATTCAGATTGTGATCTGGGCGAGGTCTCCCTGCCAGAAAAATGCACAATCCTGCAATCGCCCGGCCAAGGGGAACGCTAGGCCCCGGCCCACACTCAAAATTCACTCACAAGAGTATCTGAACATGCAACATACAACATACAAATCATTCCATTACAATTTCCACATGCAACACACAGCAATACAATTTCCCCTCTGTTTCCCTTTTTTCCCAACCTTACTGGCGGCCCCCCCCCTGTTGCCACGGCCAGTTCCCTTCCTGGTAGCACTGTACTGCTATGACCAGGTGAGGCTGATGAGGCCTCTGGCCCTTTCCCTCGGGCCCCTAGCCCTTTCCTTCGGGCCCCTAGCCCTTTCCTTCGGGCTTACCTTTTCCTTTCCGCTGCGGATTCCCTTCCCTGGCCAGTCTTGTCTTTTCTCCCTCGACCGAAGTTCCTGCTCAGGAGCGGTGTGGCCGGTTTCCCCCACGAATTGGTAGGGTGCGCGCTGAAAGCCTGCTGACTCCGGTCCGAGCTGTCCACCTGGTCGAGCCTGGCTCTCCCCGGGGCCCCTGGGGTGGGGCGATTCCCGGCCAACACACCAAGCTGTAGGCTTATGCCTTTTACTTTGCCAGAGAATTGCTTACCCGCGTCCCCAGGGCCGAGAAGAGAACAAAAAAAGTTCCAGGAAAGTTTCTTCTTTGGAGAAAAGAGTTTTATTGCAAATCTGTGCACAGTGACAGTCAGCAGAATAATTTCTGAAATCTGACTGTGTTGTTACCATGTTCAGCAAGCATTTTTATACCTGAAAGCATTCACCCTCCTCCCATACCTCCCCCCCAAAACTTCCCCAATCAGCTGGCAAGTTTTCAACTCATTACCTTTTAGGGCATATCTATATTTGCTGGCTAAGGCTGCTAGCTAAGCACTTCCTCTGCTGGTTAAGCATTTTCTCTGCTCAGTAAGCACCCCCTCCCACCTCCTTGTACACGTGTCTTCTTTTGCTAGCAAAGCATTTCCTTCGTATCTTCTTCTTATCTTGCATTACTTAAAAGCAGAAGCAAAGCAGGAAACATCTTGCTAGTGGTTTTTCAGTTAACAGCAGTTTCTGGCTGGGCAGGAAGCGACCTTCTGACCTGTAGCTAACATCAGCAGTTCCAAATAGCTGATTAGGCAGGAAGCGGCCTCCTAACCTGTCTGTTTTAGGCTTTTGCAAATAACTGCATTTTTTTAGCTGTGTAACCATCTTAGCAGAGTGCAGGAATTTACTATGTGTAGATAATATTAATGATTAACCGTTCCCCTCTCCCTTCAGATGAGCATGGTCACAACACATTTCTCCGGGTCAGGACTGAATGCCAACACGTTCTCCACATCAGTGCCGGATTTACATATAAGCTAAACAGGCTATAGCTTAGGGCCCCACTCTCTTGGCCCTCCCCCAAAATTATACTTCTTAATTGTATTTCAATTCAGCAATTACTTTGATAAAATACATATTTTGTTATGTGCTAATGGCTTGAGATACCTATTAAAGCCAAAGGTAAAGGGACCCCTGACCGTTAGGTCCAGTCATGGCCAACTCTGGGGTTGCGGCGCTCGTCTCACTTCATCTACCTGCACTTTGACATGCTTTCGAACTGCTAGGTTGGCAGGAGCAGGGACCGAGCAACGGGAGCTCACCCCATTGCGGGGATTCGAACCGCTGACCTTCTGATCTGATCGGCAAGTCCTAGGCTCTGTAGTTTAACCCACAGCGCCACCCATGTCCCTTGCAAATGGCCTAAGATACCTACTAAAGGTAAAAGTAAAGGGACCCCTGACCATTAGGTCCAGTTGTGACCGACTCTGGGGTTGCGGCGCTCATCTCGCTTTATTGGCCAAGGGAGACAGTGTACAGCTTCCGGGTCATGTGGCCAGCATGACTAAGCCGCTTCTGGCGAACTAGAGCAGCGCACGGAAACGCCGTTTACCTTCCCGCCGGAGCGGTACCTATTTATCTACTTGCACTGGTGTGCTTTCGAACTGCTAGGTTGGCAGGAGCAGGGACCGAGCAACGGGAGCTCACCCCATCGCGGGGATTCGAACCGCCGACCTTCTGATCGGCAAGTCTTAGGCTCTGTGGTTTAACCCACAGTTCACTATTAATACACTTCTTCTTAATTGTATTTCAGTTAAACAATTACTTTGATAAAAATACATATTTTGTTATGTGCAAATGGCTTGAGATACCTATTAGGTCCATAAATTACCATATGGCATATATTCAACACACGAAAAAAGCGACAATTTGTTGTTGACAAAGGACAGCTGGGCATAGAAAGGGCCCCATTACCTTCAGTAGCTCAGGGCCTCATCAAACCAAAATCCGGCCCTGCCCCACACCCCCATTTCCAAAGGAGCGGGGGGAATTCAGCCCCACAGTGTTTCACTTCCAACCAAAACCTGGCGTCCCCTTTCAGACTTCCACATTTCATGTACAAATCCCAGCTCAAGACACACATTCTCTCTCTCTTTTTTAGAAAATCTTTAATAATTTTCACATAGACAAATATACATAACATATAATACAAAAGGCGATACAAATGAATAAAAACAATAAAGAATAGAGAAACAAACATAAACAAATACAATATATTGCATTTACATAACAAATTAACATATGACTTCCAATGATTCTCATTATACTACGTTACTTATGTTATCTGTATTCCTTTCACAGATTCATATTATTTTATTTTGTATATAGATATATAAACCACTATTACATTTTATTCTTGGTTATCAGTATCACTTTATTTCTGCAAGTATCTTATTGTTCGTACAGTACATTTCCAAGTATTCTTTATATATTTTCCATTCCCTAAATACCTTTTGGTCTGACATTCCTCTTAAGTTTTCCAGTCAGTTTTGCTAGTTGCAGGTATTCTGTCCTAAGAATTTGCCACTCTGTGATCGTTGGTAAGGTTTCATTCTTCCAATTTCTTGCCACTATTATTCTGGCTACTGTAACTGCATACATAAACAATGGTCTTGTATATGTTATTATTTCCATTGGTAGTATTCCTAATGGAAAAATTTCTGGTTTTTTTTTTTTTTTTTAGAAATGTAAATTTGAATAGTTTTTTAAATTCGCTGTAAATGTTGTTCCAAAATTCACGGATAGCACAAATTGAGAGGTGGGTGTGGGGAGATGATTCCCTTGCATTGTTTTTGACCTGTCTTAGTAGGACGTCCCCTGGCTCAGGTGGGAAGAAGTAATTTAAAAATCACGCTTGTGACCCTGGAGAGTTGCTGCCTGACAGTGTAGGCTGTTATGTACTGAAGTTCTCACCCTGGGCCAGCAGGGGGATACTGTAGATAGTTATGCAAATGAAGGATCGAAAGTGACGTTCAGTGATTGGATAGTTTTAGAAAGTTGTTACAGTAACGTGGTACTGGAGCTCTATATAAGCAGGCTGGCTGAGCCCTTCAGTTGAGTTCTGTCCTGGCCTCTGAATAAACAAGAGCTGTTTGAAGAATTGCTGTGTCGTCTGATATGTTCACCCACAACTTAACATAGGCAATGTTGGACTAGATGGGTAAATAGTCTGGCCTGCGACAATAGATGTTCCCATGTTGGGGAGGCAACCGCTCTGGACGCAGAAGCCTCCTGGCTGGATGCCTAACCTCCCTCCCCAGTTAAAAGCATCACGTTGCAGGCAGCGGTGGAGGAGAAATCTGATTCGTTTCACATTTAAAGGTGAATCTACCTAAGCACTTCCCGAAACAAGAGGTGAGTCGAAACACAGGAATCCTTCAGTATCCTCACTTCTCTGATTTTTGCAAGGCAGCTCTCCTGCCAAGTAATGTGTGCAAAAACGCATATGCGCCAGGGTAAGGCATGCATGCAAATCATAGAATCATAGAATCTATCAGGTACTTAATCTTGGGGTTTTGAGTTCGAGTCCCGCGTTGGGCAAAATGAGAGCCTGGGAGAAACCAAAATTTGTACATCCATAGCCATGTGTCAGCTTCTACTAGGGCAATCAATCAATCAATCAATCAATCAATCAATTGTCCTCCTGTTCCCCCTCATTTTGAGCCTGGCAACCCCTCAAGACTCATGCATGAGACTCTTAATCTCATACTGTCTCTACACCTTTTCACATGCAATCTTGCCTAAGATGCACATTTCCCCCCCACAAAGAAATAAAACACGTTTTTAAATGCCATTTTCGCAAATGCAGAACTGAATTTGAGGTTGGAAGGACGAAAAATGGAGAGAGAGGCTGCATACCCTCCAACATAACAACAACAACAACAAATTTATTATTTATACCCTGCCCATCTGACTGGGTTGTCCCAGGCATTCTAGACGGCTTCCAACATACATAAAAACATAATAAAACATTAAATATTTAAAAACCTCCCTACACAGGGCTGCCTTCAGATGTCTTCTAAAGGTTGCATCGTTATTTATCTCCTTCACTTGGGGGTCGCATAACCATACCCTCCAACATTTCTCCAGTGAAAATAGGAACGCGGTTGGCGCTGTGGGTTAAACTACAGAGCCTACGACTTGCCGATCAGAAGGTCGGCGGTTCGAATCCCCGTGACGGGGTGAGCTCCCATTGCTCTGTCACTGCTCCTGCCCACCTAGCACTTCAAAAGCACGTCAAAGTGCAAGTAGATAAATAGGTACCACTCCAGTGGGAAGGTAAACGGCATTTCCGTGTGCTGCTCTGGTTTGCCAGAAGCGGCTTAGTCATGCTGGCCACGTGACCCGGAAGCTGTACGCCAGTTACCTCGGCCAGTAAAGCGAGATGAGCGCCGCAACCCCAGAGTCGGCCCCGACTGGACCTAACAGTCAGGGGTCCCCTTTACCTTTACCATACCTTCCAACATTTCTTTGTTAAAAGTCGGGACATCCTAAGGAAAAGCGGGACATTCTGGGATCAGATCAGAAAGCGGGACAGCTTCTGTAAATCCAGGACTGTCCCTGGAAATTGGGGAGACTTGGAGGGTCTGAGATTGACCGGTTTGCTCATTCCTGATTGCAGGGATCCCTGCTTGAGAACCTAGAAAGCCAATGTCAGAGAGCAGAGTATCTGGGTGAGATGGCCTGTCTGCAGCCTATTTTGCTCCTAATGCAACTGGCCTTCCCTGCGGTCCAAGCGAGAGCCATTCCCATGTTTTCTGCCGGCTGGCTGCCGCTGCCTTGTCAGCAACACAGGGGAAACAGGAAAGTTGTGCTGCTTAGCAAGGGGTGCCGCTGGCGGCTTCTGCTGCTGCTGGCAGGCGCCGGCCCTGCGATGAAATCTGAGCCCTCTGCACATGGATTAAATCCACCAGGAGGCTGCAGAATGCTGTTGCGTCATCCCATTGACTGGCAGGGCCTGATGGTTCCATGCCCTGCGTTGAGGTCACTATTGTGCCGGATGGCTTCGCATTTTCACATCCTCGTTCGTTTTGTTCCCTCCGGCGTTTGGCCGTCGTCCGACATGTGTCTGCCCCCCCCCCAAAGCCACAATCAACTAAATGCACAAGTGGTGCAAGCTGGTTCACTTTTAAACCCATACAAGGATTGTAAAACGGGGGAAATCACTCTGTGGGAAAAACTCTGGGAAAGGGACTTGAAGTTTACACCATGTTATTCTTTGAAGGAGAACTACATGAAAATGATTCACGGATGGTATTTAACTCTGAGGAGGCTTGCTAAGATGTACAGTGGTACCTCAGGTTACAGACGCTTCAGGTTACAGGCGCTTCAGGTTACAGGCGCTTCAGGTTACAGACTCCGTTAAGAACTTTGCTTCAGGATAAGAACAGAAATTGTGCTCCGGCAACGCAGCAGCAGCAGGAGGCCCCATTAGCTAAAGTGGTGCTTCAGGTTAAGAACAGTTTCAGGTTAAGAACGGACCTCCAGAACAAATTAAGTACTTAACCCGAGGTACCACTGTATTTATTTCCAATCCCAAATGGTTTTGAGGCAGAAAGAATCTGTGTGTGTGTGTGTGTGTGTGTGTGTGTGTGTGTGAGAGAGAGAGAGAGAGAGAGAGAGAGGGGGGGGGGGAGGGGGAGAGAGGAAAGAAGGGAGTTGTAGTGCAATTTTGGGGTGTGTAATTCCCAGAGCCTTCCCCACCCTGGCCCTGGGAGGATTACGTCAATGTTTGTTCTGAAGCACCACTTTAGCTAATGGGGCCGCCTCCTGCTGCCGCCGGGCCGCCGGAGCACGATTTAAAATGTAAAATGAGTATTTTAAATTGTAAAACAGAAAAATTAATAAAAATTACATGCAACAAAATATATAAAATGGCTGAAATCACAAAGTTCCAGGCTGCTTGAAAGTTGGCACACGACCGTGGTGTTTTCCGGTTGGCCCAAATAAAGATCTTGTTTTGCTCTTAGCAGAAGGAAGGATGATTTAGCCACCTCCAGAGATGCACTCAAGCAATTTCCTGATGTGCAACTTGGGAATCTTTCTGGGACTTGGCAAGGATTGCGATAATGGTGATGATTTCAGTAACACCTGTGGGAGGGAGTTCCATAGTTTAATTACGTGACCTTTCTTTTATCTGTCCTGAATCTTCATAGCATTTCCAGGAATTCTAGCTTTATGAGAGTGGGAGAGAAAAAATGCTTTCTCTGCCCATTTTCTGCATGTTATTGTTTAGTCGTTTAGTCGTGTCTGACTCTTCGTGACCCCATGGACCAGAGCACACCAGGCCCTCCTGTCTTTCACTGCCTCCCGCAGTTTGGTCAAACTCATGTTGGTAGCTTCGAGAACACTGTCCAGCCATCTCGTCCTCTGTCGTCCCCTTCTCCTTGTGCCCTCCATCTTTCCCAACATCAGGGTCTTTTCCAGGGAGTCTTCTCTTCTCATGAGGTGGCCAAAGTCTTGGAGCCTCAGCTTCAGGATCTGTCCTTCCAGTGAGCACTCAGGGCTGATTTCCTTCAGAATGGATCGCTTTGATCTTCTTGCAGTCCATGGGACTCTCAAGAGTCTCCTCCAGCACCATAATTCAAAAGCATCCATTCTTTGGCAATCAGCCTTCTTTATGGTCCAGCTCTCACTTCCAAACATCACTACTGGGAAAACCAGAGCTTTAACTATACGGACCTTTGTTGGCAAGGTGATGTCTCTGCTTTTTAAGATGCTGTCTAGGTTAATTTTCTCCATACCATGTATAATTTTATAAACTTCTATCTTATCGGGTGTTCCTCGCCTTTTCTCGAAAGTAAAAAGTCCCAGACGCTGTAACCTTTCTTCAGAGAGGAGTGGTCCCTTCCCCTCAATCATTTAGGTTGCCCTTTTCTAAAACTTTTTGGACTCTACAATATCCTTTCTGAGGTGTGGCGACCAGAACATTACACAGGATTGCAAATGCGGTCGCAGGACAGAGTTTCATAAAGGAAATGTGATATTGAGAGTTCTATTTTGGCTGAGGCTGGATAGCTCAGTTGGTTAAGAGCGTAGTGCTAATGATGCCAAGGTTGCAGGTTCGATTTCCATTTGGGAAAGCTGTGATTCAATTATGTTGTTGTTGTTTAGTTGTTTAGTCGTGTCCGACTCTTCGTGACCCCATAGGCCAGAGCATACCAGGCCCTCCTGTCTTCCACTGCCTCCCGTAGTTTGGTCAAACTCATGCTGGTAGCTTCGAGAACACTGTCCAACCATCTCGTCCTCTGTTGTCCCCTTCTCCTTGTGCCCTCCATCTTTCCCAACATCAGGGTCTTTTCCAGAGAGTCTTCTCTTCTCATGAGGTGGCCAAAGTATTGGAGCCTCAGCTTCAGGATCTGTCCTTCCAGTGAGCACTCAGGACTGATTTCCTTCAGAATGGATAGGTTTGATCTTCTTGCAGTCCAGGGGACTCTCAAGAGTCTCCTCCAGCACCATAATTCAAAAGCAAGGTACATTTGTAGATAAGAGAAGTCTGAGTTAGGCCTCAGACTTTCTACCTTGTGGCTTCCATCTTCTGTAAGGATGAGCTGCTGGCTAAGAGCCAGCAGAAGAGTCCAAAAGGGCAAAAAGAAGGCAAAGAGCAAAAAAGGATGATGGCTGTGTGACTGGCCCTTTTATAGGGTCTGCTAGGGTGCTGCCCACACACACAGGGGGAGGATGCTCCAGACCAGGTGTATTTACTACTGTAGGTAAATACAAGCAGCACTCCCCACCCCCTTTTCTTTTTCCGAAGAGGTTCTGTCCTTCAGCTGCTACATTCCAGTCCTGGGAGTTGTCCCACTAAGTCTCTCATGGACCTATCAAGTCAGGTTTACTCAAGGTGGGGACAGCGAGGCAGGGGGTACATGGTCACAAAAGGAGGATCTGCATTCCTAATTCAAAAAAAAGAGGTCTGCAATTATCAGTGGCGTATGGTTGTTTGTATATTTAGCCACGAAGTTAATTGCAATACAGTGGTACCTTGCCAGGTTATCTGATAATGCCTTATCGGATTGCCTTTCCTGGTAGTCTGGCCATTCCTTTGAGATGGTGATTACCCAATTCCTGTGACAAGGAAGGTTTTTTCACCTCCTCCCTCCTTACAGAGAAACATTTGCTCAGTTTGGGAGTCAAAATGGTTTCAGGACTGTCTTCCTGTGCTGCTTCAGACATGTGGTTTAAATATTTATGTACATGTTTGCTTGGTACATTTATGAACATTTACTATATATCAAGCGGGACGCAGGTGGTGCTGTGGACTTGCCTAAGACTTGCCGATCAGAAGGTCGGCGGTTTGAATCCCCGCGACGGGGTGAGCTCCCATTGCTCAATCCCTGCTCCTGCCAACCTAGCAGTTCAAAAGCACGTCAAAGTGCAAGTAGATAAATAGGTACCGCTCTGGCGGGAAGGTAAACGGCGTTTCTGTGCGCTGCTCTGGTTCGCCAGAAGCGGCTTAGTCATGCTGGCCACATGACCCGGAAGCTGTACGCCGGCTCCCTCGGCCAATAAAGTGAGATGAGCGCCACAACCCCAGACTCGGCCACGACTGGACCTAATGGTCAGGGGTCCCCTTTACCTTTACCTTACTACAGTGGTACCCCGCAAGACGAATGCCTCGCAAGACGGAAAACCCGCAAGACGAAAGGGTTTTCTGTTTTGGAGGCGCTTCGCAAGACGAATTTCCCTATGGGCTTGCATCGCAAGACGAAAGCCCATAGGGAAATGCTGGCGGTCAGGAGCAAAGACTTTCGCCCACAGCCGGCCTTCAGAAGAGGACCTCTTCTGAAGGCCGGCGGGGGGCAAAAGTCTTTGCTCCCCCCGCCTGCCTCCCCCCGCCTGCCCCGGGCGATCTTAAAATGCTGGCGGGCGGGAGCGAAGCGTTCGCTGCCGACCCCCAGCATTTTAAAATCTCCCCGTGTCCTGGGAAGATTTTAAAATGCTGGGGGTCGGGAGCGAAGCGCTACAGACCCCCAGCATTTTAAAATCTCCCCGTGTCCTGGGAAGATTTTAAAATGCTGGGGGTCAGGAGCGAAGCGCTGCCGACCCCCAGCATTTTAAAACCTCCCCGGGACACGGGGAGATTTTAAAATGCTGGGGGTCGGCAGCGCTTCGCTCCCCACCCCCAGCATTTTAAAACGCTGTTCCGAAGTGGGGGGGGCGGGAACACCTGGCCCCGCCGCCCCACTTCGGAAAGCTCTTCCGAAGTGGGGAGGGGGGGCGGGAACACCTGGCCCCGCCGCCCCACTTCGGAAAGCTCTTCCGAAGTGGGGCGGGGGGGCGGGGACACCTGGCCCCGCCGCTCCACTTCGGAAAGCTCTTCCGAAGTGGGGCGGGGGGGCGGGAACACCTGGCCCCGCCGCCCCACTTCGGAAAGCTCTTCCGAAGTGGGGCGGGGGGCGGGGACACCTGGCCCCGCCGCCCCACTTCGGAAAGCTCTTCCGAAGTGGGGCGGGGGGGGCGGGGACACCTGCCCCAGCCGCCCCGCTTCGGAACGCTGCTCCGAAGTGGGGCGGGGGGCGGGAACACCTTCTGAAGGCAGGCAGGGGGCGAAAGTCTTTGTCCCCCCTGCCTGCCTTCCCAGGGGCTTTTAAATCGCCCCGGACAGCGGAGAAGTCCTCCGCTGTCCGGAGCGATTTTAAAATGCCGCCCGCCAGCATTTTAAGATAGCCCCGCACAGCGGAGAAGTCCTCCGCTGTCCCAGGGTTTTTTAAAATGCTGGGGGTGGGAAGAAAAGCCCTTGTCCCCCCCCCCCAGCCTTCAGAAGAGGTCCGGGGACAGACTGTCCCCGGACCTGGCCTGAAGGTGGTTTCCCTAGGAACGCATTAATTGATTTTCAATGCATTCCTATGGGAAACCGTGCATCGCAAGACGAAAAAACCGCAAGACGAAGAGAATTGCGGAACGAATTAATTTCGTCTTGCGAGGCACCACTGTATATATCTAAGACCTAAAAATTCTTAAAACAATATGTATGAGCAGTAATGGGAGCCTTCCAGCTACTCTGAGATATGCTGGAAAAGAAACTCGGCTAGCCATGGTTCCTGTAACAAACTCCTGACATGCCTTGCAAAACGACTCCCTCTTTCAGCAGGTGGAGAAAGGAGAGAGGGGGTTGTTCCTGGATTGGACCCAAACCAAGTAAGGAAGATTTGGGGTTGACACGCCGGAAACAGCTAGGCCGCAAAAGGTTACAAACAGGAATGCAACACATCTAGGGCAGTTCTGGTGTTCTGATGCTTCACGCACAATTAACTATGTGAAATATGCTTCCGGAGGCGGGCGGGCGGGGGGGGGGAATATTTCCAGGTGCTGCTCAGATTTCATTGCAACAGCTGTTTGAATGCGGAAAAATGGATCTTCAAAGTGGAATAACTCCGGTTCTTGGGCAATGTGTTTAGTATCAGCACAGGAAGTTTTGCATTGCCATAGTTACGCAATAGGTTTACACCCCCACCCACAATGTGTTTGTTCTGTTTGTTGTAAGGATCCCAGAATCTGCTCCGTAGTAACTCAGAGCAGGGTGAATCAGTCTTTTCCATGAGTGTCTATTTTATATTGTTGGTGTTTTGACCTTCATGGTTATATCAAAGTGTTGGTGCTGACCTTGAAAGCCCTAAATGGCCTCGGTCCAGTATACCTGAAGGAGCGTCTCCACCTCCATCGTTCGGCCTGGACACTGAGGTCCAGCTCCAAGGGCCTTCTGGTGGTTCCCTCACTGCGAGAAGCCAAGTTACAGAGAACCAGGCAGAGGGCCTTCTTGGTGGTGGCACCCGCCCTGTGGAACGCCCTCCCACCAGATGTCAAAGAGAAGAACAACTACCAGACTTTTAGAAGACATCTGAAGGCAGCCCTGTTTAGGGAAGCTTTTAATGTTTAATAGGTTATTGTATTTTAGTGTTTTGTTGGAAGCTGCCCAGAGTGGCCGGGGAGGCCCAGCCAGATGGGCGGGGTATAAATAATAAATTATTATTATTATATCAGCCATGTCACGGTCCGGTCTACGGGAGATTGAAGTCCCAGTTGAGGTAGTCGGGACTGGGGGCAAGATGGCGGGGTGGGAGCAGGAACGTGAGTCCAGAAGCCAGGGGTCCGAAGGTCAGGAAGCAGGGAGTCACAAAGTCAAGGTCCAAGGATCAGGAAGCAAGAAGCCCAAGGCAGGAAGCGTGTTGCTGTGGCAAAGAGCCGAAGGGAAATGCTGACCTTATATCCCCTCCTGGCTCTTGCCACCAGGGGCAGTGAGTTACCAAGCGGCCTCACCTGTGCGGCTGCACCTTGCCTCTCCAGAACAAACTTAGGAAGGCCCCGATCCTGCGAAGCCCTGCTGGTCACAGGGCCCGGCTCCTGCACGCACTCCTGACAAGCCACAGAAAAATAACAACATATACTGGTGGAATATTGAAAAACAGCATTGACCAAAATGTCTTCACATTATTATTATTATTATTATTATTATTATTATTATTATTATTAACAAAAAGGTTAAAAAAGAATAAAACCAACCATATATTAAAATGCAAACGGTTAGGAGAACTAATACATTTAAAAGCATCCAGATAAATTTGAAAATCAAACGATCCAATTAAATCAAGGCAATTTGGCACATTCGTGTCAGTAAGATTTATCCTTCGCTCTTGGGCTATGGCTGCAAATCTTGTAATGTCATCTGTCACACGTTTGTCAGAATCAGACAACAAATACAGAATGTTTGCTCAATCATCAATATCAGGTTTCTTATTTAACAACTGCAGAATAAACTTTGCCCGTGGTTCAGGGACGGTATAGTAAATAATGATAGAGATCTTCAACTGCATGGGCAGCACATAGGTGCTGTTCTTCCAGATTCTTTCCATAAAGTCCTTCGAAATATCAGTTTTCCTGCTGTTTTTCGTGTTATTGGTTGCTTTTTTTTGTACATCGCTTTGAGACAATTGTGTAGAAGGCGATTAATAAACGGTTGGTGATTATCACAAGAAATTCTGACCCTAGTTTATTTCCCACAGAGGTCTGGCGAAATGTAGCTTGTGTAAACTGGTAAACATTAGGATGAGCATGCCGAACTTCTCTGCAACTACTGGAATCATCATGTTAATTACAGTGGTACCCCGCAAGACGAATGCCTCGCAAGACGGAAAACCCGCTAGACGAAAGGGTTTTCCGTTTTTCGATGCGCTTCACAAGACGAATTTCCCTATGGGCTTGCTTCACAAGACGAAAACGTCTTGCAAGTCTTGCGATTTTTTTCGCCCCCCCCCTTTTCTAAGCTGCTAAGCCGCTAATAGCCTTTTAGCCGCTAAGCCGCTAAGCCTTTAATAGCCGCTAAATCGCTAATAGCGCTAATCCACTAATAGGGTTGCTTCGCAAGACGAAAAAACCGCTAGACGAAGAGACTCGCGGAACGGATTATTTTCGTCTTGCGAGGCACCACTGTATTCTTTTCAGGCCATGTCTGAGATAGGAGTTTGCACCAGGGTCGCAGTCACAGACGAAGCGGTTTAGCCATGCTGGCCACATGATCCGGAAAGGCTGTCTGCAGCCAATAAAGCGAGATGAGCATCGCAACCCCAGAGTCGGTCACGACTGAACCTAATGGTCAGGGGTCCCTTTACCTTTACCTTAGGGTGGACAGCACTGGGGACGAGTTTATGGAACCAAGAGGGCAGTAGCCTGAAAAGACTTTGGAAACCACTGCTCTAACTTTTACCGTATTTTTGGCCCCATAGGACGCACCGCCCCATAGGACGCACCTAGATTTTTTTGGGGGGGGGGAAATAAAGAAAAAAATTTATTCCCCCCCAGGTGCGGGGCTGGCGTGGGGGAAGCCCAAGCTTCCCCCCACCCCAGCCCCCAGAACAGGCTGCTGCCTGCAAGACTTGCAAGCCTGGCGGGACCTCCTGCTGGACGTGCGAGGTTTGCGGACATCTGCCCAAAGCACAGGGCGTGCTCCGCAGCGCGCCCCGTGCTTCGGGCTGCAGGCTGCCGCCCCAAGCCTTGCGCGCCCGGCGGGACCTCCCGCCGGGCACGCGAGGCTTGCGGATAGCTTCCTGAAGCCTGGAGAGCGAGAGGGGTCGGTGCGCACCGACCCCTCTCGCTCTCCAGGCTTCAGCGAAAGCCTGCATTCGCCCCATAGGACGCACACACATTTCCCCTTCATTTTTGGAGGGGGAAAAGTGTGTCCTTTAGGGCGAAAAATACGGTAAGTGATGTGCCACTAAACATGGATGGAGCAATATACATATTACACAAGGCAGGAATCCTTCTGCGCTTGTTAACCACGGCAGGTCACTGGCGCCCGCAATGCCATTTGCAGACCGAATATGCCACCTATGTTTCTCAGTGGATTAATAAGTAACAGGGAACTTGTTGGGGCAGATTTCTCTGTGGTGAAGGAAAGATTTGGATGTCCAGGCTGTTGTTGCCTGGCCAGAGATTTTTATAATGCTAAACATCAGGCAGGGACGTCTCTAGCTCACATACAGTACATGTGAAAAGGATCTCGGGGTCTTGGTAGATCACAAGCTTAATATGAGTCAACAGTGTGATGCAGCAGCAAAAAAACTTAATGCTATTCTAGGCTGCATCAACAGGAGTATAGTGTCCAGATCAAGGGAAGGTATAAAGGTAAAGGTAAAGGGACCCTGACCATTAGGTCCAGTCGTGACCGACTCTGGCGTTGTGGCGCTCATCTCGCTCTATTGGCCGAGGAAGCCGGCGTACAGCTTCCTAGTCATGCGGCCAGCATGACTAAGCCGCTTCTGGTGAATCAGAGCAGTGCACAGAAATGTCGTTTATCTTCCTGCTGGAGCAGTGCCTATTTATCTACTTGCACTTTGACGTGCTTTCGAACTGCTAGGTGGGCAGGAGCTGGGACCAAGCAACGGGAGCTCACCCCATTGCGGGGATTCGAACCGCCAACCTTCTGATCAGCAAGTCCTAGGCTCTGTGGTTTAACCCACAGCACCACCCGCGTCCCAAGGGAAGATATAGTACCACTCTATTCTGGTTTGGTCAGACCACACCAGGAGTCCTGTGTCCAGTTCTGGACAACACACTTTCAGAAGGATATTGACAAGCTGGAACATGCGCAGAGGAGGCAACCCAGATGATCAAGGGTCTGGAAACCAAGCCTTATGAGGAACAGTTGAAGGATCTGGGCATGTTTACCCTGGAGAGACTGACAGGAGATATGATAGTTAACAGATTGAGGTTGAATCCTGACAAGACAGAAGTACTGTTTTGGGGGGACAGGAGGCGGGCTGGTGTGGAGGATTCCCTGGTCCTGAATGGGGTAACCGTGCCCCTGAAGGACCAGGTGTGCAGCCTGGGAGTCATTTTGGACTCACAGCTGTCCATGGAGGCACTGGTCAATTCTTTGTCCAGGGCAGCTGTCTACCAGCTCCATCTGGTACGCAGCATGAGACCCTCCCTGCCCGCAGACTGTCTCGCCAGAGTGGTGCATGCTCTGGTTATCTCCCGCTTGGACTACTGCAATGCGCTCTATGTGGGGCTACCTTTGAAAGTAACCCGGAAACTACAACTAATCCAGAATGTGGCAGCTAGACTGGTGACTGGGAGCAGCCGCCAAGACCACATAACACTGGTCTTGAAAGTCCTACATTGGCTCTCAGTACGTTTCCGAGCACAATTCAAAGTGTTGGTGCTGACCTTGAAAGCCCTAAAGGGCCCTGGGCCAGTAGACCTGAAGGAGCGTCTCCACCCCCATCGTTCTGCCCGGACACTGAGGTCCAGCTCCGAGGGCCTTCTGGCGGTTCCCTAACTCAAGAAGCAAAGTTACAGGGAACCAGGCAGAGGGCCTTCTCGGTAGTGGCACCCACCCTGTGGAACGCCCTCCCACCAGATGTCAAAGAGAACAACAACTACCAGACTTTTAGAAGACATCTGAAGGCAGCCCTGTTTAGGGAAGCTTTTAAGGTTTAATGCATTACTGTACTTTAATATTTTGTTGGAATCCCCCCCAGTCGGGGTATAAATAGATTATTATTATTATTATTATTATTATTATTATTGCCATCTTCAAATATTTCAAGGGCTGTCCCATGGAAGATTGAGCAGCTTGTTTTCTCCTGTTCTGGAAGGCAGGACTCAAACCCATGGCCTCAAGTTACAAGAAAGGAGATTCTGGCCAAACATCAGGGGAAACTTCCTGAAAGTAAGAGCTGCTTGACAGTGGAATCGTCTCTCTCTGGAGGTTGTAGACTCTCCTTCCTTGGAGGTTTTTAAGAAGAGGTTGGATGGTCATCTGTCCTGGATGCTTTGGTTGAGATTCCTGCATTGCAGGGGGTTGGACTAGAATCATAGAATCATAGATTTGGAAGAGACCACAAGGGCCATCGAGTCCAACCCCCTGCCAAGCAGGAAACACCATCAGAGCACTCCTGACATATGGTTGTCAAGCTTCTGCTTAAAGACCTCCAAAGTAGGAGACTCCACCACACTCCTTGGCAGCAAATTCCACTGTCGAACAGCTCTTACTGTCAGGAAGTTCTTCCGAATGTTTAGGTGGAATCTTCTTTCTTGTAGTTTGGATCCATTGCTCCGTGTCCGCTTCTCTGGAGCAGCAGAAAACAACCTTTCTCCCTCCTCTATGTGACATCCTTTTATATATTTGAACATGGCTATCATATCACCCCTTAACCTCCTCTTCTCCAGGCTAAACTTGCCCAGCTCCCTTAGCCATTCCTCATAAGGCATTGTTTCCAGGCCTTTGACCATTTTGGTTGCCCTCCTCTGGACACGTTCCAATTTGTCAGTGTCCTTCTTGAATTGTGGTGCCCAGAACTGGACACAGTACTCCAGGTGAGGTCTGACCAGAGCAGAATACTGTGGCACTATTACTTCCCTTGATCTAGATGCTATACTCCTATGGATGCAGCCCAGAACTGCATTGGCTTTTTTAGCTGCCGCATCACACCCTCGGGGTCCCTTCCAACTCTGCAATTCTATTATTCTAGAATTCTAGGGTTCTTCTGATGGGAGCAAAATGATGCATTTTAACCTCGGTTTGCTCCGCTCATGTAGAAGGGCAGGAGTCGAGTTCCTGATAGCGCTGTGGTGAAATATCTTCCTTGTGTTTCTTCTAGTGTTCTCCATCAATGGAAGACAAAAGAAATTGCATTTGAAAATGATCAAAGCTAATATAGGCTTAGACTTGACAATTGCTGGAGACGTGGTTCAGTTAAAGCTGATTTTATACGTATCTCTTGTCTGCAGCTCCAAATCTTTTGGAAAACAGTGCAGAATGATGGGATGTCATATACCTTTGGAACCTAAAGCCTTCCTGCTTAGATATTGTTTTGGAAAACGATTTAGAAATAGTAATTAATCTTCTGAAAGCTTCAAGAATAACGACTGCTAAGACTTGGGGGAAGGCATACAGAATATGAATGGATAAAAAAAAGGTCTGGTCCATTGTAACACTGATTAAGTTAAAATACTACAAAAATATATATCATGTAATAAGTTAATAGAAAAATGGGTGCTCTTTGGAATGATTAGTTTAATGACAACATTCAGTCCTGTGTGATTTTAATCTATTCTAATGGTATCTTTTTTGACAAATGAGGTTTCTTTTTGATCTCTTCAATGTATTAATGGTAAAAGAAAACTGTTATGTACTGAGTTGAATAGGATCCAAACTGCAGCAGTCTGATTGGTCCTAGAACAATAGGATCCAAAATGCAGCAGTCTGCTTGGTCCTAGAACAATAGGATTCAGAATGCAGCAGTCTGATTGGTCCTAGAACAATGCAGCAGTATGATTGGTTCGCAGGAACCACCCAATCCTGCTCCAGATAGAAGTGAATCCACAACCTGATTGGCTTACAGTAGAATTCCGGAATTAGCCAATCATGTGCAGCCCATTGTGTAAATAATGTATATAAAGCAGATACTGTGAGGGGACTTCCATTCATTCCTCCTCACCACTATGAGCTGAATAAAGAGCATGAAATCACTTTGCGACTCTGAGTATATTTCAAAAACTATCAAAGGGAAGAAGAAAAGGCTGATGAGATTCTCAAGCGAGACATGCAGCAATCGTAACTTGCATTAGGCTCAAAATGCCAATCTATGCAGCTCTGCACATTTTCAGTATGCTTTGCACTCTATCCTGAACTGGATAACCACAGAATGAGCACAAGGGGATGTTAGATGGCAGTAGGAGTGTCTCTGTGCTGTGTGATCTGAAGGAAGCCACAGTTGTTCCTACAAATGAGTCTTCCGTGCTGGCTGACTCAGATAAGGGGAAAACCCAGGCTTTTGTTCTGGGAGTTCAGGGAGCCCATTCATCCCACGCAGAAGCCGTGCCAAAGCATTGTACATTGCAAAGCACGATGCCTCCTGGCAGGGGAAAGGATGCAATTCAACCCTATTGAAAATCGCAGGGAGGAGGAAGAAAACACGGCTTCCATTGGGAGTATTTATTGGAGACAGAATTAAAGCCTTCCTTTTCTCTGGGTGTTTCTTGGGGGTTTGAATCACTTCTTCAAGGAACGCATTGTTCATCGTTGGACAGCCTTAAGAAATACCCCCCCCAATAAAGCCACACACACACACACAACAACAACAACTACCAGACTTTTAGAAGTCATCTGAAGGCAGCCCTGTTTAGGGAAGCTTTTAATGTTTGATGCATTACTGTATTTTAATATTTTGTTGGAAGCCACCAAGAGTGGCTGGGAAAGCCCAGCAAGATGGGTGGGGTATAAATAATATTTATTTATTTATTTGTTTGTTTGTTCATTCATTCATTCATTCATTCATTCATTCATTCATTCATACCCTGCCCATCTGGCTGGGTTTTCCCAGCCACTTTGGGCAGCTTCCAGCAAAATATTAAAAACACTATAATTAATCAAATATTAAAAGCGTCAGATGTCTTTTAAAGATAAGATAGCTGCTTATTTCTTTGACATCTGATGGGAACGCGTTCCACAGGGTGGGCGCCACTACCGAGAAGGCCCTCTGCCTGGTTCCCTGTAATCTCACTTCTCGCAGGGAGGGAACCGCCAGAAGGCCCTTGGAGCTGAATCTCGGTGTCCAGGCAGAACAATGGGGGTGGAGACGCTCCTTCAGGTTTACTGGGCAGAGGCTGTTTAGGGCTTTCAAGGTCAGCACCAACACTTTGAATTGTGCTCAGAAACGTACTGGGAGCCAGTGTAGGTCTTTCAAGACTGGTGTTATATGGTCTCGGCGGCCGCTCCCAGTCACCCATCTAGCTGCCGCATTCTGGATTAGTTCATAGAATCATAGAATCATAGAGTTGGAAGAGACCACAAGGGCCATTGAGTCCAACCCCCTGCCAAGCAGGAAACACCATCAGAGCACTCCTGACATATGGTTGTCAAGCCTCTGCTTAAAGACCTCCAAAGTAGGAGACTCCACCACACTCCTTGGCAGCAAATTCCACTGTCGAACAGCTCTTACTGTCAGGAAGTTCTTCCTAAGGTTTAGGTGGAATCTTCTTTCTTGTAGTTTGGATCCATTGCTCCGTGTCCGCTTCTCTGGAGCAGCAGAAAACAACCTTTCTCCCTCCTCTATGTGACTTCCTTTTATATCTTTGAACATGGCTATCATATCCATGGAAGTTGTAGTTTCCGGGTCGCCTTCAAAGGTAGCCCCACGCAGAGCGCATTGCAGTAGTCCAAGCGGGAGATAACCAGAGCATGCACTAAAGGCCAGACATGGCTTCCCCCGATGAGGGAGCCTGTCGTGGGGTGCCTGGTTGCGCCCCCTAAAAAAAAATGCACCGGTGGCTACGGCTCCCAGCCCTGCAAGCTATGCCATTGGCTCCGAGGGAGCATCCCATTTCCTCTCCATGGCTACTGCTGGCGGCCTCCTCCCTTGGGCAGCTCATAGCAGCTGCTGGGGAGCGGACGAGGAGGAGAGGCTGGCAACGCCAAGGCCCAGCCCTGCGTGACGCACCAGCTCTGAGGAGCAGGCAGAGGGCACAGGGCCGCGTTTGGAGGGCCGCATTTGCCTATGCCTGCTTTAAAACAAAACAGTTAAGAGTTAGGCTTCTGCTAGCATCGCTGTTCCTCGGGATTCGGCTCCCTGCCCACTTTCTCTGGAAGTTCTATACAGGGCCGGATTGAGGTTCGATGAGGCCCTCAGCTACTGAAGGTAATGGGGCCCTTGATATGTCCAGCTGTCCTTTGTCCACAACAAACTGTCCCTGTTTTTGATGTTGAATATATGCTATACGGTCATTTATGGAACTAATAGCTATCTAAAGACTTTGCACACAACAAAATGTTTTTTATCTTACATTTTGGAAATGTACGTCCAGTTGTTTTCTCCTTTGATTTTTTTTGGGGCCCCCAAGAGAGTGGGGCCCTACGCTATAGCTTGTTTAGCTTATACGTAAATCCGGGCCTGGTTCTATATCTGAGTGAGGAATGGCAGCATCTCACCGCCAGCACGCTGCTAGATAAATGCACGCCACAGCCTGACACTTCACGCACCGCAGCCACCCGTGACATATTATGAACTGCTGAAAGCATATTGCATGGCAATTACACCGTCTAGTATATTTTTAACTAGAAGCAGCAACACCCTCTCGGCTCTTAAATCAAGGCAGGGTGTTCCACACCAAACAGATGCATCATCACGCAGCAAGAAAGAGCCTGTAGGAATGGGAAGGAAGAAGAACGTGCCTGCGGTTGCTGATGACGCTCGGTCTCCGAGCTAACAGTATATTTTCATCTGCATGCCAGTGTATTTTCATCTATGAGCTTACGCCATCTCACGTGGGGAAAGGTAGATGCAAGACGAACAAGTTCCTTGCGATCTTTGGGCCAAATCTCACAGTCCTTTGCGTCCTGGCCAAGGTGCCTTATTATGCAAGCAATTATTATTATTATTATTTAGAATTTTTATTGCAAATACAGTGGTACCTTGGGTTAAGTACTTAATTCATTCTGGAGGTCCGTTCTTAACCTGAAACTGTTCTTAACCTGAAGCACCACTTTAGCTAATGGGGCCTCCCGCTGCCACCGCGCCACCAGAGCACGATTTCTGTTCTTATCCTGAAGCAAAGTCCTTAACCTGAAGCACTATTTCTGGGTTAGCGGAGTGTGTAAGCTGAAGTGTATGTAACCTGAAGCGTATGTAACCTGAGGTACCACTGTACATCAATACCAAGCCATACATAAAGAATAATATAAAGACAAAGAAAAAAGAAAGCAAAAAAGTGAAAAAAGTAGACAGTAAAAGAATAAAGAAAAGTATACTCCAATACAATAAACACTGTTTTACAAAATAATAGTAATAGACTTCCATCACTCTCACAACACTTCCTTTCACATTTCATATTTTATCTGTATTTCAGTATTATTTTCATCTTAATATATAGTGGTACCTCGGGTTAAGTACTTAATTCGTTCCGGAGGTCTGTTCTTAACCTGAAACTGTTCTTAACCTGAAGCACCACTTTAGCTAATGGGGCCTCCTGCTGCCGCCACGCCGCCAGAGCACGATTTCTGTTCTCATCCTGAAGCAAAGTTCTTAACACGAGGTAATATTGCTGGGTTAGCGGAGTCTGTAACCTGAAGCGTATGTAACCCAAGGTACCACTGTATAGATGTGTGTGTGTGTGTGTGTGTGTGTGTGTGTGTATGTATATATATATATATATATATATATATATATATATATATATATAGTTTCCCCTTTTCCATTCACGAGGTCATTCTAGACACAGTCAAATTTTTACATTAGAACCTCATCTTTCTAAATAACCATTCAACCATTTCCATTCCTTCTGGGCTGTATTCATTGGCTTTAATCTTATTATATCCATCAATTTGGCCAGTTCCAAATATTCACATAATTTACATAACCATTCCTCTTTGGCCGGTACCTGGTTACCCTTCCAGTACTTAGCCACCAGGATTCTCGCTGCAGATGTCGCGTACAGAAAGAATTTAGTATTTTCTCTAGAAATATCACTATTCAATATTCCCAAAAGGTATGTTTCTGGTCTTTTGCTATGTGAAGTTCTTAGTAACTTTTTTATTTCTTCATGGATCATGTCCCAGAACTTTCTGATCTCTGGACATTTCCACCACATATGGTAGAAGGTTCCAATCTGCTTTGTGCATCTCCAACACTTATTACTAAGCAATTTATTCATTTTAGCCAATTTCTCCGGTGTTAAATACCACCTAGGGTGCATTTTCAGGTAGTTTTCTCTTATTAAATAAAGTGAGATGAGCGCCGCAACCCCAGAGTCGTCTGCAACTGGACTTAACTGTCAGGAGTCCTTTACCTTTACTGGCACTGGTTCTATAAGGTAAAGGTCCTTTACCTTTACTGCGCACTTTAGCATATGCATTTTTTAAAACATCACTTGTGTGGGGAACTGCATTTCTGAAAAATGCAAATTTCACAGGACAGCTGTCTGCCTGTTCACATTTCGTTTGGGAAAGCGTTGATTTGGCAGGTTCGCCTTTAAAATGCAAACTTTCTCCTTCAACCCTCAAGAGAAGAGTAGCCGGGCAAATGCCAGGGAGCCTTTAAAGGCAGGACGTCACATTCAGAGAGGTGAATAATAATAATAATAATAATAATAATAATAATAATAATAATAGTAGTAGTAGTAGTAGTAGTAGTAATAATAATAATAATATTTTATTTATATACCCCACTCTCCCCGGCCAGAGCCAGGCTCAGGGCGGCTAAGATCATAAAACTAACACAGTATACAAAGAGCATAAAAACATAAAAACAGGCAATCAATTAATTAAAATACATCTTAAAACTAGTTCAGAACAAATTAAAATCTGGACAGATGGCAGTCCACGGGTAAAATTGAGAGTGGTTAATATTTTCCAGGGCCAAATGTGAACCAAAGAGATAGTCCACCTGATCTAGGATTCTGTTTTCATTTCCCATCTATCTGCGGTTCTACCTCTCCCAAGCCAAACATTTAAAAACCCATGAGAGATCTACGACTGGCAGCTGGCGCTGTGTTGCAGATGTTTCCCATGGAGACTAATCCCGCTACCAACACCCAAGGAACATAAATATTATGAGTCAAAGAGTTAACAGCCAAGCTAGCAGGACGCATGAACGGAATTGCTGCACTCCGGCAGGCTTGAAATAGTAATAAAGAACAAAGGGGGGCTTTCCAGGCTGTTACTATTTTGGGGTGAGATTCCATTGCATGCCAGCAAATTTGGTTTCTGAAATTATGGTCTATGGGGTGTTAGACCTTTAAAGGGTGTTTTAACCTTCAAAGCCCTATACGGCCTAGGACCCTCGTACCTACAGGACCGCCTCTCCTGGTATGTCCCACAGAGGAACCTACGGTCTGCAAATAAAAACATCCTGAAGGTCCCAGGCCACAGAGAGGTTAGGCTGGCCTCAACTAGAGCCAGGGCTTTCTCAGCAGCGGCTCCAATCTGGTGGAACGCTCTGCCCCAAGAGACCAGGGCCCTGCGGGACTTGACATCTTTCCGCAGGGCCTGCAAGACAGAGCTGTTCCACCAGGCCTTTGGTCAGGGCGCAGCCTGACTCCCTCCTCTGGCAACCTGCACAGAATTTTGCTTAACGGTTGCCATTAATTTGATTTTAATTAATTTTTATAATGAAATGTTTTTAGAATGTTGGATTATTTGATTGTTTGATTATTTGATTGTTGTTAGCCGCCCTGAGCCCGGCTTCGGCTGGAGAGGGCGGGATATAAATAAAATTTATTATTATTATTATTATTATTATTATTATTATTATTATTATTATTATTATTATTATTAGTGTTGGGGGGCTCATCAGCCTGGGAAGGTAGCCCGGATTGTACCCAAGAACACCTGAGTAACACCCTGAAAGATACCTTTTCCAGGAACTGCAGCCAGGTTTCCCCCCCCCCCTTCTCAGCCTCAGTTTCCTCTATGTAAAATGGGAGCAACAAGCTAAACCACAGCACTGAGGTATGTGGCAGAATGGCTATTCGAGCACCTCATTCTTTCTGCATCCAACTGACATGTCAACACATTTTTTATGATGGTCTCCCCCTTTATTTTTAAAAAAACAACACCGGGAAGGGATCATGTGACGAGAAGCCATCCCAAAGGTGCAAATAGTCCTGCCATGGATATGAAGAGGCAGCAATGGTTTCACCTGATGGATGCCTGCCTGTTGAAGAGATGCCTAAGTTTGCAGTGGCGCACTGGCATCAGCAGAAAGTTGAATCCGTAATGTTCAACACTTTACCAATCCAGTGCTCCTTAAATATGATCTCATTTTGTCCTTCAGAAATATACTTTCCTGGCCTTTGGTTTGTGAGTAATATCCAAAGGCAACGCGATGCCCAAGTACAACAATGCGATGTCAATATAAACTCTTTATATAATCTTTCAGAGACCTATAAGACTTACGGTATGTTTATTTGGTTCTCTGTTTTCAAGAGAATCCATCAAGAGTGCATGTTTTGTGACTTTCAGAGATTTAGAAGATTTCTGTTTATTTGGTTTTGCAGAGAGTGCATATTTCATATTGTTCAATGTTCTGTATAGATTATATAAAGTTTATATTGACATCGCATTGTTGGACTTGGTCATTGTGTTGCCTTTGGATAGTACCGATACAGTGGTACCTCAGGTTAAGTACTTAATTCGTTCCGGAGGTCCGTACTTAACCTGAAACTGTTCTTAACCTGAAGCACCACTTTAGCTAATGGGGCCTGCTGCTGCTGCTGCACCGCCAGAGCACAATTTCTGTTCTCATCCTGAAGCAAAGTTCTTAACCTGAAGCACAATTTCTGGGTTAGCGGAGTCTGTAACCTGAAGCGTATGAACCTGAAGCGTATGTAACCCGAGGTACCACTGTATTTGTTTGCAACACACAGGGGTTTAATTGTTTGGTTACTTTGGTTTGTGGGAGCAGCTCTCCCTCGTGTGGCAAGAACCAAAACAACAGGGAAAGAGATGGGGGGGAAAGGATGTGTAATAGCTTGCACAAAACAGCAAACCATGGTTTGGGCAGAATACTTAAGCTAACAGCTTTCCCAAATCATCTTCATCATCCCACCATTGCTCCAAGGTGGCATACTTTTGTGCTTCTTCTTTGGAGAGCCCTTGTAGCCAAGTAAGATTGTCTTCCATAAACACAGTTTTAACAATGAGTTCGTAAGTGACTGTGGAGGCCAATTCTGGATCCACACGTCCTTCCACAGTGGGGACATTGATTTCCAGCAGGAGTTGATCACGGTGAGGGTTTGCCAAGCATGCCTTCCTCCTAGCGCTTTTCTCCCTTTCGCCCTGAGTTCGAGTGTCTTCAGAGCCCAGGACACCTTTGGCAAAGGCTGTTCTCCAACTGGAGCGCTTGCAGGCAAGTGTTTCCCAAATGAAAATAATGAACAGAGTTGGGGCAATAACACAACCCTGTTGAACACCTGATCCCACTGTGAATGGTTCACTTTGAGAGCCATTGTTATCTGCGATTGTTGCTCTTATTATCATGGAGGAGCCGAAGGATGTTCACAAATTTATCTGGGCAGCCAATTTTCACAAGGGCAGTCCACAGGGCATTACAATTTAGTGTCAAAAGCCTTAGTCAGGTCAATAAACGCCATATACAGGGGTTGGTTTTGCTCTCTGCATTTTTCTTTACAAGTAGATAAATAGGTACTGCTCCAGCGGGAAGGTAAACGGCGTTTCCGTGTGCTACTCTGGTTCGCCAGAAGCGGCTTAGTCATGCTGGCCACATGACCCGGAAGCTGTATGCCGGCTCCCTCGGCCAATAAAGCAAGATGAGCGCCGCAACCCCAGAGTCGGTCACGACTGGACCTAATGGTCAGGGATCCCTTTACCTTTAACATGAATTTCATTACCGAACGAGACCATTGATCCATAAAATGAAAGCAATAAAGAATAGAAACAACACTGGGGATGCATCACAGAACTAATAAAGAGGAATGGTGCGTGGACTGACCAGCAGAAATCCACCATTCAAGAAATGGGTGACATGTTACACTCTCCACCCTGCAAAAAATCCCCTCATCTAATGGGGCTCATCTCTGGTGTCTTCTGAACTCCAGACAAGATCCAACCAGTCTAGCCTATGACCTGTTCTTCTCCTACACCTAAGACACAGCCTCCAGCCAGGTGAGGAGAGCAAAGTCTGCTCCTCCTTCTGGAAGCCACACTAAGTAAGAAGTTCGCTCGTCACACTGGAAGCGACTGAAAATACTACCTTTTTCCATACAGGGGTACCTCGGGTTAAGTACTTAATTCGTTCCGGAGGTCTTTTCTTAACCTGAAAGTGTTCTTAACCTGAAGCACCACTTTAGCTAATGGGGCCTCCCGCTGCCGCCACGCTGCCGGAGCACAATTTCTGTTCTCATCCTGAAGCAAAGTTCTTAACCTGAGGTACTATTTCTGGGTTAGCGGAGTCTGTAACCTGAAGCGTGTGTAACCCGAGTTACCA
This sequence comes from Podarcis bocagei, assembly GCF_964188305.1. NCBI lineage: Eukaryota > Metazoa > Chordata > Lepidosauria > Squamata > Lacertidae > Podarcis > Podarcis bocagei. The sequence goes on along the minus strand of NC_138130.1, from coordinate 100,990,667 downwards.
CTGTACAAAACTGCACCGCCAGTGTTGCTGTGTTATAGCAGCCGTGTGGGTACAGCTGCAGGCGAGGGTACAGATGTAGTGGTGGGGCTGGTGGCAAGGCGGTGCAACGGCAGGCACAGGAACGAGGTAGGGGCATCAGGAAGTTTTGCCTATAGTGCCAAAATGCCGCAGAGTGGCCCTGGTAGAAATCCCTGCCTTTAGAGAGCTGGAATGTAGTCTGCACAGGGAGAATCATAGCACACAACAATAACTACTAGTTATGGTAAAAAAATTCCTTCCAGTAGCACCTTAAAGACCAACTAAGTTAGTTCTTGGTATGAGCTTTCGTGTGCATGCACACTTCTTCAGATACACTGAAACAGAAGTTGCCAGACTCTTCTATATAGTGAGAAGGTGAGGAGGGGTATTACTCAGAAGGGTGGTGGGAATGGGAGATTGGCAGATAGCTGAGATGAGCCTGTTGACGACTCTTAACAACTGCAATAGGTCTTACAGGTCTTTTATTTTGACTATGGCAGACCAACATGGCTACCTATCTGCTACTAGTTATGGGGAGGCCATAATAGAGTTCTAATAGAGTTCTGTCAAGAGAACAAGCTGGTCCTCACAAACATGCTGATGTTGGGAAAGATGGAGGGCACAAGGAGAAGGGGACGACAGAGGACGAGATGGTGGGACAGTGTTCTCGAAGCTCCCAGCATGAGTTTGACCAAACTGTGGGAGGCAGTGGAAGACAGGAGTGCCTGGCGTGCTCTGGTCCAGGGGGTCACGAAGAGTCGGACACGACTAAATGACTAAACAACAACAAATGGGGAGGCCTCTAACTTTTTGCTCAAGGATTACTGTTCATTAATAATCAAAGTTGTTTTATGTGTGTTAAATCAATCACAGTTGTAATTCTGCTTCGTCACATTCCCATTTTGCAGATGAGAGAGCAAGGCACTGGACCTCAGACAGAGATGGGACATGAAACCAGGTCCATTCCCGCCTCCGCCACTTTCCGCTGGGCTACAGCAGCTTTTTGGAGGAAACAGCCCGTTCTTTATCCATCTTCCCATTCCTAAGGAACAACTTGCCCTTTCAAGCCAGGGATTGCTTTAAGGGCTTGTGTATAAAACCATCAATTGATCTGCTGAGTCCATTATCTTATGGAGTTGCTCTTCGCAGCTTTGCCAGAAGGCAACTGAGAATTCAATGCCTCTTATTGTATTTTATCACTGGCTGGTGATCTACAAAAGATTCTTTAAAGGGCTGCCAAACAGATGTCTACAAGCCACTGCGGGCAATGACAGGCAGAAATACACAAATACAATCATTTTTGTTTTGCTGTTAAGAGAAGAAAAAAGACATGGTGGGAAATTCTGATAGCTAGCAATTTTGACGACGAAACCAAAGAAATAACCCTGGCAACATATGCCCCTGTAATGGGATGATTAGCTGCTTGTGCGTAAAATCGTGCTCCCTCAGAGTTTGTGCGTCTCCACAAACCTCTGTGTGTGACAGAGCTCCTCAAACATGTCTGCTCTAGTCACTCGTAGAGTCTGACAGTGGCTGTCTGCGGAAGCGCTTCCAGCAAAGAAGCTCCTTAACGGAAACGCGTCTCCTGGACTCACGGCGTGACAGTTTCCGGCGAGGCGTGGGTCTCCCTATGGGAGCCTCAGATACCTCCCCACTGTTCTCGCTGGAAGCGTCTCTGAGCCCTCCCTCCTGCTCGCATTCCCTCAGAGATCCACTCCTCCCCCTGCTGGTTCCTGCTTCAGCTGTTGAGTCTCTTTCTTCCTCCCTGAGCCCCTTCACCACCTGTTCCTCCGATGGCAGTTCCCTGACATCCACCTCCCCTCCAGGGCCCCCCTCACCCCCTCCCATTTCCTCTCCTCTGGGAGGTGAAGGTGTAAAACCCCAAAAAGAATCTTCTTCATCTTCAGACGTCTCAAACAATTCCCTCCATCGATCGCCGTCCTGGCTCGCTGAATCCTCCTCCTCCTCGGAATCTGTGAACCCCTCCAACTCCTCTTCTTCGTCGGTGGTGGCAAAGTATTCCCTCCGGAACCTCGCTACAGGCTGAGGTTTACGTGGGAACCTCTGATGAAAAGTTTCTATTAAAACTTCGTCATTGACATCCTCTGCCCTAACCCAGGTGTTTTCCGACTCCGGTTCCCCTTCCCACATTACCAAATACTCTACTTGATCTCCCTTCCACCTGGAATCGATGATCTCCGCTACATGGTAGCTGTGTTCCTTCTCCTCCATTGCTGGTCCCCTATTGACCCTCCCTTCTCTGTCCCCTTTATACGGTGACAGCAACGACCTGTGGAAAACTGGGTGCAGCTTCATGTGGTTCGGTAACCGGAGTCTGAAAGCCACTGGGTTGACCTGCTGCGTGACTTCAAATGGGCCCAGCCTTTTGGGTCTTAACTTCTTACAACCCCCTTTGAATGGTAACCCTTGGGTTGACAGCCACACCTGGTCCCCCACCCTAATGCTTTCACCTTCCCTTCTGTTTTTGTCTGCCTGCCTCTTATATTCCTCCTTAGCCCTGTTTAAGTTAAGTTGGAGCTGGCGATGGATCGCTTCCATTTCTTCAACGAACTGTTCTGCAGCTGGAACGCTCCAGTTCTCCCCTTCCCCCCCTGGGAAGGCTCGGGGATGGCACCCGTGATTAGCCAAAAAGGGGCTCATCCCCGTGGACACGTTCTCTGCATTGTTGTAGGCAAATTCTGCCAACGCCAGCTTCTCCACCCAATCATTTTCTCTGTCATTCACATAACACCTCAAATATTGCTGGAGGACACCATTAGCTCTTTCCGCCTGCCCGTTGGTTTCTGGATGACGGGCAGTTGAGAAATTAACCTCTACATGCAGTAAGCTCATGAGCTTCCTCCAGAACCTGGAAGTAAATTGTTTCCCTCAGTCTGAAACCACCCTCAAGGGGGCGCCATGCAACCTAAACACATTTTCTACAAACAATTTAGCGGTTTCTTCTGCTGTGACCGCATGTGAGCAGGCTATAAAGTGGGCCATTTTAGTTAACAGGTCTACCACAACCATGATGGCTGTTTTCCCTCTAGACCTTGGCAGATCAGTCATGAAATCTATTGCCACTGTTTCCCATGGTCTTTCAGGTGTGGGTAGTGGTTCTAATAAACCTGCCGGTGCCCGCCTCTCCCCCTTGGCTCGTTGGCATTGGTCACACCCTCTCACATACTCCCGCACATCTTCCCTGACCTTGGGCCACCAAAATTCCCTGGTAACCAGCCACATGGTTTTGTGTTGCCCAAAATGCCCTGCTGTGGGACTATCGTGCAGTTGCTTGAGTACCTTCTCCCTCAATTCCCCTTCAGGTATATATAACGCTCCCTTGTAGTACAACGCCCCGTTTCTCTCCTCAAAACCCCCGGGTTTGTCTCCCTCCCTCCTGAGACCCCTGAGTTTGTCCCTGGGCGTATTCATCATGCACCGTTCCCTCTACCAATTCCCTTTGCCCCACCAATGCCGCCCCACACACCCAGCGGTCCTCTGGGATGACATGGGTCTCTTCGGGTGCTCCCTCCCCCTCCAAATATTCAGGTTTGCGTGAGAGAGCGTCCGCCCTAACGTTCTCTGGGCCTGGCACGTAACAAATCTCAAAGTTAAATTTGGAGAACTCCTGGGCCCATCTCAACTGCCGTTGGTTGAGCACTCGCGCAGTTCTCCAATACTCTAGATTCTTATGGTCCGTGCACACTTGCACCTTATGTTGTGCACCAATTAGCAGGTGCCTCCATCTCCGGAAAGCCTCATGAATAGCAAGAAGTTCCCGGTCGTACACCGTGTAGTTCCTCTCGGATTTGTTCAGCTTTCGCGAAAAGAAGGCACACGGTCGCCACTCTGACTCCTCCTTCCCCGGCTGCAGAAGAAGAAGCACCGCCCCTATGGCTCTGTCAGATGCGTCTGTTTCGACCCTCAGCTTTTTTTGTAAATCCACATGCAGAAGTTGTCCTTCAGAGGCGAAGGCCCTTTTCAGTTCCTCAAACGCTCGCTCCGCCTCCGCCGTCCAAACAAACTTCTTTTTACTGCTGAGACAGTCCGTAATGGGCGCCGTCAGGTGGGCGAAGTTTCTGATGAACTTATGATAAAAGTTTCCAAACCCTAGGAACCTCTGCACATCCTTCTTGGTTTTGGGTGTTTTCCATTCCAGCACTGCCTGAACCTTGCCGGGATCCATGGCCAATCCCTTGTCTGACAGGCGGTACCCCAGGAATTCCACCTCCTTGGTATGAAACTGACACTTCTCCAGTTTCACCCACAGCCTGTTGGCTTGCAGCCTGCTCAACACTTCTCTGACGTCTCTCACATGTTGCTCCTCATTCTCCGAATACACCAACACATCATCCAGGAAGGCCACGCAATTCTTGTAGAGCAAAGGACCCAGTACGTGGTTCATAAACGATTGAAAGCACGCTGAGCCTGCTTGTAATCCAAAAGGCATAACGAGATATTCAAATGCCCCCAAAGGGATGAACATGGTGGTTTTCCATTCATCCCCTTTCCTTATACGTATCAGGTTGTACACCCCCCCTTAGATCCAGCTTTGTAAAAATCTTTCCCTTCCGCACCCTGGTCAAAATATCATCAATCCTGGGCATAGGGAAAGCCACTGGTTCAGTCACTGCATTTAACCGCCTGAAATCACATACAAGTCTCGGCTTGTCCGTGTGCTTTTTATCCACAAAAAACACTGGGCTACCCCCCGCTGCTTTGGACTCTCTGATGAAGCCTCTCTTCAGGTTCTTGTCAATGAACTCTCGCAACTCCTGCATTTCTCTGTCTGACATGGCATACAACTTGCCTACAGGAAGCTGTGCTCCAGGGAGTAAATTGATCTGGCAATCAAAGGGCCTATGCGGGGGTAGTTGGTCAGCTTCCTTCTCGCTGAACACGTCGCTGAGATCTGCATACTGTGGTGGTACCTTCACCTTCTCCATTACTTCAGTTCCTGCTAGGGTGGCTTGGGCCCCTGCTGAACCCTTTTCCCCTTTGCAGTGTTCTAAGCAATGTGCTGAACCAAAGGAAACCACTCTTTGATGCCAGCCCACCAGCGGATCATGTAGCGCTAGCCAGCTCATTCCCAAAATAATGGGAGCGCCTCCCAAGGTGGCCACATTAAACGCTATCAGTTCTGTGTGCCTTGCCACCCTCATTATCATTGGGACGGTCTGCAAGCTGACTCCTCCTCCCAACAACTCCCTGCCATCGATCGTGGTCACCTGCAGGGGGTTGCTTAAAGGGATCGTCTGTATCTGGTGTTCAGCAGCAAACTCCTTGCTCATAAAATTGCAGGAGCTGCCTGAGTCCAACAGCGCCTTTATTTTTAGGGGGTGTCCATTTTGCAGCTCTAGCGACACTTCAATCACTAGAGCAGGTTGAGGAGCTTCTGGCACGGGCACTTTCACTGCTCTTTGGCCTGGCTGCAGTGCCCAGACTGTGGCAACCAGGCGTTGGCTTTTACCTGCTCTGTTTCTCCCTGCTCTCCTCCATCAACAGCTCCCACCATCCCTTGCCATTCCTTCCTCTGGGGGCAGACTCTGGCAAAGTGGCCTGGCTGTTGGCAGAGATAGCATTTCCGGGCGCCCTTTCCCTCCTTCTTAGCCCCCTCACTGGGCTTTGAAAATGCGCGCGCGCGCGCTGTTCCGATTTCCATCGGCTCTGCCGGCGGGAAAGCTGGCTCAGGAATGTCTGGAATGCGGAACTCCTTCCAACGTTCCCCTCTCCCTTCCCGCCTCTCCAAGGCTCTTGCCTCCTGACGCGCTCCTATGGTCAGCGCAGATTTGGTCAGCTGATCCATAGACACCGCCCTGGGGCTCCGGGACAGTTCGTCTTTCACAGCCGGAGAAAGACCTTCTTCAAATAGCATCTGAATGGGTGCCGCCGATAAATCCCACCCCAATCTGTGAACCAGCATGGTAAACTCAGTCCAGTACTCACGGACAGATCGGCTTCCCTGCTTGCAAGCCATTAGCTGTCTGCGCACCACCCCTTCCTCAATATCGCTGGAAAACATGATATCCATTGCACGAAAGAACTTCATCGTGTCCTTTAGTACGTCATTGTGCGTTGCCATTAGGGGTCGAACCCAGTCCCGCGCCCCTTTCTCAAGATGCCCAATTACGAAAGCAACTCGCGATTCCTCATCAGGGAACTCATCAAACTGCACATTAAGGGCATATTGCATCTCTGTCCTAAAGGCATGGTAATCCTTGGGGTCCCCCCCAAACTTCTGCACCAATCCTGGTACCTTTCTGGGGAACTGAGTGGCTCTCCCCTTCTTGTCTGCATCCTGAGCCCTTCTCTCCTCAAGCCTCGCCGTCTGCAGCGCAAGTTGGACTTCCAACGCTCGGTATCTTTCTTCCAAGCTTGGACCAGCTCCAACCCCTGCTCCTCCGGTTCCGGCTGGGTCGCTCATGATGCTTTCTCCTGCACAGGCAGCGTACAGAGACTGTCAGACTGCTGTAATGGGATGATTAGCTGCTTGTGCGTAAAATCGTGCTCCCTCAGAGTTTGTGCGTCTCCACAAACCTCTGTGTGTGACAGAGCTCCTCAAACATGTCTGCTCTAGTCACTCGTAGAGTCTGACAGTGGCTGTCTGCGGAAGCGCTTCCAGCAAAGAAGCTCCTTAACGGAAACGCGTCTCCTGGACTCACGGCGTGACAGTTTCTGGCGAGGCGTGGGTCTCCCTATGGGAGCCTCAGATACCTCCCCACTGTTCTCGCTGGAAGCGTCTCTGAGCCCTCCCTCCTGCTCGCATTCCCTCAGAGATCCACTCCTCCCCCTGCTGGTTCCTGCTTCAGCTGTTGAGTCTCTTTCTTCCTCCCTGAGCCCCTTCACCACCTGTTCCTCCGATGGCAGTTCCCTGACAGCCCCCTAGTGGCAAAGAGACCAAGATGATAAAAGATCTGGTTTCGTTAGGCAAGGTTGGAATAAAACAGGGGTCAGTAAACTTTTCCAGCAGGGGGCCGGTCCACCGTCCCTCAGACCTTATGGGGGGGCAGACTATATTTGGGGGGGGAAATGAACAAACCTATGCCCTGCAAATAACCCAGAGATGCATTTTAAATAAAAGGGAACATTCTACTCATGTAAAAACACACTAATTCCCAGACTGTCCGCAGGCCGGATTTAGAAGGCGATTGGGCTGGATCCGGCCCCCGGGCCTTAGTTTGCCTACCCATGGAATAAAAGGTAAAGAACACCTGACAGTTAAGTCCAGTCTGGGTTTGCAGCGCTCATCTCACTTTACTGGCCAAGAGACGTTTGTCCGCAGTTTTTCCGGGTCATGTGGCCAGCATGACCAAGCCACTTCTGGCAAAACCAGAGCAGCGCACTGAAACACTGTTTACCTTCCCGCCAGAGCGGTACCTATTTATCTACTTGCATTTTGACGTGCTTTCGAACTGCTGGGTTGGCAGGAGTTGGGACCAAACAATGGGAGCTCACCCCGTCGCAGGGATTCGAACTGCCAACCTTCTGATCGGCAAGCCCTAGGCTCTGTAGTTTAGACCACAGTGCCACCCACGTCCCATTAAGGTTGGAATAGCCATTTATAATTAGTACTTTGCAAGAACTGGAGTACCTATCCATTCTTAAGGAAATCAGCCTTGGACAGATCCTGAAGCTGAGGCTCCAATCCTTTGGCCACCTCATGAGAAGAGAAGACTCCCTGGAAAAGACCCTGATGTTGGGAAAGATGGAGGGCACAAGGAGAAGAGGACGACAGAGGACGAGGTGGTTGGACAGTGTTCTTGATGCCACTAACATGAGTTTGATCAAACTGCAGGAGGCAGTGGAAGACAGGAGTGCCTGGCGCACTCTGGTCCATGGGGTCACGAAGAGTCGGACACAACTAAACAACAAGAACTGGAATGGTCAAGCCCCATGTATAGGAGCCAGCTCCTAGGGGCCGAGATGCCTGCACCCCCCCCCAATAAAATATTTGAGGGCTGGCCCACCCCAAAGTTGATGGACATTGCCATTCAAATAGATGTCTGTGCACCGTGTCATGTGATCAATTGTGCAGGGCAGGGCTTACTTGGGCCGTCCAATCAAGTTAGCACCCCGATTCCATGTAATTTGCATTTTGAGTTTGCCCATTGTTTGGACCTCTATTACAGCCTGGTAGATCCCCAGCACTATCCATTCTCCTTACAAAACGACAAAGACTGAAATCTTATATCCCTTTTACCTGAGAGTAAGCACCACTGAATTCAATGGGCCTTTCAGGTACTTTTGAGTAGATACAGTTAAGGTTGCACTGCCTTGTTTATTTAAAGAGAAGGACCATGCATGCAAAATCCTTGACATCTTCATGTAGGGCTGAGGGGAGCACTGCCTTAAAATCTGAAAGCCACTGTGGTGTAGTAGTTAGAGCAGTGGTTCTCAAACAAGAAGCATATTGGGAAACAAAAATTAAAAAACACCTATTGCTTGATTTATATCACAGAACACAACTACTTTATAATATGATCAAGGGACATCCAGAAAGTATAAAACGATACAGCTACATAAGAATGTGAATCATCCCCAAAATATAATTATAAATGAGCCACTTGCTTTTATACACACACACACACACACACACACACACCTGAAGTATGTAAACAAACTCAGCGAGAGATGTGAGCTTTCTTTTACAGGGTAATCTCATTTATTAGGTCTAATTTTGAGACAAACACACTCCCATCTCCTCATCAATACAAAGAAACCTTTCTCTTTTCTGATCTTTCATATTTGTCAGAGTTGAAAATCCTTCTTCACAACAATATGCTGTGGAGAACTTTAGAATAGGCAATGCTCCTGCTTTCATTTGAAAAGATATATATATATATCCATATTCTGCAAATTTAATTTTCTCCTATAGTATCCTATATGACACTGAAATGTTTCTTTGGTGGTCCTTGAATCTTCCCACACTTGTCATTCCATCCTGCCACACCAATGTGGTATGCCATATTCTTTGAGAACCACTGGGTTAGTGTTGAACTGGGAGACCAGGGTTCAAATTCTCACTTTGCCATGAAGTTTGCTGGGTGACCTTGGGCAAGCCTAAGCTATAAAGCGAGGAGGGTAACTATGTACACCACCTTGAGTTTCTTGAAGGAGCAGGCTAGAAATGCAGTAAGAAACCTTGGAGAGCAGGCTGTGCAAAATCTGTTCACTCTGCATCCAGCACACCTCCACCACTGGTTTTGTGGTGCCGGACACATGTACGTTGGCCATACCCCATTGTTTCTCATGACCTAATGCATTTTTAAAGCGTTAACCGCCGCCCCCCAAAAAATCCTCAGCTCTGATCTGAATTACGAAAAATAATGACTTTTATTTTAAATTGACCCTGAGTCTACAGCCTCAGAATAAGGCAGCTTGCCATGAACGCATGGAGGCTTACTACCCCGCAACCACGCACCGGATGACCGAATTCCCAGGCGATTGCACGCAAGCTCCAGCAGCGGGACCCCAACCCGATCACACGTGCATAGATAGGATCTGCAAATGTATCTCGCTTGCGCCTCCACGACTCGCTGCATTCCCAGCGTCTTTCCGCTAGGGGGCAGCAGCAGCCAAGCCGGCTCTCACTATTTAAGCACGCTCGCACTCGACAGCCAATAGGGAGGCGGGGCAGCGTCGGCGCGCGCGCGCTCCTTCCCCGCCCACTTAATCCGCCTGTCAGTCAAATCAGAGCGCGAGCGCCCCGCTTAAGCCCCGCCCCTCAAGACTCTCCCGTGTTTCCCCGCCCATTTCTCTCCCCGTGTCTAGGTGGTCGTCTGAATCGGCGGGATGCGGGGCTGGCTTGGAAAGACACCCCCTTTTTGGGGAACGAGAGAATGAAACGGAGACGGAAATCATTCGCGTTCTCGTTATCTCCCCGCGCCGCCATCCCTCCCCCCCCCGCCAACGTTGTCACGGATGTGAAGCGCGGCGGGTCCCCCTTCACACGTGCGAGGCGATGAAAAGCCGGTCCCGCCTCTGTCACACCGACACGCGCGAAGACGCCACCCCCTAGAAAAAATAAAATCCTATTTTTTTGTCCCTCATTTTCCGCCTGTCAGGCCGCCGCCTCCTCCTCCTCCCGCTTCTCTCCCCTCACAGTCCTCTCTTCTCCTCACGACGGTGCGGGAACCCGTATCCCGCTCCTCGCCTTTTCTCCCCCGACAAATCTCTCTCTCTTTCTACTCGCTCCCCTCAGGCCCACACGGGAGGGAGGCGGGCACGCGCGCGCATTCCGTTAGCTGGGCGGCAAAGCCGGCGGCGGCGGCGGCGCCTCAGTGAGAAGACCCCGGCGTCGTCGGCGCCGCCGCCTTTTATAACCTCGCCTTCTCGCGCGCCTCCCGCGCGCGCCCCCGACGCGAGGTCTTTCTGCCTCTTTCTCTCGCGCGCCAAGCTCCTCCCCCTTCTCTCACAGACGCTCGGCTCCTTCCCTCCGGCGGCGCGGGAAAGGGCGGGCCGAAAGCCGCGCCCCCTTTTCTTCCTCCCCCCCCCGGCGCCGTAGCCACGCCCACCGCTCGCTCTCCCTCTCTCTCCGCCCTGGCCACGCCCACCCGCAGCTCCCTCTCTCTCTCGCTCGCTTTCTGCCTCTGCCGCAGAGAGAGCGAGACGCGCCGGGGACCGAGCTGGGCCGGCTTCGCCTCCTCCTCCTCCTCCTCCCTCTCCCTCCTCCGCCGTCTCTCCCGCCGCCGCCGCCGCCGCCTCCTCGGAGCCGACCGTTGCCTGCTCCCCTCCCCCTCCAGCTCCCCTCAGCAGAGCCGCCGTTGCCTCCGCCGCCGCCGTTTGGGGCGGGGAAGGGATTGATGTGGAGGCCGAGAGCGGCAGCGCCGCCGCCTCCGCCATGCAGCCCCCGCCGAGGAAGGTGAGGAAATGGGGGGGGACTTGGAGGGGCAGGCCGTGCGGGGGAGACGGGACTGAGGTAAAAATTAAAACGTGGGGGGGGGGGAGGAAGGAGGAGAGGTGCTGCCCCCTCACAGGCGGGGGGGGCAGGCTGAATTGAGGGAGGGGGGCTCTGAATTGAGGAGGGGGGGATGCAGAGAGAAAGCCTTGGTTGCAAAAAGGGGGGACGGGTAGTGATGTGTGGGGAGGGAAAGGGGAGCGAACGAGAGGGGTGGTCCGTGCTTTAGAGAGGTTTAGCGTGGGGGGGGGAGAAGAGGGTCGTTGAAGGCCCCATGGGGGGGAGTGTGATTTGGATTTTGGGAGGGTGGGTATATGTGTGTTATAAATGCGTTGCATTTGGGGGTGCAGGGGCTGCAGAGGTGTCGCCTGCGGAGCTGGATTTCAGGGTGCGGGGCATGGCAGGCTTGGCTCTGTGGGGGTGAAGGCGGCAGCAGACAGGGACTTTTGATGGTGGGGGGGGGTCTATTAGCTGTCAGACAGGCTGCAGGAGCCTCTGAATCGGGATGCAGGTGGAAGGGATGCTTGGTGTTGCAGGCCGGTGGGCAAAGCCATAGGCTTTCGATTTTGGTGGGGGGGGTGGCATCTTGGGGGGAACAGGAAAGGAGGGTTGCAAAGGTGCTATTTGTGTGTCTGCTTGGGCTTCAGAGCTGCTTGTGGCAAAGGTGGCATAGGGCAGGGAGGTGCAGAAGACAGGCATGTCGCTGGGTCTCTTTCCATGAATTGAGGCTTTTTAATTTCAGGGGGAGGTACAGTGCAACTTGTGAATGTGAGCAAGGGTTGCTAGATATACAGTGGAACCTCAGGTTACGTATGCTCCAGGTAGCAGACGCTTCAGGTTACGGACTCCGCTAACCCAGAAATAGTACCTCGGGTTAAGAACTTTTCTTCAGGGTGAGAACAGAAATCGTGCTCTGGTGGCGTGGCAGCAGCAGGAGGTCCCATTAGCTAAAGTGGTGCTTCAGGTTAAGAACAATTTCAGGTTAAGAACGGACCTCTGGAACGAATTAAGTACTTAACCTGAGGTACCACTGTATTACTGGTGGAAGGTAGGTTGCTGTCCCTGTGGGACGACATACACTAAGCGTTTTGGAGGTTGGATTCAGATTGCAGTGGGTGGAGGTTGGTAGCAGGTTGCCCTGGGGCATGGAATTAGTGGGGCCTAAGGGTGCTTTTGACATACTGAGATTTGGGGTGTGTTGAGTGTCGGATGGGCTAGTGCCATGCAGGCTACCTAAAAGTAAGGGGCCGTTGGCACAGTGAAGGGGGCACGGGGCTTTGCAGCAGTGCCATATGCTTGCAGCTGAATTGGTGGAGGGCAGTGTGTAATTGGGATGGTTGTAACAGCAAGAGAACAAGCAGTTGTGAGGTGCTGAAGAGGTGGAGAAAATAGTTGCAGTGAGAGCTGTAGGGATTTTGAGCGTAGGCTGCAGAGGAATGGGAATTGTGGCAGAATATGATTGTTAGGGAGGCAAGTTGGCATCAAAAGTGTCTGAAGGCTGTGGTGGTCAGCTATGGCGATTTGGTCTGTTTGGGGGTCCGGTTGCTTGTAAGGGGGCAGATTGCCTGCCTTGGTTAGATATGGGGCTAAGTGCAATTTCTGGTGGATGCTGGCTGTCATAGGAAGTTGGAAACTGACTGGGTTAAATAGGAATGATCTGCACTGCAGAGAGCAAGGGGGAGTGGAAGGTAGGATTCTGGTATAAGAGGACTAAGGTCCTGATCAAAACAGCTATATGGATGCTTGATTTGCTGTGAGTGCTATGAGATTGGAAGGCTGCTGCTGTTTTAGGGTCGGGTCATGTTGGATCACACAGAACGGGCCACAAAAATATGTGCGGTGGATGCTAGCAGGGGTTGTAGCTCCATTGTAAAGCACCTTCATTGCATGTGCAAGGCCTCAGAAGTTTGCTTACAGGTACCGGTAATTGGCCAGGAGGCCTGCAAAAGACCTTGGACAGCTGCTGTTCATCTGAGTGCATATGTACAGTGCCAAATACACGAGCAGGATACCGAGGCAGCTCCTTAGGGATATAGGATGCATTAGCAAAGTTTGGTGACTTTGTGATGGCGGGGAAAAGAGGAAGTGAGTGTTGGTGACAGCATTAGAGAATAAAGAATCTTTGTGGTGTCAGGTGTCCTAAAGTTGACTTTGACTACATTGGGATGTTAGGAGGTTGGTCAGCTGTTTGCATTGCAGTCATATGATTCAAGAGCTCTGGTAGGTCAGGACAGCACCATGCTAAAGCCTCTAAAGAAATAAGAGAGGGTTGTAGATTCCTTTCTTTTGTGGTGCTTTTGCAGCATCTCTGGCGTTGACACCCAGTGGTGGGGATAATCACTTTGAGAACCTGGGCAGTGAGTTACAGAAGGACTATAAATAGCAATTCAGTCTACAGGACTCGGATGAGGGTGGGTGGAGTTAACCATTTGTGATATAAAAGGGGGAATGAGTAAGTCTCAAGAATTTAGGAGCCTGGATGGATCAGACCAAGACCCAATCTAGCCTAGCATTCTGTTTTCACAGAACTATGCACTGTGTGAAGTACTTCATGTTGTATATCCTGAATCTTGATAACCAGCTTAATTGCAAAGCCCTGAGTTCTAGTATTATCAGACAGCTTGTTTAATGTGATGCACGGGATTGGGGATAAAAAAAAGAATTCAAAAAATGCTTTTGGTAGTGTTAGGAGTGGGGTATAGTGCTGTAAGAGTTGAGGACATTACCCTTGAGATACCGGGGCCTGTTTACTAGAACTCTGTAAAGAGCTGCATATATATGTTTGTGTGTTTAAAATGGAACTTGGATGCAACCGAATATATTGGAGAGAGTGTGTGTGTTTGAACTGTGTAAAACAAAAAGCCTGAACTCCTCAGTGCATCAAGATAGCTTGTTATGTTTGGGGGAGGGAACAAGGATGCTTTTCTCTGCCACTCTGTTGTTTTGAGGGTGGACTTGGCCAGGAAGCAGAGTTTATGTTAAAGGCCATTCTAGTTTCCACTCTGTTTATATTGCATGCAAGTTTATGCATTGTGCACTGTGTTTCAATTTCACAAGGGGATTTTATCTCCATTCCATGGGTTAAGGCAGCTATGCTTGATGAATTTATTTTTTGTGCTGTTTGGATAAAATTCAAACATGTTCAGCTTTTTGGTTTTTAAAAAAAGAATACTGGATTCTCCATTTGTTTAAAAGTACTAAGTCTTGGCTAACTGGGCATAAAAGCTTGCCTCTTCGTGTTTTTCTAGGATTGGGGCATTCTTGTTGCTGGGGGAATATTTTCAGGGTTGGGATTGCCAGAAGAGGGGGAGGTGAGATTTCTGTTGCCTAGTGGATAAGATGGGGAAGATTGCTTTTGCTTGAGGGAAGGTCTGTTTCCCTGTTTTTCTTCTTCTTTCTTTCAGAAGAGTTGTGTTTTTTCTCTATATAATGATCTGGCTCAACATGATGCTAAAAGCAAGAAGGGTTAAAAGGTTTGAGCCTGTGTCTTTTAAAAAATGTTTGTGAATTTCTGTGGTGATGCCTGTAACGAGTCAGTCCAACCCCTGTCATGCTGCTAAGCGGCAGCTTGAAAAAAACATGACCTCAACATGATGTATTGATACGACACAAAGGTATATTTGACTGCTATATTCAGAAAACATCTTTAAGGATATTGGACTCTCGACTGAGATAATTGCATTTAAAGGTTGATGTTACATGGAGTCAACCAATGTGTAATTTAGTTCCATCAATTGCACCGTTCTACAAATCTAATTAATAATAATAGTAATAATAATGATAATATGTCTCTGAATACTAGTTGCTGGGAATTGCAGCCGGGAGATATGTTAAACCCACATCCAGCTTGCAGGCTTCCCAGAGGCATCTTGTCAGCTATCCTGAGAACAAGATGCTGAAGTAGATGGACCATTGGCAATTCAGCAGATTCATCCTGTGTTCTGGTGTTCTTCTTAAACCTCCTGAGTTTTGGAGTGCTTTACCTCTTTCCCCTCAGTATTTGCACTCTTGCTCCAAGCACTACAGAGCTGAATCTCTTGTTGCAAGTGGGTCCGTGCTTGGATGTTTAGAGAGAAGTGAACATATTGCTCGCAGTACCAGGAAGCAGTGATAGGCTGTGGGTATGAAAGTTTAAATTCAATACAGTGTTTAGAACAGAGAGAAATAAGGACTCACGTAATTCACATTATCTGCATTTTAAGAATAATTTTGAGAATCGTTTCAGTAAGCTTTTTTGCACCTTGGAATTCTGAGCACCCTCTCCCTCCTTGTTTGTTTTTTGCCAACTTCATATGTGACCTGACTGCAAGGTGACATCTCAGTAGCTCAAAGCTTGAGACTCTGAGTTCCCTTGATTGTTTGACTGTTTAGCAATCTGAAAACTTTGCTTGCGATACCATCCAAAGGCAAAGTTTTTTGCATTGTGCCAGCTTGAGGTATTCAAAATAGGATATGCAAATGACTTTACTTTGGCAAATGGTATGAATTTAAAAACTCGCCGATGTTAGTTGCTACAGTTGTCAAATTATAAAATGAGAATATTGTGGATTAGGGATCCATAAATTTTAGGCTGGCTCACTAGTTGGCCGTTATTTGCCTTTGCTTCTAACTTGTTCTCAAGCTCCATAGTACATCCTGGGGTAGCTTGGCTGAGTGGGAGAAGAGATTCGGAAAAAGAAAGAGGGGTGTTTTCTGTAATACCAGATTTGGGTAAAATTGTGAGAAACATTCTGCCTTCTTCAGAGCTCACTGCAATAGAGAAGTGGCTCCTACTCTTCCTTCGTGGTGGTGAGGTGCTTTCCGTGCTGACATTTGGTCTGCTTGCTTCAAATCATCATGACATGAGACCTGCTCCTCAAGTTTACTGCAGTTCAGAGAAAATTCAGAGGAGGGGTATGTTTGCTACATGGTGCCTTCCAGGAGTGTAGATCATATACTGTAAACAGATTGGTGGAGGGCATGCTGCCTATTCTACAAAGTTTGGAACTGCAATGTTTAGAAGTAAGCAAAAACATGTCTCTGTTCATGGAGCTTGTAATATGAAATAACATGTTCCAGAATCTAGCATCTTGAGAACCAACTTTACAAGACTAAAACAGATTTTAAATCACACCTTTCGCTATATGTCTTTTTATTTTTTAAGGTGAAAATCACTCAAGAGCTAAAACTTATCCAGGCTGAACAGATGACAAAAATTCAGGCCAAACATCAGGCAGAATGTGACTTACTTGAAGATATGAGGTAAGGCTACGACAAACACTCCCAGATTCCTTTCAGAGCTCCTTTTTGGAAGAACATTTGGGTTACAAAACTCCGGGAACTGACGATGGAATTTCCTCTTGGATTTCCTGCTTTTAGACTCTTAAAGCATTGACACAGCTGGAAATTATAACTGGAACTAACACAATGCATACTTGCTCAGTTTGAAAGAGGGGTGGTTATAAATATGTGTCATGAACAATCCAGGTCCTTCTGGCAATATTCTTCTTATAGAAAGCTCTCCGATGCTTCCTAGCTTTACCTTACAAATGTCTGGGTGTGGCAATTCACCTAAATTTCATTTAACTAACGTTTCTTAATTCAGCCTTTATGCAACTGTCTTTTATGTTGATCAGTACAAAATTCGTTTATAACCTGATCTTAAAGAGGAATTTCTTGTTCTTAGTGTTTATGCATTTTATTGTCAAAGCAACTATGGGGAGTAATGTGTATCTGAGAAGCATCTGGAGAAATAATCAATGGCTCCATTTAGAGACCATTGATTTCTAGGATGGACATGTTGAGGAATATTTAAATGTCAATAAACCTGTAGCTGCCCTTTCCCTCTCAGTACTGTGTTTCACTAACTGCGAATTCAAAAAGATTACCTAGGCTTACATAACAGCACATAGAAAAGGTGGAAGAGACAGATTAGAAAGTGTCGGCTTGATAAAGTCCTATAATCTGACAGTACTTCTGTATCACTGAAATTCTTCTAAAAAGTTCCATAGTCTACGAAGATCAATATCTTAACTAGTTAAACTTGCTTTTTATGGGAAAGATTGCAGCATATGTTATGTAAAAATAGCAAGTATGCATTATTGGTGAAATAAAACTTTAGTTAACCACGGTCAGGTTGATTTGAGTAGGATGTTTATAGGGATTACACTTTATGACCGTGGCACTTGGTTGCAAGTCCAGGAACTCTTCTCTCAATACTTTCTATAACATGACACATGTAAAGTTGTGATATCTAGGATATGTAATCATAGGGTCATCTAGTCCAGCCCCTGCAGTGCAGGAATCTTTTGTCCAAGGTAGGGCTTGAACCCACAACCTGGGATTAAGAGTCTCTGATTGAGCCATCCCAAGCAAATATGTCTGTTGTAATATAATATATGGTAAGTGATTGTTTACAGTCTTCAGTCTTTATCAAGCAAAAGACCTGTGCGGAGCAGTCTATAGTTTCATGAGGGATGTAGCTGCAGCCACCCCACCGCCTGCAAACAAATTCCCAGGATTCCTTATTTGGGGGGGGGGGGGTCCTCCATGTTTTACATGGAATGGCTATGTAGAATTTCTAATATGATAAATTGGGGTAACTCACACGTTCAAAATTTCAGGTATGCCCCTAAAACCTGGGTATTTGTAAATTCAGGCTTACATTCTGTTCTTTTCTATGTTAGTTTCTGAAGCATTGCAATGCAAGATAAGGGGGAAGATAACAGGTGCAACTACATAGAGAGCATCTGTAATAGAGAATTCGTTACCAGTGCTGATCTGCAAAGTGTTTCCGTTCTAGTTTATGAAAAGGATCTGCAGCTGGCCTGCCGTTGTTGTGGTTGGAGTTTGATCTCTTCTTCACTATAGCAATCAAAGGTTCAAGGTTCTTCGGAAATAACAAGACCGTACAGCATAGGCTCTGGCCCTTTTCCAGTTTTGAGGCTTTGGCAGGTTGATGAACACCACCCAGCATATGAGTGCTGGGGAACCTCTGACCTGCTGGATGCCGCAGCAGCTAATATTCTTCCAATACTTGTCAATATCCATGCCCTCTTCATGTGTTATAACTAGAACGCATCTCTGCCCCAAGACTGAGGGACAATCACAGTCCATCAAACTTGCACAATCTCATACAAATCCAGTTGTGAAACTTCTGCAGGGAAACAAGTATCCTGCCTAATAACTGCTAGATCTTACAACAGTTCATGCATTAAAATAAGACAGGCAGACACTAACCAAATGGTTCATCTACTTTAGGCTGTAGCTACCTTTTTTAAAACAACAACAGCAACAACAACAGAGACCTGGGCAACAGCAAACCTTGTCTTTCTGGTGGGTAGAATCAGATGCCCCCTGAAATCCAGATGGGGTGGTTTAGTTATATTTCAAAGTTCTCTTAAGATTCACTAAACTTTAGAGTGTACTGTTAATTAAGTGCCAGCATGCTCTTCTCTTTTTTTCCTCATCTAACTTGTTAAATATGAGCTGAAAAATCTGTTGTCTGCCGACAGCCAATTTTAAGATTCTGTGCTGTTACTGTTGAAAGATATTTGTAAATGCCTGAAACATAAGTAATCTGATTTTTCCAACTGTGCTTCAGTTGTCATGTGTTCCCATTCTGGCTGTGATAATGTCCATTCCTGATCATAAAGTTTTTGGACTGCTTTTAAAAATTATTTTGTAATTTTGGTGTCAAATATGCACTGCTAATTATTGCAGAATAATTGGCACTTCTACACTTAAATGTAACTAGCAATTCAGAGTCAGCACTGATTATTCAAAGCAAGTAGAATTAAGGGGTACTCTTAGCAGAACAGAGGTACATGGACAAAAGCGCATATCTGATTTAACATACAAAGGACTGTTCCCTTCTGCACATGGTAGTTTTGTTTCTATAGTAAGTCTATTGCTGTTGTTATTATTGGCTTAATAATTAGGGTCATATTATACATGGATGGTGAATGCACAAGAGTTCAGGTTCATGCTTCGGCTCTGGTCTTTGTGGCCTGGGTTCGTGTTTGGGCTCTGGTGTGGGCAGCCTGGGCTCAGTTTTGGGCTCTGGCATGGGCGGCCTGGGTTCAGGCTCTGGCTCTGCCCCAATTTCTTAATTGGGTTCAAAAAAATAGGGCTTGTTGGTCTTATTCATGGGGGCATCTTATACATGGAAAAATACGGTACTTAAAAATTCAAATTCAAATAACTCCTAATGAATGGATTTCTGCACCTATTGAGCAATGGAGGGTGATAATTTATGCTCTTCAGCAACTGAGATAGCAATAGAGGTGACAAAATGTTGCAGCGTGAATAGTATCTGTTCAGGGTTCCTGCCATTCCATCCCCCCTCCACCCGGTTATTCAACAGGCTTTGGCTGTTGAGCTGGAGTGGGGGCTTTTGCAAATTTTGAGGTTCCATTTGTGTGTGTGTGTGTGTGTGTGTGTGTGTGTGTGTGGTGCCATTTTTGACTACAATAAGAAGTGGCACTTGGGAGAATTGGGAGCTCTGTTATCATAGATGAAGTGCAACTGAACTTGATAAATGAGCTGTGTTCTTAAAACTGCTATACAGTACAAGTTACTAATTCGTGCTTTAGCAAATGTGATTAGTAAGACTGAGAACATTCTACAAATGTGCACACTTTTTTTTTTTTTTACTCCTGCAATTTGTTTGGGGAAATGGAGGTCCCTCCAGAGGTTACAGATCTTTTTCTGAACTAGCTTCTTTTGCAGTTGCCTTCTATAATGTAAATACACAAGGAAAATGTTTTGTTTTAAACATGAATCTTAATTTACTGTGCACTGTAGTTTGCAGGAATTTTTAGTAACTAGCCACATGGCATATTGTTGTGGAATAGATGACTTCTTTTGACTCCTACTGTGCTGTCCCAGATTTGACTTGGTGTTCAGAACTGTGTTTGTAAAAGAGTGGTGTTTATTTTTAACCACCTTGCTTGTACAAAAAGTGAAAGTAATCTGATGCTGGAACTTGAAGTGATACAAGCATGGAGGTGTGGATTTGGCATGGTAGCTCATCTTCACAGAGGGACAGAAGGTTGCTTGTCTTAGGAGTATGTGTCATGGCTTGTTTATAGATGAGCCAATGCTCTCTATTATGCACCAAAGCTCGCGTTTAATAATGTGCTCCAAAATGAATTCAGTTCTTTTTAGTATTTCTCAGCGGCCACTTTGCTGTAAACCACACCCAAATTAAAAACACAAAAAGCCCACAGATTAAAATATTAAGTCCCCAGCAGCTTCACATCACGGTTAAAATGTATAAATTAGAATGGGTTACCCATGCCATCCACCGGAAGAAAACATCTACTAAAACTGCCATGTCTTCAACAGGCAGTGAAAGAGCCAGGCAGACCTTTCTGAAAATGCGTCCTAAAAAGTGGGGGCTGTTTGGGAGAAGACCTGGCCTGAGCTTAACTGCTTGAAGGAAAGGCTGTAAAGTGAGGCCTTCCAGGTTTAAATAAGGCAGTGCATTCAACAGGTGGTATTCCTTTAGGAGCTTAGTCCTAGCGTTTGCTCTCTTTGCAGGGCTCGGACCTTTAATAATTCACTACAGTACAGTCGCATCTTAAGCACTTTTAACTTGGGTGATTTCAACCATATGTGGCTGAACGCTGGTGACTGAAATCCCACAAGTTAAATGCAAGCAAGGCAGAGAGCTTAAAAGCTTTTTTGTGCTGGTAAAACCTGCTGCAGAAAGAGCTTTTTAGCTCTCTGCCTTGCTTTGAGGGACAGGGAGGCCAAGGCCTTCTCGGCACGCTGCCTGCAGCGGCCCCAGGATGCTCACTGGGGAGTTTCCCCCCCAAGGGTTTAGATATACATGATAGAATTTTATTTGTATGCTGCTTTTCCATGGTTCAAACCATGCTCAAGGGCGGCTTACAACATGAAGAAACACATAATTGCAACATAAACTATCCAAAAACACACAAGCAAATTGAACAATTTCCACATAAATCATAATATCTAAAAAACAAACATCAGTAACAGCAACAAACCCCCCTAAGCAATACTTGAGCCCAAGAGTCTGTTTATCGGCTTATGTTTTGTAGCTGGAGTCAGTCTGGGTCCTGCCTTCCAGGACTCACAGCCACATGCATTTTTGCATATAAGTGCAACCCTTGGAACCAAACACCTGCATAAGATACTGTACAGTATTCTGTCCTTGAACACTGAGATAAAACTAGTGGTGTAGGCTATAGCCACACAATTAAGAACTCTGCTTCCAGCAGAGGCTTCTGTAAATTCATCAGATGGTATGAAACTGATAACTGTCTCCAGCATCTGGCAATCATAAATTAAGCATGTCACCTTCAGAACATTAGGGTTCTTTTCAGCTATCCTGGCCAGAGCTATTGATAAAAAGACACATCTTCCATTGATTTCTCTATTTCTTTTCAAAACAAACTGGCTGACTTAATGCCAACCACTGAAATCCACCCACCACTTCCTGAAGCTCTCCTGGCTTTACCATGTCTTCAGAGGAAGGGAGTTGGTAAACATGAAATAGCCACATGAAAGACAGAACACACCCACTGCAAATAAGATTCACTTCTGTACAGATTCTTCATGAGGCATTGCCTGAACAGAGGTTTTATTATTGAAGCTTTCTCACTGATAATGTGCTTTTTTTGAGCACTGACTTACTGTCTATCTTTTTCACTCTATGAATTGAGCTACTGGGTTTTTCCGGGTTGCATGTATGTGTTTTGCCAGTGCTGGAATGGAATAATAGTAAAATTGAAAGGAACCCAGGCACAATTTGGCCATCCAGTTCAACTCTTGTAACTTGTGACTCATCACACCAAATGGGAGGTAGGGGGCGCTTGGTGGGTCAGTAAACATTTTGTTCTTGCTGCCTGTCTGGAACTACAATGCCAGGGGGATTGTCAGGCATCTGACACCCCCCCCCCCAATATATGCCTGGCTTGCAGCTTGGTAGGTCACAAATTGTGTAAGACCCACCTACCGTATCCTCTGCCCAAATGCAGGGCCATCCATCCACCAACCAAATAAAGCTCAGCTCCCTTACCATCTATCCATTAATTTTGTTGGCATCCATCTGTCTCCAGAGAGAATGGAGTGTACTTTGGGGGGTGAAGTCAGATCCCACTGCATTAGTAGTACTGAAGTGACCTCCCCGAGGCACAAGCCTGGGCAGTGTGTCTGGAGGTCCTGAGAGGCCCAGATAACAAAATCTCCCTCTCAGCCTCGCTTCGCAGTCCAAAGAAAAGCAGAACAATACATTTAGTACCAGCTTAGCTGCAGGAGTTGCTGGAACGAGGCGTACAAGGCACCATCCAACCATCTTAGGGACGCCACTCTAGATTTCTGTAGGATTTACTCCTTAGCCTTTTCTTCTCATGAAGATATCCCACAAGGCAGCAGAGCTTTAGGATCCATTTCCCTTTCCCTAGGTGGGCTCCCTTCCCAGGTTGATGAGCCCCATCTGCCCCTCACTTCCCTCTACAGCTCATGCAGAAACCACCTTCTTGACATCGGACCCGCTATTGGTCTTGTCTGCGCAATCTGCCAGAGCCTGTCTTTGAATGCAGGGATAGTCCTTAACTCACTGAGGGTTTAAGACTCATTGGCTACGCTCACCTGGTTTAGCCGGCCAGTCAAAGCTAGAATTTACTATGTACTAAGGTAAAAGGTAAAGGACCCCTGGACAGTTAAGTCCAGTCAAAGGCGACTATGGGGTGCAGCTCTCATCTTGCTTCAAGTCGAGGGAGCCAGTGTTTGTCCGCAAACAGCTTTCTGGCTCATGTGGCCAACATGACTAAACCACTGCCAATCATTCTCAAATACATAAAAGCTTGGTGGGTTATCCTTCCATCTTTTATGTCACTGCAAAAAAATAATAAGTGTAGATAAAGAATACTTGGTTATGTGGTTTCTATCCAACAAGTATCTCAGTAGGAGGCAGGAATAGATTAAAGTACTGTATCTAAATTTGGAAAGAGCCTAGTCCTACAGAAGTTTGAAATTATGGGGTGAAATCAGAAGATGCTACATACTGCTAACTCAGGTATCGTAAGATAGTTATTCTAGGGCAGCAAATCATGTTTTGATTATTGGGTATATGTCTTAAACGGAATAACTGAGTATAGCCTGTCATTGATGATGTACCTAACAAAACATAAAAGCATCAAAGCAGAAACATTATTTCATTACATTGTTGTAACAATGTTAGTTAACAAGCGACACAGATCCAAGCACTAATTAGAGAAATATGTTCAAGAAATAGACTTCAAAATCAAGATGCCTATTGGACATAGACTGTGGCATTGTAGAGACTCAACATGGGAATAAAAGCAGTTATTGAATTCAATTTTCTCCTAATGTATAGAAATTGAAGAACAGGGTGAGAAAAGGGTACTTGGAGAAAAACTCCTACAAATAAAATGTGCTTTGAATAACTGTAATTCACATCATCTTTAACACATATCTTAGCAGCTACAACTTGGTTTACCATGTGAAAAGGATCAGAGGTGAACATATTAAGGTCTTCTGCTCTTTGAGTAGATTTTAGTAAAAAAGCACTTTCTTTCCACTAATCAAAGTCATGGCTCTAGAAAGAATTATTAAGACTGATCAGATTTCTAGGCTCTCCTTGCACTGAAGGTTTTTCAAATACTATTGATGTTTACCTTGTCCTGTTTCCAGACACCAGCAATCTAAATTTCCTTTCCTTTTAAACTTTCCAGTTACAAGAAAAGCTTCTGAGTCTGCCTTCCAGCCTTAGCATTTTTTGTTTACTGTAGAAGAGACTGCCTTGTGTTTGGGAATGCACCTGAGCATGTAGTGGAAATCTTAAAAGCAAATACGTTCAGCTAGCAGGCACAACTTAATGCGTTGCGTGAGCCATAGAATACAACATGTACAGCAAATATGATAAACAGGGATCTGTGATCAGGAATCTGATTAGAGGAAAGAGGGAGGAAATTGAGAAATGCAATACTTAGTGGCTGAGTTGTGAGACTACAGCTTGCTGTTTGATTTGCATCTCTTTCAAAGCAAATGCTTTAACAATATTGAGCAGGGGAAATGTTATATTGAAAGGACATTAATGCATAGCATGGACAGAGCTCTGGATTTTGCTTCTTTTTGAAGGAATTAAATTAAAAGTGTTGGTGCCTTTCAGTCGTACTCTTATTACAACAGACAGGTAATTTTTGAAAAACAGATAATATTTCCTAGGTTTCTTTCCTTGGGGGCACCTAATACAGTTTCTGCCACTCCTTCATTCTCCACCATAATTATTTTCTTACTAATGCCAGGTCTTTTTTTAAAAAAAACACACACCAAAAAAAGCACACCAAAACACTCTTGAAAGAAAATCAGCAAATCTAGCAATTATTCTTCATTATAGTTACCAGACTATTTTATATTCTAAACCACTCTGTGATCTTAGGATGAAGAGCAGTGTAGAAATGTAATAAACAAACAAAGAAACAAACATTTTACTTATTTGCTGGTAGCCTCTAGACGGTTCTTTGTGCCAGAGTTTGTGAGTCCAACCGCTTTCCCTACTAGCCTTAGGATATTTGGAACACTAGTAGTTTCAGGGGTGAGATCATCCAGCATTTCTTTCTATTATTACTAGAACTTTCTAGCTAAGGTCTTATAGACACATGCTAGTCAAAACCCTCCATGTAACTTCAACACCATTGGCATTTCAAGTTCTCTGAAAGACATGCTGGTCGCTAGTTTGCTTTTCATGAAGCTGTTTTGTTTTGAAATGGAGCAATATTTAGATCACACATGTTGCCATTTATTTGTTTTATTTATTGGTTTAAATTTGTATATCACCCGTCATCGGCAGATTCTCAGGGCTGTTCACAGCGTAATGCAATATAAAAGCACAAAATACACAATAAAAACAGGAACAGAAAGACACAAACCAATAACCCCTCTCCCTTCCACCCATACAGTATGCATACTGGATCCGTTTCAGTCGGGACTTAGGCCTGGGTTTGGCACAGAAACTGCTTTGGTCATCCCGTATGATGACCTGTTGGGGGAGAGACAGAGGAAATGTGTCCCTGTTAATTATCAACATCTCAGTGGCTTTTCATACCATCAACCATTCTATCCTTCTGGAGTAGCTATCCTACTTTGCAGGGTTGTGGGATGACACTGTGTTGTGGTGGTTCCAGTCCTACTTGGATGGCTATTTCCAGAGGGCGATGCTTGGCGAGTGCGACGTGGCCCCTTGGAGCCTTCAATGTGGGGTTGCTCAGGGTTCAGTTTTATCCCCCATATTGCTTAACATCGACATGAAACCACTAAGTGGGGTCATCCAGAGTTTTCGAGCCTGTTGTCAGCAGTATGCTGGTGACACACAGCTCTGCTTCTCATTTACATCTGAAGGTGGGGCGGTGGATGTGCTGGACCATTGTCTTGTCTCAGTAATGGCCTGGATGAGAGCCAACAAACTGAAGCTCAATCCAGAAAAGACTGAGGTGCTATTAGTGGGTAGTTCCCTAGACCGGACGGATGGGAGGTTGCCTGCTCTTGATGGGGAGCAGATATGTAGTTTAGGGTACTTTGGGATCCATTACTGTTGTTTGAGCCACAGCTGGCCTTGGTGACATGAAGAGCCTTCCATCAGCTTTGGCTGGTGGCCCAGCTGTGCCCCTACCTGGGCAGGGATAGCCTAGCCTCTGTCATCCATGCTCTGGTGACTTCTAAGTTAGATTACTGCAATATGTCATATGTGGGGCTGCCTCTAAATACAGTCCAGAAACTTAGGCTGGTGAAGATTTACATTAATCTTGTCTCTGGAAAATTCTGTATCCCATAATATAGCCTCGGGAGATTTGGTAGATTAACTTTGATCGCAGTGACATTTTAGCCAATATTTGGAACTATGGGTTGGAACCCAAGAACCATGAGTGGAGTTCCATTTGTGAATGAGGCATTCCTGCCCCTTCCCTCCTGGCTGTACACATATGGGGCAGCATTTTTGTTAGTACAGTGGTGCTCCGCAAGACGAATGCCTCGCAAGACGGAAAACTCACTAGACGAAAGAGTTTTCTTGTTTTGGAGGTGCTTCGCAAAACGAATTTCCTATGGGCTTGCTTCGCAAGACGACAATGTCTTGCGAGTTCCTGCTGTTTTTTTCCCTCCCCCCCCTTTTCTAAGCCGCTAAGCCGCTTATCAGCTGATCCGATCAGCAGATAAGCCGCTAAAAGCCACTAATAGCGCTAATCCATCAATGGGCTTGCTTCGCAAGACGAAAAAACCGCTAGACGAAGAAAATCACAGAACGGATTCTTTTCGTCTTGCGAGGCACCACTGTACAAGGGTTAATGCTCACATAAGAGGATTTCCTGTTTCCCCATTAATTTCTCTGGAGGGTTTGGTGGAACCACAAAATTACTTTAAAGGGGTATTGGGGGATGAAAGGGGGAGATAATTCCATTGTCGCACCAGCACAAGATTTTTCCTTCACATTCTGCTGAGCGCTATATTGAATATAACCCTTGGTTTCAACTAGCATGTTAGATTTTCTGAGTTGAGCCCAAACCATTGCCCTGGGGATTAGTGAATAATATAGATGGCCTTGGCAGTTATAAACCCTCCAACCTGGCACACAACACCCTTTTAAAGAAAAAAATATACATTTACTTCATTGTTTATAACTAATACTTCATTGTTAACAATGATGGGGTCCAACCCTCCTTTCTGGAAAGTTTAAATGTTGGTTGCAAATTTCCATAGTGGATATTACAGTGTTTCTTGCTATAATTCCTATAGATTGCTATCTTGCTTTGACTACAGAATACCAAAGAGCCAGCCTTTTGTTTATCTGTGACATAAATTGGCACCATGTGGTGTAGTATATCCGTAAAATGGGTGATGTATAGGTGACATGTTCAAAGATTATGATAACACGAGGGGACAGATATCACATGGTTCTGCTTTTTCAATGAAGTGTTTGTGAAGCTTGCAGCTGCTTCAGATAGAATTGTGTGTCAAGTTAAAACTGCACCATACCGGTATGCTTTTGGTATGTGCCATGGAATGCTTTGACTTCATGAAACAGTACCTTCTTTTATCATCTGCAAATCCAAACATCAGTGAGCACTGTGACCTTGACTTCGTGTCTTAGCTGTAACACCTTTGCAAATATCAAAATTCAGTTCTATGTCCATACAACTGTTCTTTCTTTTCTAATGTCATGTGACTCCACCAGAGTACACAAACATTGGATCACAAGTGTAAGCTACTACAGCTTAAAATTTCCATTCCTTCCAAGACCTGAACAGATACTGCTTGGTTATCGCTTGGCGGGCTCATACTTCTTCTGTATTGTAGATCTGTGAGATATAATGACCAGGAGGGGTGAGCAATGAGGTGGTCAAGTTGTAGAAGACTCCAAATTGTTTGTGTGAGCAATGAACACAAAGGGATTTCTAAGAGCTGCAAAATGATCTCTTGAAACGCTGTGAGCAGGCAAGACAATGGCAAATGTCATTCAGTGAAAGCTTAATGCGATGCACACTGGGACAAAAATTCTTCTTTCAACTATACACAGATATAGACTGAGTTGATGGTGGCTAAGCAGGAAAGAGGTCTTGGGGTAATGAGGGATTGTTCAAGGGAACGTCAACCCAGTACACAGCAGCTGTGAAAGGCAGATTCCACACTGAGAATCATTAGCAAGAAGATCAAAAATAAGCCCACATTGTAATGCCTATATAAATGTATATCATGTTCACTCTTAGAATTTTGTTTACAGCTCTGGTTGCTACACCTTGAAAATCTTGAGAAGGCTATCCTGCTCATGTCCTGTTTTTGGTTGGGTGCTGAGAAGAAGATGCTAGACCGCATACTGTATTATTTTTCCAATATTCTTCCCACCTATGCTTTCTGGGATGGCAGTGGGTGTGTTGTGCATGCAGAATCCTCCAAGTTCACAGAGTGCATCAGACCAATGCTCCATGTCATCCAGGTTCAGTACAAGAAGCTGGGTTTTGCTGTATGAGCTGTCAACACTTTGGGTCCTTCCTATATTCAGAAGCTGCCCTCCTCTATGTGTTCCGTTGTGATCTTGACCTCTCAACTTTCCATCAAGCTTGTATGATGGGGTATCCTGCAGTTCTGGCACTCCTTCTGGAGATTTGCCAATAAACTCAAGCACTTCCCAGAAGTGCTGCAATACATTTTTATTTGCACTGGCATTTATAATTGGAAGGTCATTCTCATTCTGATGCTATCTTAGTACATTAATAGGTGTATCTGATGGTTCGCTGTGGACACAGGAGGTTCCTGAATCACAATGAGTGATGACATTTCTTTCTTGGAGGAAAGAGCTGCTTTTATGCTTGACTCAGAAAGGGATACAGGATCACATGTGCAGTTTGCATGCAACTCTATTCCAGGGTTGCAGGTCTTCGCCACCAGTGGAGGCACTTGATAGTTTGACCATGTAGTCAGGCGGCTGTTGAATTCTCTGCTGGAACTGGTGAGATAGTAGTTGCAAAACTCACATGCTTGCTCAAGTAAACTTTATATGTTCTTAAGGATGCTCAGACTTTTTGTTAACTCTCAGGATTGAGGGGAGCTTTAACAGAAAATACCTCTTCAATGGTTTTGCCAGTTAATACCGGATACCCAGAGGCTGTTTTCCACTGTTAAACATGTTGGTGGTACATGAGTCTCCAAGGCTTGTAGGGTACAGGTGGCATACTTTGTAGTCCAGGCATTGAGCCAGCCCTTGAGTTCATCTGGTGATATATATATAAACAATATGTGAAGAGATAACCCATTGGATTGTTGTATCAGCATTCTTGTTAGAGGGGCAGCACTAGCTATTGCCTGCTAATTCTTGGAAATATGAGAAAGGATTGATTTTGTAGAAATTACTTGTATTACTTTTGTTCTTTGTTCAATAAAAAATTAATTAAAGGGTAGCTTAATACTGTCTAGACCAGTGATGGCCAAACTTGGTCCTCCAGCTGTTTGGGACTACAATTCCCATCATCCCTGACCACTGGTCCTGTTAGCTAGGGATTATGGGAGTTGTAGTCCCAAAACAGCTGGAGGGCCAAGTTTGGCCATCACTGGTCTAGATGAAGTAATTACCCACAGCAAAAGCCAGTTAGGGCTTTTATGATATATTTCTAGCATATTTGTCGTTGTGTATATAAAATCAAGCACATCTGTTACTAGCAGCTTTCATTTTAATGTCAGCAATTCTATGATTACCTTCTTCCATAGCTACCCCGCCCTGCCCCTCCCCCCTGGGAAAAACCACCAGTCTTGGTACTCCATTGTGTCTAGGATGAAATGTTCTTCTAAGCATTTGATGTACTCCAGTGTCTTTCTGATGAAAGCAGAATTGCTGCCTAGGATTTACTACTTCTATTGCTAAGGGAATTCTAGATGCCCCAATCTGATTTTTTTTAAAGCTTTGTTGCCAATAGCAACACATTGTAATCCTTTACAGTATGTGGCTTATCCATTTTTAAAACTGTTACACAGACTAGAATATTTTTCCTCTTGGTGTTTACATATATATATATATATATTCATGCTGCTGGGGTTAGAAGGTTTTATATAGACCTTACAAGTCCTAAATAGATACGGTGTCAGGACAATAGAATCTGACTTCTGCATGCAAAATCTTGGGTGACACAGTTTCTGTGCTAAAACGAGACGTCATTTAATTGCTTCTAGTAAAGCTATAAAGCCAAGTTTACAATTTCACAGTGTTGTAGCTGACTGCCACCTGTCCTGTATTGTTGCATATGGCTTCTGGTCAGTAATAAATGACAGCCAGGTAGGAAGAATAGATGTTTCATACTGGTTGAACTTTTGCATTAAACCACAGTGAAAAGACAATGGTTAGTGAAGGAGTTGTCAGTCCCCATGTTTAGTTTTATTTTCCAAGGAACTAAACGGGAAACCCTCCGTGGCAGAAAGATTTACATAATAGCCTTTATAGGGGTAGTTGCTTTTTAGAATTTGGGGCAGTAGAGTGAACACAGTGTGTCAAAGACAGAACTTCATTTCCCAACTTAAGATGTAACTGGCTGGACCTCTTGAAACGAGATGGTTTTTATTATGTGCAATGGTCTAATATTAAATATCTATAGGTAATCAAAGGAAAACAACATATCTTCCGCTTGGCAGCAGAGAAAGCAGCTGCGTGCACTATTAAAGTGTTTTATTCTTTGGAACCTGAGGCAGTCTAGGTTATATAATAGTCCTTGCATAACAGAACATGAACCAACAGGAAGAAAATATTATTTCTCAATGTAGACTTTTTGTTTGCATTTACAACCTGGCAAAACTTTACATACGAAAAGTCAACATGACCTTTGAAGCATAGGACCAGAAGGAAAATAATTTTCTGCATTACGTTTAAAACTTGTCCTGTACCTCTGAAGAATCTTGGAAGCATTTTCAAATGTTAATGGTATAAAAGAATGAAACAAGCAAAATCTGCGCATTCAAAAGCGCAGAGGGTGACATCCAGAAATGAAGCCGCAGCCAAGTGGTAAAACAGCAGGCTGGAGGAATGGCTTCTTGTCAGCTGTGAGGTTCACTTGTTCCAGTTCCAGGCATCCGGAAATATTTTGCCAAAACATTGCAAAACAACAAATAATCCCAAAGTTTGTTTGTTTATTTGTTTTAAAACTGCCTTTTGCTTTTGGAGCCTTGAGGTTCATGTGTTCTCTGCACTGCTAACCTTTTCATAAGCATAAGCTGAAGTTCCCAGGCATTTTGCTCAAGCTGAGAGCCAAGGGCTTAACATTGGAGAAGTTTCTTGTCAAATACTGCAACATTCACGATCAAATAATACAAACTGACAAAAAAACCCCAACACTGTTTAATGTGGGGGTGTAGCAAAGCGCAATAGTGTGCAAAGGCTTTCCTGCAGAAATGGTTTGTGGGTGCCTGTTGAAACTTGCACAGTCAATTGCATATACATTCGTTGAGGGATACAGGTGAGCTACACTGGTAGAAACTGCACTTTTGAGATTTAAGGACCAGTTCATGCATGTATACCATGTCTTACAGTCAGAGCTTGAAGGCTTGCAAGCCAGCGTGTAAACTCACTCCATCAAAATACCGCGTGTGATGGTGCTGTCTCTGCTGTGTGTTTTGTAATGGCTCATAAGCAGTGCTTTTTTTCTGGGGGGACACAGGGGTACACGTACCCCTAAACATTTTGTGAATCTAAGTTCGGCCTCATTGAGGGGCAGTATTTCAATATGAGTAGGAAAATGAGAGTGCCCCTAAACATTTTTTTAAAGAAAAAAAGCACTGCTCAGAAGCAAACTCAGGTCATCAAATGACGTGTAAAGTAACCCTAATAAAGCTGGAATAGCCCTTGGTGGTTGTATTCAGGGGTCCACAATTTGCGGTCACCTAGATTTTACTCCTCCCTAGCTCAGTTTGAACCCTTGTTCCTACACTACACAGTGTGTGGCATTATTTTCATCACATCAATTTGGTATTGGAGAATGGCTTGGGATCCCAAGAATGTTTCAAAAAGTGGAGGCATTGTCAACTATAAGGGATGATGTGCCTCTTTATTACGCCATTTCTTGGTGGATTGAGCATATATCACTTCCATGCGGTTTCTTGAAAATCTGTCATGTGGGAGAGATTGCAGGGAGTGGGAGGCAGACTGAAAAAGACCGTGTCAGGGCCTGCCTCAGTTGTACTGTCGTCGTCACCCCCCAGCAACACAGGGTGATCCACCATCTACTATCGTGTGGGGCAGATCCTGCTATGTCCCCCCCCCTTTAATATGCTACTGTTGTGTATATAATTGAATGTTATTTGAAAGCTGTCTTGATTGGATTTAGATTCAGAAAGGTGTGAGATAATGTTCATAAATAAGGTTTTAAAAGAAAACTTGGATAAGTAGCTTTTAAAGTGCACGTTGAGAGCGATGGCAGAATGGCAACTAGTGTTGGAAAAATTAGACCTGGAGACTTTGAGTCACTGGAAAAGCTTCATCCTTTTGAAAACAAGTGGCAGCACAGACATAGAGAAGCTTTCCTTTGCTAGCAAGTCATATATTTACCCATGTTTTATTGCCTTACAATTGTAAATGAAACAAAGGTTTTTTCCTTCAGTTTCCATCATTGGATGTTATAGTAAAGCCGGGTGGAAAAGTCCACATGTCTTAAAAGAATAAATTCCTTTTTATATTTGCTGGACAGGTGTAGTACTTACTTTTCCTGAACTCTGACTCAGAGCATTATGTACATGTGAGATAAACTTTTAAAAAGACTGCCTGCACTCAGCCTGGTATAAAAGTCTTGGGGGACCATGGAGAATAACTAAAGGGGGAAGGATAGCATTGGACAACTGACGAAAACTGTGAGCAGACTCTGGCAGCCCCAGCAGGTATTTGACACTGGACTGTACAGATGGGTGTCTTGCATTCACCAGTTGAGTACAAAACTAGAATCAGATTGTGTACCGGAGCACTTGAAAGATTCTCCTTGTCAAATGAGGTTCTTCCACACTGTTAGTATACCTGAGAAGATCACCACAATCACAATCCTGTTCATTTTGAAGTCTGGGTACTCTGTTTCATGAACATGCTCCTTTCTATTACCGTTCGATGCCTTTATTAGCTTTTGGCCCCTGCTCCACCGTAACTTTCTAAACCTTTACAATCCCAACCTGCTTCCTGCATTGAATTTCAGTTTCGCATCAATTTGAAAGCTACAAGGGTGACAGAAAGAGGATGTGCTGGCAGGTGTGCCAAATTTAGTTTGAGTCTTCATGATCTTCTGAGAATCATTAGAAGAAGTCTGTTTCTCTGGGTTCAAATGTACCAGCTTCCTAAGATAACGAGAGGGCTTAATCTGACTCCATGCATCGACATAGGAAAAGGAAACAAAGAAAAGAATGCAATTGGTAGGCACTTAAATACTTTTTAAACAAAAAAGGTAGTATTTACATATCACAATCTACTTTCACAATGAGTGGCAGCGAGCCGTGTATGGAACTGGAGTGGTACAGTCTTGGCTTGGGCTTTTTTTCCTGTGCCACACATGCCAAAAAATAGTTGGCCAATTGTGTTATGCGGTAAATGGTAAATTTAAATAGTAATTAGTAATTATTTTAAGCAAAACAAAATCATGCTGCCTTTCCCTCCTGCAGTGTGAACTTCCTTAAAGAGCCTTTATAACTGTAAATTTTATAAATTATAACTTGTGACAGTTCTTGGTACAAGGCAGAAAGCTGATTTATAAACACTGTATTAAAACAGACTCAAAGCCACAAAGCTGTCATCTAGCTCTAGCTCTCTGAAGCTAGTCTTTTCTGTTCATTTAAGCAACACTTTGCTGCATCTTGACTTAAGATCTTGCAGTGGCATTGCTTTATAAAGGCATCCATTTCAAGATGGTGTGTAGAATATTATTTGTTAATCAGGGCTATAAACTAGCTCGCCAGTTGCAGCAAACAATCTATAAGGAGGCTACATTCTGTCTGCAGTGGTACATTTCTTGCAAATCTTCTGAAACTGGAGTTGTTCATGAACCTGCCAAGTTCTGTCAAGTGTGTGTGTATGTGTACACACACACACACACACACTGCTTGCTTGTTTTGGTATAAGGAGGAAGAACTCTTTTAAAAGCCAGACCACATAATACTAGTTTCCTCCACAGTTATGTATAGAGGAAGAACTAACGTATCCCCCTCTCACCAGTTTTAGGTGATTCCCATGGGTACTGTTGCTAGCCTTTCTGTTCCTCTGGAAAGTCCAAAATGTATCTTTGAATGTATAAACTACACTTATATAAAGCATAGTGCAGCTAGCTAGCAGCCCTTGAAAGGAAAAAAGAGAGAGAGAGAGAATTGTTGGCTTCCATCATTCCATTCCCATTGGATTGAAAAAGCTTCCCCTAACTCTTGTGTATGCTTTTTCTCAATGCTTCCTTTGTCCTTCCCTAGTATTTTATTTGTAGAAAGAGGCAGGGGGATCCAGCAGAATGAATGGTGGGGACAGCAAGAAACTTTGGGTCAACCATCTTATTATGCAACAGATTTTTAACCAATGTTAGAAACTCAGATATATAAGCTCAGCGCCAAATAAAACCAGTCAAAATAAAAAAAATCCTTCCAGTAGCACCTTAAAGACCAACTAAGTTAGTTCTTGGTATGAGCTTTCGTGTGCATGCACACTTCTTCAGATACACTGATGCACACGAAAGCTCATACCAAGAACTAACTTAGTTGGTCTTTAAGGTGCTACTGGAAGGATTTTTTTTATTTTGACTATGGCAGACCAACACGGCTACCTATCTGTAAATAAAACCAGTGTTATAGTTGCCAAAACGGAACACCTAGTTGCCATTTTTGGGCCAGAAGGCCCGAAAACCGTGTTTTTCAATACAACTTTTTGGTTCCTGAAATTCATTCTGATCGTGCAGATAAAATATGATGGATGGAATTCTACGGGATGTGTTGCTAGTGTGTGAAAATAGTCAAAATCCGAGGATCCCCAGGCATGCATCTCCAGGAGGTGGAGACTTCAGGCGACATCTTGGCGCCTGGGTGTCTTCACTTGGTCACAAGTGACAGACAGCCAGGTGCAAAATGCACCTGGCGAATTTCAAACGCTGCTTTTAACTGCACATTAGGAAGTCATCCAATGTGAATGGATATCTCCCTTTCCCAATGTAATAGCAGGGACTGGTTAGAAGTGCACCAGAAACGTCCTCACTATTGTGCTCTCTAACCTTGGCTCATGCCTTTTTGCTATCCCCTATGTGCATTCTACACCAGTCTCCTGACATGGCTAATACCTCTACAGTGGTACCTCGGGTTACATACGCTTCTGGTTACATACACTTCAGGTTACAGACTTCGCTAACCCAGAAATAGTGCTTCAGGTTAAGAACTTTGCTTCAGGATGAGAACAGCAGCAGGAGGCCTCATTAGCTAAAGTGGTGCTTCAGGTTAAGTACAGTTTCAGGTTAAGTATGGAACTCCGGAACGAATTAAGTACTTAACCCGAGGTACCACTGTACTGTGTTTCTATCCCCACCCCTTCCCTTTTATTGATTCTAGGAGTTCCCCTGGTTTTGAAGTCTTTGCTGCTTTGAGAAGAGGCCCTCCCTTCTCAGAAAGCATGGTGGAATCTCCCTTTTAGGGCAGAACTGTCAAACTCATGGCTGCCTGTTTTCTATTAGCAACCAACAGAGCGCACAAGACAGAGACTCAAGCTCTTGTTTTGAAGTTTACCTGGGGCTACATAAATTATATTTACCGAGCGCTTGGCAGGCTGCAGTACAAGACCGGCGTGTTACAACTGAGGCCCCGCGGGGTTGCTGGCTTGGCAGGTCTGCCCCAGGAGCCATCCTTTGTCTAGCAAATCTTAATGGGGCAGTAACAAGAAGGCCAGAACATGACAATCTCACTTAATTTCAAATGAATGAGTTGTATATAAAATGCCCATCTGAAGAATTTGCGCAGGAAACCAATTTTGTACCAAAAATGACATCTCTCCT
The DNA here is from genome assembly GCF_964188305.1 of Podarcis bocagei. Taxonomy (NCBI): domain Eukaryota; kingdom Metazoa; phylum Chordata; class Lepidosauria; order Squamata; family Lacertidae; genus Podarcis; species Podarcis bocagei. The sequence continues at coordinate 100,955,261 of NC_138130.1, read as the reverse complement.
CATCCCCTGGTTGACATAGGATAACTGTTACACATATTCTATTTCCAAAGTTGTTGTTGTTTAGTCGTTTAGTCATGTCCGACTCTTCATGACCCCATGGACCAGAGCACGCCAGGCACTCCTGTCTTCCACTGCCTCCCGCAGTTTGGTCAGACTCATGTATGTAGCTTTGAGAACACTGTCCAACCATCTCGTCCTCTCTCGTCCCCTTCTCCTTGTGCCCTCCATCTTTCCCAACATCAGGGTCTTTTCCAGGGAGTCTTCTCTTCTCATGAGGTGGCCAAAGTATTGGAGCCTCAGATTCAGGATCTGTCCTTCCAGTGAGCCCTCAGGGCTGATTTCCTTAAGAATGGATGCGTTTGATCTTCTTGCAGTCCATGGGATTCTCAAGAGTCTCCTCCAGCACCATAATTCAAAAGCATCAGCCTTCTTTATGATCCAGCTCTCACTTCCATACATCACTAACGGGAAAACCATGGCTTTAACTATACGGACTTTTGTTGGCAAGGTGATGTCTCTGCTTTTTAGGATGCTGTCTAGGTTTGCCATCGCCTTTCTCCCAAGGAGCAGGCGTCTTTTAATTTCGTGACTGCTGTCACCATCTGCAGTGATCCCCTTCATGGATCACTGCCTTGCCATGGCGAAGGGGCTTGAATAACTCAGAGAAGCTATGAGCTATGCCGTGCAGGGCCACCCAAGATGGACAGGTCATAGTGGAGAGTTTTGACCAAACGTGATCCACTTGGAGCAGGAACCGGCAAGCCACTCCAGTATCCCTGCCGAGAAAACTCCATGGACAAAGGCAACAGGCATTTCCAAAGTAAAGCCCTTTAAATCATTTACATGTTTGTTTTCTATCTTGGCAAGCACTTGAGAGGCAAGTGGATTGTTGGGGGCAAGAAAAGATGCATTGCGGAGTCATGAGGACCTGATGTAACTGGGGGGGAATATATGGCTGCACATCACCCTACCCAAAGGCCATTGCTGATTTCTGCCCAGCCCTGATTCCTGGTGTGAGCAGCTTCTTCTGATGTCTGCATATTGTCACATTTTACTCTGCACCCAAGAAACCTAGGAGGTTGCTTTTTAAAGGAGGCATAAGACAGGTACATGATTTCATGCTTGTTCTTCCTGGCCCTGAGTAGTTTAGGAGAATAAATGTGAACTTAAATCAGCATATATAAAAAAAAAGGCAAAGCATTTTCCCCACCTTGGTCATCTAAAACAAAACCTTTTGCTTTTTCTGTGTGCTCTTATAGAAAAAATGAAGGTAAACATTGGAAGCATACTGCATAAATACTCTGATAGGACAAGGTTTCCTTACTTGACAGATTTCTTGAAAACACCAGCTTCTGCCTCAGAGACAAGGTCGGAGGGAATGCAGTTTACCATCTTTAGCCTTCTTTTGTAGCAATTATTAATGTCGAAGTCATGCATATAAAACAGCAGTTATGAATACATGTGCGTAATGCCTAACAGATGGGGGAGGGGGTTGTGCAAGCAAATAGGGTCTTTCCAGGATTTTAATGAGTGCTACAGAAGGCTTTTGTTAATATATAATGCCAAACATTCTCTACTAGAATGCTGGGGAACGAACAAGCCCCCTCCCCTCTCTTGAATTAAACTGTTAAATCTGAAATTCTTGACATTGTACAAATGTGGAATGTCAGATTACTCAAGATAAGACAGTAAACGTTTTAGATCAGTGACTTTTTTCCCTGCTGCTAGCAGAGGTTCTTTACTCTTGGGAAATCTGACTCTTTAAATCTTGTTTCTCTTGATGTCTGGTAATAAACGTCTAGATGTCATAAGAGGGTTCCTGTATAAACTGTCCTGAGGTGGAAAAAAAAGCTTTGTATATGTCTGTTTAGGGATGTCAGTAACACAGCTGGAGAGAACACAAATCCTGAAAACATAAAAGGCTGGTACTGTCAATCTCCAGTATTGCTTCTTCCTAAGTCAATTCTTTGCAAAGAGAGAATAAAATGCAATAGCTAGTTCATGCTGCAATTAAATATTGGGGGCGAGAGAGGCTTTTCCTGTACCTTAGAATAGCATTGCTACAAAGCAAGATTTCTAACATACTGCTTGATAATGATCACAGGGGACAAAAAGAAAGTTTTTAATCATTGTAGTGCATTCTGTGCAACTTAGTGTATCTGCTATTGCAGATGTTGGGTATTCTGTATCTTAAAAGCTGCTTGTCTCTTTCACAAAGTAGCATGAGCAACGCTCATAGTTGCTGTACAGTATTCGTTCCTGCAATAGAGCTTCAAGTTATCTTGAAGGGAGACTCATACAAAGCAGACTTCTGTGAGAGGAAGCAAGTATGAATTGAACTTATGTTTCAAGTCAGCTTCTTAGGGGGAAATCCTCAAGGCCTTATCACTACTGTTAGTTTATGCTTGGGGGGGGGGACAAAAGTTTTAAGCTAAACAGTGAGCCATAGCTTAATGCAATTACACAAATTTGCATATTTCTGCAACTCCTGCTCTCGCATAATTTATCATGGTTTTGCTAATCAGAGGAGGGGCAAGGACTTTGGAAAATTTCACAGATTTTAGCAGTCAGAAACGTGCTTTTTAAAAAAAGCAAGCCGAGATTATGAATAATAACTCCATGCTAAACACTATATTCTGTACTCTTGCAGAATTGTAGGAAACACACAGCCATGACTAAAGCTTGAATGTGTACACCTAAATCTTTTTAAAAAATGAATAAAGGGAAAATATTTATTTAAAGATAATAAAAATATTTGAAATAAAGAATTGGTTTGAATATTTTCATTTGAAGTATATAAAAAGGTAGGTCAGTAACTAACTTGGTTTGAAAAATTGTTAGTATAATTACAGGCGACTCAGAAGGAGATATCTAAATTTTAATGGAGAATGAAAAGAATGAAAATGCATTATTTGAAAGCCGAATGAGCAAATTATTGTCAGGTAGTGATTAATGAAAATATAGAGAGAGCATTTTCTTCATCATCATCATCATATAGTATTATTATTATTATTATTATTATTATTATTATTATTATTATTACTACTACTACTATTACTGTTACTATTACCCACCCATCTGGCTGGGTTTCCCCAGCCACTCTGAGCAGCTCCCAACAGAATATTAAAAATACGATAAAATATCATACATTAAAATTTTCCCTAAACAGGGCTGCCTTCAGATGTCTTCTAAAAGTCAGATAGCTGTTTATTTCCTTGACATCTGATGGAAGGGTGCCACTACCGAGAAGGGCCTCTGCCTGGTTCCCTGTAACCTCACTTCTTTGGGAGGGAACCGCCAGGAGGCCCTCAGTGTCCGGGCAGAATGATGGGGGTGGAGACGCTCCTTCAGATATGCTGGGCCAAGGCTGTTTAGGGCTTTGAAGGTCAGCACCAACACTTTGAATTTTGCTCAGAAATGTGCTGGGAGCCAATGCAAGTCTTTCAGAACCAGTGTTATGTGATCTCAGTTAAAAATCTCAGTCTCAACATGACTAAGTAAAATAAATAAGGATGCACTTGTGTTAGAGATGTGCTGAACCAATACCATATGGCCTTCCAGGTGGGCATGTAGAGATATTCAACAGCTCTGAAAGAAATCTGTCAAAATTATTAAGAATTGCTATGTGTGAATTTATTAATACCATTAAGGCTATTACATGGTTATAATGAGGACCTGGTACCTAAAAGATAACAAGAATTGATGTAAATTCCCACAGCTTGAAGAAAGCTTGCTGAAACTCATCTGTTAAAATTGGAATATATTTTCATGGAAATATAGCTCTGTTGGTCGAGCATGAGGCTCTTAATCTCAGGATTATGGGTTCAAGCCCCCATTTCACAGGGTTGGACTAGATGATCTTTGGTTCCTTTCAACTCTGCAATTCTATGGTTCTAAGTTTCTGGTATAATGTAATATTAATGGGTTATTTTATATAGAGCATATGATTTATAACCATTATTGACCAAAACAATAAGAAAATACTGGGGGGTTTTAATCTCAGTTTTCAGTTACATGGTCTTTATGTTATTTCTCTGTTGAGAGTTTCCTTTTAAGTAGATTATATATATATTTCATTCTGGTGTTGCTTTTATTACCAAGAATTTTAAAATATATCTTGGAATGTTCAGGTTATTACTTGACAAACCTTTACTGAATTTGCTGAAAAGTAGAAAACTGATAAAATAAACACCAATAAAGAATGAATGTCTTTTCACCTCTCAACTAGGACTTGTTCATTACAAGGAATAGAATTGTAAATTGACATGCAGATTTTCAGTCTGCATTTAAAGAAAGCCGTCCTGATGCCCTGGAGAGTGATTTAATTTATTTTAACTTAAAACCTTGCCTAATATTTATTTGTAGTTTGCCGCTAATGAACTTAGGAAATGGAAAAAAAATCCTCAGAAAAATGAAGCACTGGGAAATTTTCCATTTCACTTCACTGACAGTAAGGGGATTTGTGCCAATGTGACTGAAGCAGGGCATTTCTTTGAGAGGGGATGAGAGTCTTGCACTTGGAAAAACTGGCCAAACATGCTAAGGATAGAACTGGAACAGTTCCTTTCAAAAAGCCTGGGTGAGGCTCAGCTGGGCTGGTTGAAATATCTTGTGGCATCCCCAAGAACTGTCCTCCACTTGAGGCGGAAGTGCTTCTGAACCCATAAGCTGCTGGTGCCCATTAATGTTTTAATCATTGAACAGTTCATTGTTTGCGTGTTTTCTTGCCAGGGCAAACCTACAAAGTGAGCTGAGCTTATGCAGAACTTATATTTAAAGTGCATCAGTTGCATTTGCCCTGTAATACTCTCTGTTTTGATGACGTTTCCTTCATGTTTCTTGTAGGATATTCAGTCAGAAGAAGGCTGCAATTGAGAGAGAATATGCCCAGGTAAGTCGCAGAAGAACTCTGTGCTGATTGTCTGAGGGCTGGCAAAGTGTCTCTTTTCCTCTGCTCCAAGTCTTCTCCCCTCCCATCTAACCAAAAAAAGCCCGTCCTGGTGACACGGCCACTGCCAACAAGGCAGACCCAGAAAAGGTAGCAGCGGTCCCACAAAAATTAGGTATAGAGAAACTTAACTAACCTACACATTCCTGGCAGTAGGAATGTTCTTGTTGTATACAGGGTCTTGCTGATGATCTGTTCCCTTGCCTCAGGTATGAGACATTTGGCGTTCCTTCTTCCAGTGCGCTTAAGACAGGGATCGGCAACCCAAGGCCCATGGGCCGGTAGCGGCCCGCGAGGCTTGTCTAACCAGCCCATGGCGACCCCTGCCCGCTCTTACCAGCGCGGCACGGGGACCAACTTCCAGATTGATGGCGCCTATGCGCACGAGTGCTCCTCCATCCTTGATGTGCGCCGGAAATAGCGTGTGTGCATGCGTGCGGGATGGAGAAGCGTCCGGCACCCGTGCGCATGCGCACACACTATTTCTGGTGCTCTTCCAGGTCAGAGTAGCGCCGGAAATAGTGTATGCGCATGGGCGCTCCTCTTACCCGGAAGAGCGTGCATGTGCGCATGCTCTAGCCCATCCTCTGATGGACGGAGCGTCAACCAGCCCACCCTCCGATTAAGGTTGCTGGCCTCTGACTTAAGAGCTGGGAAAGAGACTTTGGAGTCTTTGTGCCACAAGGCTGGGGTTGCATAACGTGGCCCTGCCTTCAGTGTTCTGCACATTGTTCTCTATTCTTAGTACACTTATTGCGTGATCCAGTGTGGTGCTGTTGAATGGCTTTGGACCTCTGAAACCTAGGGATAAGTCTCCTTCACCGTGAAGTCCCTAAATAGCTTTGAGAAATGCAGGGTCTGCCTCATTAAAACAGAAATAGGGGCACTCTTCTCAGGCTCTCTTAAGAAGATGAATTTCGCGAGAAATTGGATATCCTTTGCACATTATATCCCACGTGGACAATAAATAATACCAACAGCACTACTAAAAATGCTACACTGATGCACACAGTTAACTATTCTGGTTTAATTTGGTGCAACTGAACTATTCATGTGCCTGCAAGTGTCTGTGCTTTGCTGGCATGCTGACCATCAGCTCGTTAGGCGAATTCGGACACTAAATAAAAACATTTTCTTTTCTGTCTGTCTGCAACATGTCTGAAATTCATTTTCGTTATTTCTGACAAGGAATACATGTATAATGCCTGCTGGTCGCAGTTCTGTCAGACATGTCACATCCCCCCCCCCCTTTGTGTCTCCCCTTCTGCTATCTTACGGTCTGTCAATTACCAAACATTTATCTTCAGTTGTTTGTTGTTTGAAGGCAGGGGAAGAGTTATTGAGGGGAAATGTAGCTTGCCAATAAATTTTGAGTGGCATGTTGAAGACCACAAGCAGTGAAGAACAGACCTCATCGTGAAACATTTGGCTTCAGCGAGTCCCTCTTATTGCCCCTTCCTTCGGACAGAAATAGTAACCTTTTTTCTTGCTCTTCAGAAAACGAAATGGTACAGATGGAATAAACTGCTTTGTGTGAGTTCTTTGGTGCTGTGCCAGCCATGTCTTGTTGGAAACAAAGAAATGGCAGTGTTTTGTCATTTAAGTCCTATAATAAAACATACTGAATTGCAAAGGCTGTACTCTTTCATGGTCAAAAATGTGTCGATTGAAGGAACATGCGCCAGCATTTCTGAGCAGTAGGAGACCTTGAAGCGGATTGAAACATGAATTGGATGGAATATGTCCATCCTTCAGGCGTAGGTGTTTGTGTATAGTCCTGCTGGGGCCCTTTTCTGTAGCAGTAGTTAAACTATAAAGTTGGCCATGGTTCCCATACATTTAGTACAAATTAAGCCAGACTTTTATTGACCATCCTAAGGACGCCCCTGATTTAGTGAGCAGGACTTTACAGGAGACCCCACCAGATGCATTGGATGGCTACGAGCACAGCTGAGCAAGATGGTTTGAACAGTGCTTTTTTTCTTAGTCTAGGGAATATAAGGGGCATAGTGAACTCCTTAAAGCCTGTTTCCCCTCACTGCAGTGCTAGAAGCAGTGCTTTCAGTCGCAGAGAAATCCAGAAAGTGTTGACAGCTAAAGAAAACAGAGAGAATGTTTAAGTTAAATCTGTTGTAAATGATTATTCAGTATATAAGGTCCTAAGTGTACAGTAGCTGACTTGTTTGGCTTCGAGCAGATAAAAAGCCTTCTATCAGCCCAGCTCTCCAGCCTTACCCTCCCAAGGAAAGAAAAGGGGGGAGAGCGGAAATGTAAGGGTGGCCAAGTCGACTCAGGAAAGTGGCCTGTGCCAGCTGCCAAGTAATAAAAAGGCAGGCTCCTAATCTGACAAATATTTGCTACCTGCAGAGAGAAGTTCCTGTAGGGCCAAAGGTAGTGGGTTATATTTGGCTGACCATCGTGAAGGCTGCAGTGCTGCATCTTCCATTGTCATAATTATCTTAAGCAATTCAGGATCAAATTCCAATTCCTCACCTGAAGTGTAAACATTCACTTGGATAGCCTTATTTCATTAACAAAACTAGAACCCCCCCTCTTTTTTTGCAATTAATGCTGGATCACATGCAATATCACTGAGATCTGAATCCACTAGTGTGACTTAAGGCTGCAATTCTACGCATTTCCTAGGAGTTTATCTTATTGAACTCCGTAGGAATTTCCTCTTGGTCAGTGTGCGTGAGATTATAGTGCGAGGCAAGTTAAGATCTGGGTTGCTGTCCAGACAAGAAAAATACTTACTGAATGAAAGTATTGGATTTAAGTTTAAAACCCACCTCCTGCATCTTTCAGTTACAGCACGTTACTGAACTTGTTGGCATAATGGTAGTGTAACCCATCATGCCATCTCTGTCTAGTAGAACTTGCATTCTCCAGCTTTTCATGGATCCTTTAAGAGTGCTTTTACAGGAAAGGTACACACATCCATTGCCCAGTGATCTGAGGACCACTCCGCCCTGGCTTTGTTTGAACATATTGCATAGAGTGGCATCAGTTTCATGTGGATACCCATTTGGACATCTAGAAAACTTTAAAAACTCATATATTTAGCTTAAGATGCATGCCCTGGTGGTTACTGTATCTTTAATGTGAACTGATCATAGTGGTTTTTTATTACTATTAGTTTTATTTATATCTTACATTTTTTTCTTTCTTAAATTTCCAAATAATAAAGGGTGTGTGAGCTTGGTGCTTAATATTTTAAAATTAAAAGTCCAAATTCTGTTCAGTGGGGTAGTACATTTTTGCAACCTGAACTATTGTGTCTTGCCTATTAGACACAAGTTTGTCTTCTGCTAATGTCACAAGAAACAACACAGAGCATTGCAGACTTCCACTAGGACCTGTTTGGCGTGTCCTTCCCCAGGGTGTTCTGAGATTTCACTAAGCACTTTGAATATTGTCATAACTTTCTCTGTAGCCCTAAGGTCCTTCTTTTTTCTTTTAAAAAAGATTATACCCTAATTTGAAGGAGTGCTGCATTTAGTGATAAGGATCAAACTCCAGTTCAAATGGCCAGAAGACTGACTGCCGTGAGCAATGTGATCTTATTTAGCCACTACAATGGGGTAAAGGAAATATGCTTAGATTTTTCTTCCCCTTTCATAATTTCTGTGCTATGAAGTCATCTGTTAAGGGTTTTAAATTGTGTGTGAAAGATCATGGTTCAGATCCCAGGGACTGGTGAACTTCCTGTGCAAATGTTATTTTGTTCAGTGTGAGAGAGATAACATATAGCTTAATGTCTCCCGCACTGAACAAAATATTTCATACACAATTTAAAACCCTTAACAGATGATTTCATTATAACTCTGCTGGTTAATTGCAAACTATAGAGAAAGAAATCATGCATACATTGACCTTAGGAATGACTGTCTGAAAGTCACACATTCATTTCACAGAATGATCAGCCCTCTCAGTGGGTTATTATTTGGATAAAAGCTGCCTGAAGTTGGACTCTAGTGATGTCCAGAGGGCCAAAGATTCCTCATCCCTGACATAGTAAGTTGCGAGCTTAATGTATATGTAATGACCAAAACAGTTCTTCGATTTTAGCTTCAGCGTGCTTTTTGCTCACGAGGAGTGAAACACGTATTTTAAAGAGTCAGTTTATATGTTTGCATGTCGCCCTTTTACAGAAGTCAGAATGGCGCATGTAAGACTTCCTGTTCCCTTCAGTTAGTGCCCAGCCTCTTCCCACATGGAGAAACATTAGTGGACTAATGTGAGATCTGAACTTCCAATAGTGAGCAAACTCCACTCTCTCCAAGTAGTTTGGTTTTGGCTCATTGCTTTGTCAGAGTTGTAGGGAGTCTGAAATATTTTTAGTCTCTTGGTAACAAGACACCAGTTTTTTTTTTTAGTTTTTTTTTAATCATATTTATTAAAATTTCCAATAATAACAGAATAAGAAAAATAGAGAAGATAAAGAAAAGAAAGAAAAAGAAAGACAAATTTAAATTCTTACTTTCATAACCTTCTTTCTAGGACTCCCTCCTTCCCCTCCCGACTGTATTCCCCTTTCCCTAAGTTGGTTCCACAAGCTCTCATTCCCAATTAAAACCTAATATGTTTAACCCATTAGCCAATTTAAATTTATACAATCTTAGCATCACTCCTCATCTTTAACAGAAATAGAAAAAAGATTTTTCCCCCAAGATCTGCCCCAATTTCCTTCCACGAATTCCCCCTTTTTTAAAAAAAAACATGATAGATCAAGATACCGAAGTTATATAAAGAAATAGAAAATAAAAGATATAAGAAAAATCAAAAAGTTGGTTACATAGCCTTTGGATTCCAAGATTCCCCCTCCATTCCCCGGTTTGAATTCCCCATGTCCATCAGTCTGTATGTTATCGGCCTGGAGGTCTCAAGTCCACAGCCAAATTTTTCTCATTCCACTTTGCCGGTTTTCTTTAAATTTATTTGTTTTATTAATGTTTAACTTCAAAAGTCCAGTCTAATAGAGGCCTTTAGTTTCCTTGGTCTTTGTTGCTCCTCCCATTGTTCTTTCCGTGTCGTAGTTGGTCCTTTGTTCTTTTTATTCCTTACTTTCTCAGGTTTCTTGTCTTGTTCAGCTGCTAAACGTTCTTATTCCGAGATCTGGTATCTCTACAGAGGTTTGTTATTCAGGAACAAAAACTTGCGTCCAGTCCCTTCCTTTCTTCAATAGAAAATTCTATTGTCTCCTTTTAATGTAAACACCTCTGTAGACAAAATACTGTTTCAGTTTTGCAGCTTTCCCAGAGGATAAGACCTGTACACATCCCAGAGTAATTTTCCACATACGACCACTTGTAATGTCCCGAAACCCCTCTAGGGGGATTGCAGTAACTTTGTATCCTCTAATCCAAAAGTCAAATAGTTGTTTCTTTTCTTTTCCCGACAGTTTGTATCCATATTATATCAAATTGTAACAGAATTAACCAGCAAAATACTTGTAACAAAGTCCTCTTTATATTCTCAAGATTTGACAGCTACTTTGACAGCTGTCAAATTCTCTGTCTCTCTTCGCCAGGTTCTACGAATCGCCCCGGTTCCCAGGGGGGGTTGCCTTTTCCCTCTCGCCCTCCACTCTTCTCCTCCAGCACAATTCTTGTAGTTTCCCATCGTGGAATTTATAATTTTTATCAGCAGTAAACTTCTGGATCGATCTTGGTTACCCAGTCCTTGTTTTAGCATGTTTACAATCAGGTGGGGACTGACTTCCTTTTTAGATCCCCCCCGCTCGTGCCGAATCCGAAAAAAAATTCTTTTTTTCTCCTTTTGTACCCTGTTTCCCAATTACTCACGGGTTGTTGTTAAAAGTCCGAATTTCCAATGGAAGAAGCCAGCGCTCTCCGTCGAATGGCATGCGGCTGTGCTCGGCAGGGGAAGCGAAGGACTCACAGCACCACGCCACTCCCCGGCACCCGATCCGAAGCCTTTAAAAAGGCTCCTTCACGAGTCGGGAGGGCGCTATCGGTGCCAGCCGAGTCACCATGTCCACGGGCTCCGTGCCCGTGGTTTTTGAGGGTCCCCGCGTCGCCGGCGCGGTAGGACCCAGCCCCTGCCGAGCAGACTCCCTCCGGAGCTCGGAGGGAGTCCGCCATTCGGCGATGGCGCCAACCCGGAAGTCACAAGACACCAGTTTAATTACTCAGGTTTCCTTATCCACAATGGCTAGGTAACAGTCTTCCTTGGCGATGAGATATAGAAGGTAGCCTCAGTTCCAAGGTTTATCTTGTAAGGTCACACTCAGCTTTGTACAGGAAGAAGGGTTCGATTTCCCTGTCTCTAAAATGTAAGGCCCTTAGTACAATCACGGGAACACCCTTGCCTGACAGCATATTATAGGACAGGACAAATCTGGGATGGAGAAGCAGGGAGTGCAGGCAAAGTCCCCTCCTGAAGATCTGTCTGTTATCGAAGGCTGTGTGTTGTCCTAGGCCGGGAGAGTACAATTTCAAATTCACACCATCCCTCAGCGGAGGAGACGGATAACTATGACATCTCACTGATTTTAAAAGTCTATCTGTGGCCTTCTGTTGGCTTTCAAGCTGCCACTTCTTTCAAAATCACACCATTGCAACATCTGGAAATTCAGCAGAAGCTCAGTTTGTGTAATGAGATTCCTTTAATGGCTGTTGAAGATGGTAACCAAGTTATTGAGAGAGAATCAAGAGTGAGTAGACTTTAATTAAATATCACATTGGCCACAAGCCCAGAAGCAGCGCTTGGATAAAAAGAGGTGTGTTTGTGAGATACAGACTGAGTGAATACTTATTTTTTTTGCTTTATTTATTGCCATTGGCTTCAAGATACTCATGCAATGCAGATGTTCAGTCTGTATACAGGTACAGGAGGAGTATTATTGCGAATTATTGGTATCAGTGGTTCTTCTTTTTAAAAGAAGTTTGCCCTGAGGTTCCTTATTTTTTATATGGAGGAGATAAAAAGGTTACTAATTTTTTATACAGTGGTGCCCCGCAAGACGAATGCCTCGCAAGACGGAAAACCCGCTAGACGAAAGGGTTTTCCGTTTTTGAGCTGCTTCGCAAGACAATTTTCCCTATGGGCTTGCTTTGCAAGACGAAAACGTCTTGCGAGTGTTCCGATTTTTCCCCGCTTCCCCCCCTTTTTCTAAGCCGCTAAGCCGCTAATAGCCTTTTAGCCGCTAATCCGCTAAGCCTTTAATAGCCACTAAGCCTTTAATAGCCGCTAAACCGCTAATAGCGCTAATCCGCTATTATAGCGCAAGACGAAAAAACCACTAGACGAAGAGACTCCCGGAACGGATTAATTTCGTCTTGTGAGGCACCACTGTATGGAGGAGTATTATTGCCAATTATTGGTATCAGTGGTTCTTTTTAAAAGAAGTTTGCCCTGAGGTTACTTATTTTTTATATGGAGGAGATAAAAATGTCCAAACAAGCATAGCTGTGTAGACAAAAAACTGTCTATCCCCATGTGTGCATGTTGTGTGGACTCTGCACAGGAAAATTCCTGAAACCCCCCGACAATTCCTTAAGGGCATAAGAGGTAAGGAGAAAACGTAACAGTTCCCTCCGTTGCCACCTGCTCACTTCTTGAAAAAATGGAGTGATGCAACGCTGGAGTCATATGGGATTGCAGATCTTTCTTTATGAAGTGGAAAATTGAGTTTTCTATTACCTTATCATCCTTTAAATTTCTATACTGCCCCTTCATCTGAGGATCACAGGACCATTTGCAATATATAAAAAAAGAAGTATATAACATGGTAACAAATAGAAACACACGCACACACAAAGTTTAAAAGGCCACAGATTGTTTAATTAGCCAAAGGCCTGGGAGAAGAGGAATGCTTTTGCCTGGCACCTAAAGATATGTAATGAAGGCGCCAGGAGGGCCTCCCTAGGGAGAGCATTCCACAAACGGGAGCCGTTGCAGAAAAGGCCAGCTCTTGTGTCGCCGCCCTCCAGGCCTCTTGTGGAGGCACATGAAGAAGGACCTTCAATGATGATCACAGGATCTGGGTCAGTTTTCTAGCTCGTGTAAGAAGAGCTGTGTGTCTGTCCTCAGATTAGCTTTCGTAGCTTCCTTTACTTTCTCCATTCTCTTAACAAATCTCTGCAGCGCCCTCTTCTCCCTTTAGTGTCTTCCTATATATAGTTTCCTGTTATTGATGGGACTTCTGTATCACACTGGAGTGCAGAGCTAGTGGCTCAGGGAAGGAAGTGGATAGTGTTGTGCTGAGATGATCAGTGTAACTATATATTTAGGAAAACCACTAAGTGTGATATTGGCATCAGCAGTTTGGGAATCTCTGTTTTGATTTATTTTAAGGCAAATTTCTAAATATTACAGTTGTGGTGATCTATTTGAAAATCTTTGGGCAATACCAGATGAAATCTCTGAAGCCAGAAAAGTGATTCAAGGACATGCCGATTGAGCTGCAGTATGTTCCAGTAAAGGAGGGTAGCTGAATGCAAAATGTCCTTATGGATTCATGTCCACATGACCTAGTGACAGTCAGTGGCTTAGACCTACCCTCCATGAGTCAGTTCTGTCAATCATGGAGCCTTACTTGATGCTTGTAATGATAGGTGCTGGTCTGAACTTTCTACATGCTTTATGTCTATGGATCATGGCATTCATGCACCCGGCATGAGTTTAATATAAAATATACAGCTCATGAACTATCTGTGACTTGAACTGGGAAGAACAATTAACATCTTGTTCCACAATAGTTGCAAAAAAAGGAAAAAAGATCAGCATACTAATCCTTGTATGTTCCAGAAAGGTTTAATTATCACTCTCCTGCAAGCAGAAACCAGACTTCATACAGAGAATGAAAACGTTTTAAGGTGACTTAGTGATTCAGGTGTTGGGAAAGTTTGAGGGCCCAAGGAGAAGGGGACGACAGAGGACAAGATGGTTGGACAGTGTTTTCGAAGCTACCAGCATGAGTTTGACCAAACTGCGGGAGGCAGTGGAGGACAGGAGTGCCTGGCGTGCTCTGGTCCAGGGGGTCACGAAGAGTCGGACACGACTAAATGACTAAACGACAACAACAAAGTGATTCAGGAACTGTAAAGGTGAAGTTTGTGGTCTTCACAAAATTAAGGTCATGTCCTCTTCACTTCAAACTCACCTTACTAAAGACAAAGGTGAGCTAGAATGAATAAACAACAGTTCCAAAGACTTATGTGTTACGTTATTCTCTCACTAAGAAACCCCCTCCCCTCTCCATAGAAGTTAGAGTCAAAGTAAACTTAATACCCCCCACTCCATTTAATAATTACTAGTCAGCACACAGACAGAAGCTACCTTTGAAGGTGACCCGGAAACTACAACTAATCTAGAATGCGGCAGCCAGACTGGTGACTGGGAGCGGCTTCCGAGACCATATAACACCGGTCTTGAAAGACCTACACTGGCTCCCAGTACGTTTCTGGGCACAATTCAAAGTGTTGGTGCTGACCTTGAAAGCCCTAAACGGCCTTGGTCCTGAAGGAGTGTCTCCACCTCCATCGTTCTACCCAGACACTGAGGTCCAGCGCCGAGGGCCTTCTGGTGGTTCCCTCACTGCAAGAAGCCAAATTACAGGGAACCAGGCAGAGGGCCTTCTCGGTAGTGGCACCCGCCCTGTGGAACGCCCTCCCATCAGATGTCATAGAGAAAAATAACTACCAAACTTTTAAAAGACATCTGAAGGCAGCCCTGTTTAGGGAAGCTTTTAATGTTTAATAGGTTACTGTATTTTAGTATTTTGCTGGAAGCTGCCCAGAGTGGCTGGGGAAACCCAGCCAGATGGGATGGGTTTAAATAAATAATAATAATTATTATTATTATTATTATTATTATTATTATTATTATTATTATTATTATTATTATTATCTCTCTTGGCCACCTCCACTCATACAACAGAAGGCAGCAATAGCCTAGCAGGCTTTCAAAGAAGATTAGACAAATTCATTGAGGTGAGGGCTACAGTGGTGCCCCGCAAGACGAATGCCTCGGAAGACGGAAAACCCGCTAGACGAAAGGGTTTTCCGTTTTGGAGGTGCTTCGCAAAACGAATTTCCTATGGGCTTGCTTCGCAAGACGACAATGTCTTGCGAGTTCCTGCGGGGTTTTTCCCCTCCCCCCCTTTTTCCCAAGCCGCTAAGCCGCTTATCAGCTGATCCTAAGCCGCTAAGCTGCTTATCAGCTGATCTGCTAAGCCGCTTAACAGCTGATCCGCTAAGCCGAGAAGCCGCTTATCAGCTGATCTGCTAAGCCGCTTATCAGCTGATCTGCTAAGCCGCTAAATCGCTTATCAGCTGATCCGCTAATAGCGCTAATCTGCTAAGGGGCTTGCTTAGCAAGACAAAAAAACTGCAAGACGAAGAGACTCGCGGAATGGATTCTTTTCGTCTTGCGAGGCACCACTGTACTTGCCACTATGGCTACGCTCTGCCTCCACAGCTGCAGCCAGTAATGCGTCTGAAAACCAGTTTCTGGAAACGGAAGGAGGGGAGCGGGCCCTGGTTCTCAGATCTAGCCTGCCAGATTCCCACAGCCATCTGGCCGGGCACTGTGAGAACAGGATGCCGGACAAGATGGGCCCTTGGCCTGATCCAGCAAACCCTTCTTATGTTAAGATGTGACGAAAGCTCCAAAGGAAATCTATAAGGACTCTGACTTGGCTTTTTTAAAAGAAAAAAACAAATCTAAACTTAAACCTGCCTTGGGGTTTATTTCCCCTATTTCCTGCCAGCCATTCTAAGAAATGCGTTTTCAGTGTAATCCTGGAAATACTTTGTTTCCTCCTGCTTTGTAACATTGAATAAAGGAGCTTGAGGCTGTTAGAACTGCGGACCAAAAAAGAAAAGTCCGGTTTTCGTGAAATAGCCTTTGTGGAGGGAAGAGATTTTCCTCCTCTTGGCACATCTTTCAGGGAGACGAGACACTGTCTGGCTTAGCAACTGCTGCTGGCTGTTTTTGTTAAGATGCAGAGCTGGTGTAGTAACTCATGAGTGGAAAAACAAAACCCAAGTGAGAGCTGTCCTTCAGTTGCTGTGTGGTAAGAGCTAGGTTGCATGCCATTAAATTAAACTGGTAATTTGCTATTTCCCAAGTGCCGTTTGCCCATGAAGGAAATTGTCTGGGGAAACCTTTCCTTTCAATTCCTTCTTGCTGCTTCTCTGCGCAACTAGGCATTCCACTGTTATCTTCCCATATTAGTTATGGAAGCCCCAATTCCAAAGACTTAACCGTAGGAAGAGTGTGCAGCCCGGTCTACATCCAGCCCATCACCACCTCCAAGAACTGGTCTAGTGCTTCAACCTCATCTCTTGATTCAGATGGAGTAGAGAGAGAAATCTGGTGTCATCTGCATGTTGGTGATACCAGATCTCCTGATGACAGCTTCCAGTGGTTTCAGGTAGATGTAGAATAGCATAGGGGGCAAGACCGAAGCCTGCAGGATCCAACAGACCAACTTCCATGGCACTGAACAGTCCCACACACACCATATCCCCCTTGGGTGACCAAGGCTTTTCCTGTGCGATGACTGGGCATGAAGTCAGACTGAAATAGTTTCAAATAATCTGTTTCCTTCATCCATGCCTGAAGCTGGCCTGCCACCACCTGTGCCCTCCAAAGAGGATATTTGTCACAGCCTCCAAAGAGGATAGTTGGCATTTCTGGGTTCAGAGAAATCATCTTAAGGAGGGGATGTGCCACCACCTCCACCACCTCCTTCAAGGCAGATGACACAGTACCTCTGTCTCCTCTAGTGAAGCATCACTCACTCCCAGGACCAACCAGTCAGTCCCCTTTGGCTAGCTCTAAGAAGTTAAACGGCTAAACAACAACAAGAAGAAGTTGCCATGGGTCAGGAAGGCAGGTGCTCAGCTGCACTTCCCAACATGTTGTTGTCGTTTAGTCGTGTCCGACTCTTCGTGACCCCATGGACCAGAGCACGCCAGGCACTCCTGTCTTCCACTGCCTCCTGCGGTTTGGTCAAACTCATGCTGGTAGCTTCGAGAACACTGTCCAACCATCTCATCCTCTGTCGTCCCCTTCTCCCCGTGCCCTCCATCTTTCCCAACACTAGGGTCTTTTCCAGGGAGTCTTCTCTTCTCATGAGGTGGCCAAAGTCTTGGAGCCTCAGCTTCAGGATCTGTCCTTCCAGTGAGCACTCAGGGCTGATTTCCTTCAGAATGGAGAGGTTTGATCTTCTTGCAGTCTATGGGACTCTCAAGAGTCTCCTCCAGCACCAGAATTCAAAAGCATCAATTCTTTGGCGATCAGCCTTCTTTATGGTCCAGCTCTCACTTCCACTTCCCAACATACCTCCGCCATATCCGAATATCTTGGGGGAGTTGAGTTTTCAGAGAACTCGTTTTTTTAACAAATCCTGCTCTCCACCTTCAGAAAGATTTTGAATTGAAATTCCATTTATTGTCAGTGCTGTGGAATTCTGTTTGCGTCGGAATTTTGAAAATGAACAGTTTTGCTGTTTTCCAGTATGAACTATATTAAATCTTGTCTGCTAAGCTTGGTATTTAGAATTTGTGGGTGATAGCCATTTGTGTCTACCCATGCGTGGAACAGGCTTCCCTGAGTGGGAAGAGTTCCCAAGAGTTATGGGACTCTCCGGAGCAGAGGCAGAAAAGTCTCATAACTTCGGATACAGGTGTCAGAAAAAGATTTTTTTTCTTCTTTATTCAGGGTAGGCTTTTTTAGTTTATTTAATATTGGCTGGAATCCAAATAATGGAGCGACTAATTCTGTACTGGGGAGGGACAGTTGGACCTGTGTGTGGAATGTTTGATCTGGTGTGTGGGACTGTTGTGGTATTGAAATCTAAAAGTCCTACATTTCTGCACCTGATGATTACTGGCATTGTAGTCTGTTCTTAGTGAGAGGGCTGCATATGTATCAGCCAAAGGTACTTAAATTTTTACACTGTCCTTTAGTGAGATCCTTCAGAATTGGCTCTCAGCCACTGATTATCATAGCTTCAGTTTTGTCATCATTTACTGGAAATTCAGGAAATTAAAGAGCACTTTGCTGCTTGTTACTGCTGACCAGTAACTCATCATCTTAAAAATCAACATGCCAATAAGCAGCAAAAGATTTCATTCAACCTCCTTATTTTACTTTTATTGACCAATGTGTTCTCTCTCTAGGCACTTCAGTTCATCATTTTGAACATGGGATTATTGCTTCCTTTTATTTTATTTTTTTGCCAAATTATTTTGTGCTTGTGTGCTCAAATAATACCCCAGGGTATCTGGTTTCCTGTACAGCATTATATACTTCTTGTTGAGAACGCAAGTCCACAGACTCCTCAAGAACACAGGAAGTGTTCCATTTGAGTGTACACCTTTTATCGGTGATGACTGAGTTAGGTTCCCCGAATTAATGCAGAATATAGTACAGTTGGAATTGGTAGGCTTGAGGATAGGTTGAATCTGCAGAAGTATTATGTGTCTAGGTCCTTGGGCCTTTTTCAACCTAAGGGTCATATTCCCTCATAGGAAACTTTTCAGGGGGATGAATGCCTTTGGTGGGTTGGGCCACAGGTAAAACTGGAGAAAGCAATGGATGTGACTTCTGCCTTTGCACATGCACATTAGGCAACACTCCTGCCACTCCAAAATATCAGAGGGCTGTGTCATTCAGATATGCCATGTGCATGCACACATATAGCCAAGCAAGGAGGAAACATCACTGTTCAATGACACATACCAGCCAAGCAAAAGTTCCTCCTCCTGCTCCTCCTTCTTATTCATACCCCCCCACACACACACACATGACTGGGTTGCCCCAGCTACTCTGGGCAGCTTCCAACATATATAAAATAATAATAATAATTTATTATTTATACCCCACCCATCTGGCTGGGCTTCCCCAGCCACTCGGGGCGGCTTCCAACAAAATATTAAAATACCATAATAATCAAACATTAAAAGCTTCCCTAAATAGGGCTGCCTTCAGATGTCTTCTAAAAGTCTGGTAGTTGTTGTTCTCTTTCACATCTGGTGGGAGGGCGTTCCACAGGGCGGGTGCCACCACCGAGAAGGCCCTCTGCCTGGTTCCCTGTAGCTTTACTGCTCACAGAGAGGGAGATCCTCTCTGCTGGATTTCATTGTCCGGGCTGGACAAAGGGGGTAGAGATGCTCCTTCAGGTTTACTGGGCCGAGGCCATTTAGGGCTTTTAAAGTCAGCTCCAACACATTGAATTGTGCTCAAAAATGTACTGGGAGCCAATGTAGGTCTTTCAGGACCAATGGCCTGGGGAGGGCCCCCCCCAACAAGAACTGGATGGAGGGGCCTGGAGGGCCACATCTAGGTTTGAGGTTCCCCACTTCTGTTCTAGGATATATATGCCTGTTGAAAATGTCAGCAATGGTAGTGATATCTGCAGCCTGCCAGTTCTTGTTGCTCCTCACATGTGGCTTGACAGACACTGGTATGCAATACTCATAGAGGCTTGGCAAAATTGTAATTCTGAAAGGAAGGCAAGTAAGGGAGGAGTTGAAATGAACCAAAAGGAAATTGTCCAACCCCCTGCCCAGCCAGCCTCCACAAATAAACCTACACACTGCTGTAATTACCAGATAGCAGGTAATGTTGCATGCATTTATATTTTTGCATCACTAAGCATATGCTATCAATATTTGCATGGGGGTTCCTA
Organism: Podarcis bocagei; assembly: GCF_964188305.1. Lineage (NCBI taxonomy): Eukaryota > Metazoa > Chordata > Lepidosauria > Squamata > Lacertidae > Podarcis > Podarcis bocagei. Next base: position 100,935,645 of record NC_138130.1, on the reverse strand, counting down.
TATTATATAAAATCTTTGGAAATGCACTTGATAATCATGAAACTGAGCTTTCGAGGTGTGTAGCAGAATTTGTTTCCTGCAGCTTCAGCACCGCTTTTGACCTGCACAGTCATACAGGTTACAGACACTTCAGGTTGCATTTTTTTGGGTTGCGGACCGCCGAAACCCGGAAGTACTGGAACGGGGTTACTTCCAGGTTTCGGTAGTCATGCATGTGCAGAAGCGCCAAATTGCAACCCACGTGTGTGCAGATGCGGGTTGCGAATGCTGCAGGTTGCGAATGTGCATCCCGCACGGATCACTTTCGCAACCCGAGTATCCACTATATTAACATGTCTTTTAGAGGTAGCACATCTTCTGTTTTGATCTCCCTCCCTCTCCCTCTCTTGCCCACCTCTCTTTCCGATTGTGCCACACTTCTGTGGAACAGCAGGAGAAAGGGGGACTTGGGGAGTGAGTTGCGAGTAAGTTAATTTTGCCCTCTTACACTTCGGCACACACGTCCACAGGCAGGCCTGCACGCTCTCTTCCCCTCTCTCGCTCCTTTCCTCGCCTTTGGGGAACAAGCAGAGAGGGAAATCCTGGTTTGTTTTTCCACATGACTGGGAAACAATCGCTCTTTCCACATGGACCCCTTCTCCCATTCCTGGGAAAATAGCAGGGAATAGTGGCTATTTGCATAATCGTCTTTAGTACTATTGTGGGCGGGCTCTGGGTGCCAGTGTGGAGGAGCAGACTGGCCACCTGTCCAGAACAAATGAACTTAGCCTTTGTGCAACGTTTATCTCTGTTTCCACAGTGTTATTTCTGTGTAATGAATAACTTGATTAAAATATTATAAAACTAATCACTCAGTAAATGCTTGTGCTGGGTTTTTAATCCCCCCTTTCAAGGGAGCGAAGGAATTTCCTACTTCTATGCTAACACAATGATATTTTGAAGGTCCTCTCTGACATAGTTTTATAACTGCCTTTGTGAAATTATCCTCATGAATATTAATTAGGGGTGTGGGAATTGTTGGGGGGGGGGAGAAAGAAACCCCTCCAAACTTCAAAATGTTTTCTATAAATTAAGTGTTGTCCAGCATTCGCTAATGGTCCAGTTCACCTATGCAGAGCAATTAAATAATGATAATATTAATGACGATGATGATGATGATGATAATAAAATAGAAAATGGGGAAAAAAGAAAGTTGCTGGTAACCAATTATGGAGATGATAAACTTCACTGATACTTCATTGCAGGAAGTTACATGAACCTCAGAAAATGCTGCATATGAATATAATTTCTAATAAGCAAACAGAAATAAAGTAGAAATAAAAATACCTACTAAATGCATCCATTATTTTTTTTTTAACCTCCTTGTAAGAGGCATGTGTAATGTTCCCCAGGTGATTATTTGGCCAAGAAAGTGGGCTTACGAAGCTAGATCCGTTTGTACCTCTTTATAAAATGTAATTTTATAAAATGTAATTTTATAAAATGTAAATGTAATGTATTTTGATAAAGTAATATTTGTTGTTAGTTGCTTTGTGCATGGGATTTTGTTGTTGTTGTTGTTTACTGTGGGGGGCGCATTAAAATAGAAACTATACCATTTGGCTGCATGGATTTTCACCGCATCATTCTGACCTTTCTATGTAGCCCCTGTTTGGTTTAGTCATTAACCCTCTTAAGAACAATAAAATGCTGCTGATTTTCAAAGCTGAATAACTGCATTACTTCTTGCCAAACTATATTAAGACATCAAGTTGAAATCCAAATACAAGGACTGTTTATATTTAAAGAGGTATACTATAATATTTCTAGCCAGCCCTTTCTCTCACATCAATTTACTTTTATCTATGTGTACATGTGGGGACGCAGGTGGCGCTGTGGGTAAAACCTCAGCGCCTAGGACTTGCCGATCGCATGGTTGGCGGTTCGAATCCCCGCGGCAGGGTGAGCTCCCGTCGTTCGGTCCCAGCTCCTGCCCACCTAGCAGTTCGAAACACCCTTAAGTGCAAGTAGATAAATAGGTACCGCTTTATAGCGTGAAGGTAAACGGCGTTTCCGTGTGCTGCTTTGGTGCTGGTTCGCCAGAGCAGTTTCGTCACGCTGGCCATGTGACCCGGAAGTGTCTGCGGACAGCGCTGGCTCCTGGCCTCTAGAGTGAGATGAGCGCACAACCCTAGAGTCTGTCAAGACTGGCCCATACGGGCAGGGGTACCTTTACCTTTTTATGTGTACGTGTACATCCACACGTAACACCCAGTATGTAAGGGTTAATTCATGTCACTAGATTACACTCGATAGCTGACTTCCTATGAACTGACGTCATTAGAAAGTATGTTTGAGAAGCTCTTGAAAGGACACAAAAGTTCTGTCTAATGCATGATGTTTTTTGTCACCACTTCCTGATGTAATTGTGGAATGGTTGTGCATTGATGTGTCTCAGGTTGATACACTTTTATGATAACACAGCTTTTTAAGAGCTGCCTTTTGTACTTGGATAATGAAGGGTTTGCAGTAGCATAAGCAATTGTTTGATTTGGTTCCTACAAATGGTACAGTGTCTCCCACTTAATGCCACTTTTTCCGATAAGGTTGCTTCATGAATGTTTAAATATAACATCTCTTTCTGGGATATAGATTTTTGTCCTTTTTTTCTGGTCTGGAATAACAGAGCATCCAAACTGAGATCGTTAGAGATGCTGCAGATAAAAATATAGGGGTCTTTGTATTATACCAGGATTCAGGCCAAAGAGTTGTATACTGGACCTGACAACGATCAGGATGGCACACTTTTGGCAGGCAGGGAAAAATATTACTGAGAGAGAAGCTCTGTGGATCCTGGTTGGTGACAAACCATTGCTCTAGAGCAGGAATAACTCACTCAATGCCTTCCAGATGTTAGACTACAGCTCCCAGCTCTCTCTGGCTGTGATGGCTGGTGCTGCTGGGACAACCCTGGAGGGTGCCATGTTGACTACCCCTGTTTTAGAATCAAGTGATTCCATCCAGCTGCAGTGGTTAAAATTCTGGCAGCTAGTTTGAAGCTTCTGAGTCTTCTCCAAGAGCTCCAAATAACAACAATAATAATAAATTTATTATTTATACCCCGCCCATCTGGCTGAGTTTCCCCAGCCACTCTGGGCGGCTTCCAATCAAGTGTTAAAAACAATACAGCATTAAATATTAAAAACTTCCCTGAACAGAGCTGCCTTAAGATGTCTTTTAAAGATAAGATAACTGCTTATTTCCTTGACATCTGAAGGGAGGGCATTCCAGGGGGCGGGCGCCACTACCGAGAAGGCCCTCTGTCTGGTTCCCTGTAACCTCACTTCTCACAGTGAGGGAACCACCAGAAGGCCCTCGGTGCTGGACCTCAGTGTCCGTGCAGAACGATGGGGGTGGAGACGCTCCTTCAGGTATACAGGACCGAGGCCATTTAGGGCTTTAAAGGTCAGCACCAACACTTTGAATTGTGCTCGGAAACGTACTAGGAGCCAATGCAGATCTCTCAGGACTGGTGTTATGTGGTCCTGGCGGCCACTCCCAGTCACCAGTCTAGCTGCCGCATTCTGGATTAGTTGTAGTTTTCGGGTCACCTTCAAAGGTAGCCCCACGTAGAGCGCATTGCAGTAATCCATGCAGGAGATAACTAAAGCATGCACCACTCTGGCAAGACAGTCCGCAGGCAGGTAGGGTCTCAGCCTGCATACCAGGTGGAGCTGGTAGACAGCCGCCCTGGACACAGAATTGACCTGCGCCTCCATGGACAGCTGTGAGTCCAAAATGACTCCCAGGCTGCGCACCTGGTCCTTCAGGGGCACAGTTACCCCATTCAGGACCCCATTCAGGACCACATATAAAACACATTGCCGCAGAGGTAGCCAACGTGGTGCTCTCCAGCCTCTGGAAGACTGGGAGCGCTCATCAATCCCTGTCTATTGAGCACGAAGGCTGAGTAATTCAGTGGAAAGGCTACCAGATGATAGGTCACTGTGGCTGAACGATCCTTCCCTAGGAATGGTTGTAGCTAATGAACCAACTGATGCCGGGAAAAGATATCCAATGCAGCAGAGACCTCCTGAGCCTCTAGTGACCATGCTTGGATCCAGGAATAACCCCAGTCTGCATATCTGTTCCTACATAAAGGGTACTGTAATAGGTATGAGTTACTCGTGCGTAAACTGGTGCCTTTCTCGGTTAATTTGCTTTGTCAAACCTTTCTGACTGCACAGCCCCTTCTCATCGTGGCTGCCTCAGTCACTGGCAGAATCCGTCAGTGGGCGTTTCTTGAACCTCTTCCAGCATAAAAGTTGCTTGACGCCCAGTCTCCTCCTCCTCTCACTGCGCAGGAGTCTTCTGCGCAGGGAAGGCGTGGGTAGCGGAGGACCTGGGCTCTCCTCACTGATGTCCAGTGAAGAGTCCTGGAGCCCTCTCTCCACTTCCCCCGTCTGCCTCCCTTTATCCCCGGTGTTGCGCTGATTGGCTTCCCCCTCTACTGAGCTGTTTCTCCCCCTGCTGCTGGGTCCTTCGCCAGCATCATCTGGGAGCCTCCCCTTCGCCCCTCCCTCCGATGTCAGTTCCCTGACAGGTACCTTGGTTCTCAAACTTAATCCGTTCCGGAAGTCTGTTCCAAAACCAAAGCATTCCAAAACCAAGGCAAGCTTTCCCATAGAAAGTAATGCAGAACGGATTAATCTGTTCCAGACTTTTAAAAACAATCCCTAAAATAGCAATTTAACATGGATTTTCAGTAATCAAGCAGTAATCAATGTACTGTACAGTGGTACCTCCGGCTAGGAACAGGATCTGTTCCGGAGGCCTGGCCGTATCACGAAGATTTCGTAACCGGAGGACCACTTCTGAGCACGCATGCGCTGCCGCAGAGCGCTACTGCGCACGTGCGAGCGGCACACCCACTTCCGGGTTTGCGGCGGTTGCAACCCAAAAATTATGTTACCCGAAGGTAAAGTAACTCGAGGGTCCACTGTACTAGAAAATAAATAAGCAGTATTGTAGGTAATAAAAATAGAAATTATTTTTTTTCCTTACCTGCACTGATGATAGTCATTGTTTGGATGGGGAGCTTTTATCAATTTCCACAGTCACACAATCAATCAGTAGCTGAACTGGGTTCCGCACAGTCACAAAAACAAATTAACCGAAAAATCCTCAGAAACAAAAACGCAAAATAAATAGCAAAAACAAAAGCGCCAAATACAGTAGTACCTTGGTTCTCGAAGTTAATCCATTCCAGAAGTCCGTTTGACTTCCAAAATGTTCGCAAACCAAGGCACGGCTTCTGGTTGGAGCAGGCGCCCCGGAAACAATAGCCGACAACCGCATCGGATATGCAGCTTCCGAAAAACGTTCTAAAACTGGAACACTTACTTCCAGGTTTTTGGGAACCAAGACGTTTGAGAACCACTGTGCTTTTTTTCACTCCACAGGCTGCAGAAACTAACTCCTGGGCACAGGAACATCTAGCTATACTGTATTTCTGTCTTATTGCGATTTAGCTTCTGTTTTTTGTTCCTCACCCACCCCATTCCATTACTGAATACAAGCATGTTATTTAGGAAGGTCTTCAGCAAAAGAACTTATCTTCTCATGGTGCATATGTTTTGGTTGTTTCCATTTTTTGAGATTTGAGAGTTGCTCTGTGTTGCTTTCGGAATGCTTCTGCTTTTATGAAGCGGTGTTCTCTGGTGTGGTTTAATAATTTTTGTGGATTTATTTTGTATCTTGTATTGTTGCAAGGCGCTTTTGAGTTTTTAGGGGGGATGGGAAGTAAGATGCAAGTTTTAAAAATAGATATAGTTAAGTAAACAAGTGACAACTGGGGACTGGCTGACGCATAAGTGAGTCCATAATATCTATGTTTGTCTTTAAGGTGGCACAGGACTCCTAGTTTATTTGCCACAGTGGAATAACCTCGATATCATCTTCTAGAAACGGTTACAAATTGTTAGATTACTTCCCCAAAAGTTAAAAACCCGTCTACCTGGTGTGCGCACATTCAGGGACTAGAAAAATCTGAAAGCGGTCATCTGAGTATGTCTCCCTTGAGTACCCTAAAGACATAAGAGATTTTCATGATATCTAAAAATCTGACATTTCCTAATGTTTTGCACGAGGAATGACTAATTTTCTGAGCCTGGATGGCTGAATTTTTTCCACCTCTATCATGATGATATTACCCTCTCTCCCCAGCATTCATCATCATCATCATAGACTTTTGTTGTGCTAGTCATAGGCCATGGCATCATTCAGAAAAATAACAAAAAGAAAAACAGCAATAACCATAAAAGTCATCAGGCACCACACATACAAACCACGGTCACAACTACTAAGATTGTTTGTTGCATTAAATAGAATAGCAGAAGATTCTCTAGTAAAATGTGCCAAATTAAATATCCAAATCCCCTTTGCAGTTGACTGCTATTTTATCTCTCCCCAGCAGCTTTTCCAGGAAGATCCTGTTCTCCCAGACTCAGTACGCTTACAGTTCATATAATCATAAAACTGTAGAGTTGGAAGGGACTCCAAGGGTCATCTAGTCCAACCCCCAGCAGTGCAGGAATTTTTGCCTAACGTGGGGCTTGAACCCAGATTAAAATCTATGCCAGGATTCTAAAATTAGAAGCCGTGTACATGTATGCATGCTGGGTTCAATCCAGTAGGTGCTCTTTTCTTTGCAAAATGAAATTTACCCCAGAGGCTTTGGGATAGTCTCTCATTTTTGAATGGGAGAAGTGCCCTTTAAGATAAGTGAGCACATGTCTCTTCTTTGACTCTGCCAACCCAGATTAGACTTTAGCCCTCTTGGTTCCTGATGGGAGGGAGCCGTGTCAGGTAAGAAGCGGTGCAGCTTGATCCCCTATTCTGGGCTACAGAGGGATGGCAGGGGCCAAGGTAACCCAGAAAGATGCATAATATGGCCCCTGGGCCTGAAGGTTACCCACCTTGGGACCTTAGGGTGAAGGATGGGTACAAAATATAAACATATTCATAATCCCAGAGACATCACCTTGCCAACAAAGGTCCGTATAGTTAAAGCCAGGGGTCTGCAACCTTTAAGACAAAAAGAGCCACTTGGACCCGTTTCCGAAGAAAAAACAACAACTGGGAGCCGCAAAACCATTGCGACATTTAAAACAACTAACTAACGCACGCACCGCCCCCATGCGACGTCACAGCCAGTACAGCGCCCGCCACAGTGAGGAGTGTCGGGGCGCACAATGCGCCCCCTCCCCTTGCTAATATCCGCCCCGGAGCCGCAGCAAAGATGTAAAAGAGCCACATGCGGCTCCGGAGCCGCAGGTTGCAGACCCCTGGTTAAAGCTATGGTTCTCCCAGTAGTGATGTATGGAAGTGAGAGCTGGACCATAAAGAAGGCTTATCGCCGAAGAATGGATGCTTTTGAATTCTGGTGCTGGAGGAGACTCTTGAGAGTCCCATGGACTGCAAGAAGATCAAACCTCTCCATTCTGAAGGAAATCAGGCCTGAGTGCTCACTGGAAGAACAGATCCTGAAGCTGAGGCTCCAAGACTTTGGCCACCTCATGAGAAGAGAAGACTCCCTGGAAAAGACCCTGATGTTGGGAAAGATGGAGGGCAGAAGAAGGGAACGACAGAGGACGAGATGGTTGGACAGTGTTCTCGGAGCTACCAGCATGAGTTTGACCAAGCTGCGGGAGGCAGTGGAAGACAGGAGTGCCTGGCGTGCTCTGGTCCAGGGGGTCACGAAGAGTCGGACACGACTAAACAACAGCAACAACAACAACAATTCATAATCCCTGGTTTAATTGTCTTTTAGGCTTGCCTCTGTTATTAAACCAAACGCCAAGCAAGAGCAAGCCAATATTTCCAATAGCAGCCATGAATGCAAGCTTAAGCTGTGCAAGTGTGTTCTGCTGTAAAACTAGAATTCATAAAAGGCGAAAGATTTATACGATCTGAAGAGAATGAAAATGATATATAGGTGGTATTTAACTCTGAGCAGATTAGCAAAGAAGTATAAATCTGAATCTGATGTGTGCTGGAAATGCAAAGAAGTAGAAGGAACATTTTGTCATATGTGGTGGGCATGCAGAATAGTCAAAGAATATTGGGAAATGATATGCAATGAGATGAAAACAATTCCACCCAAAACCAGAGGCATGGTGCAGACAGAGGTACCCAGGAATCAGAAAAACCTATTTATGTATGCAACTACAGCAGCTCGGATTTTGTTAGCCAGAAAATGGAGGGTGAGAGAGGTCCCTAAGGAGGAAGAATGGTAACTTAAAATGATATACTATGCAGAGTTCGCAGGTCTAACCAGCAGATTAAGAGAGCAAGAAGGTCACGTATCTGAAGAGGAGTGGAATATCTTTGTGGAATATTTGGAAAATAATTTTAAACAAGTGAAAATGTTAGCAGGATTAAGGTAAATTTGACAGTATAATGTATAATAAAGAAATAGGATTGGGGAAAATTAAATTAAATGGGGTGGGTTTTTTCAGAATATGCAGAAACTATGGGGAAATTAAAAGAACCATGGGAGGGGAAGAAGGGAAGTCGATTAATGTGGATATTTAATGGTGGAAATGTATATTCAAAACCTTTTTTAAATTCATTTATTTTTTAAACTAGAGTTTGGAAGCATTGTTTTCTAGACAGCTTAAGCAAAAAGCACCTTAGTACTTTCAAAAATAATGCAAACTTTGTTAGGTGATGAAACATATAGCCCAACACTGATGGGTTAAATTTGACACCCATATGGAAAAAAATAAAGGAAGGAAATCCACGGTTAGAGCAGGGTGTTGCACTTTCCTCAGCCACCAGCTGTGGAAAGCATGGTGGCATCACCCTTTCAGCTGTTGCTTTTTATGCCATTTAATTGTAAGGTCAGCTTTCTTAAAAAGCACCTTATGGTCAGTTCGGTATGTGAATAAAATGCAAGTTATTTTGATTTGTCTTTGCAGTTAGCACAGAGCGCAGCTGACTTTGCAGCTTGAAATGATAAATACTTTCAGACACACTTTGCCAGTATTTTGACACCTAACAATTCTGTATCCTGGGGTGTTAAAGCTCGTTACCTTTGGAACTTGAATGCAAACACATCTGCAGTGATTACAAGTCTATCAGGTATTCAGTAATGTAGGGAAAACAAAGGAGGCATTTTCTATTTTAAGAGAACCTCAGGGTTGCATTGGCCACAGCTCTTTTAAAAGGAATCTTTTTAAAGTTGCTCAACTCTCGCTTTGGACTAACATAGCTCAAATACTTGAGCTGTTACAGCGTATTTTTATAAGCACGTCCTCTAATCATGTATGAGATGAAGGGAGCTTTTAAGGGAGCCTTTAAATATATTTTAAATTTGTTTCAGTGGAATTGGGGGGAAAACACTTGGGTTTCAGGGGGTGTATGAGATGCCTTCACACCGTTGCTTAGACATATTTGTCTAGAAAGAACACAGATTAGAAAAAGCACAAATAAAAAGGAGTCAGTATGTTTAATATCAGAGTCAAGAAATAAGTGAAAATCTTATGCAAATGGTTAAGCACAAACTTCATCTAATCCAGTGTAAAGCTCCAATTCGGCATACCCAAAAACAAGCATATAAATATCTGGCAAACAACAAGGTGTCAGCCTTTATTACCTGAATACCACCATCTTTTTGGTAATATGTTAGCTTGGTTGAAACACACACACACACACACACACACACACACACACACACACACACACACACACAAAATTAGCAGCTTTCCACATAGTATTGATTTGTGATATGACCACTTTAAGGTATCGCATGAGAGGCTGGGTGTTAGGATTAGCAGTTCTCCCCCAGTATGAGGAGGAACTATCCTTTCCCTGGCAATGGTTCTAGGATGATCTGATGGGCATCCACATAAAAGATGGTTCTGATGCTTTCTAGTGTCCTGAATCCCCACACTGAGCAGCTATCAACCTATAGGGCATGGAGTACCAAAATGAGAAAGCTGCTTTTTGTAGCATTAGGCTGACATTCTTCTTCAGTCTCCTATGAAGTTGCTCAACAATACCTGTATCTGCAGTTGGACTTCAAATCAATATGCTTCCCTTTTTTAGGTAAAGGGACCCCTGACCATTAGGTCCGTTCGTGACCGACTCTGGGGCTGCGCCACTCATCTCACTTTATTGGCCAAGGGAGCTGGCATACAGCTTCCGGGTCATGTGGTGAACCAGAGCAGCGCACGGAAACGCTGTTTACCTTCCCGCCAGCGCGGTACCTATTTATCTACTTGCACTTTGACATGCTTTTGAACTGCTAGTTTGGCAGGAGCAGGGACCAAGCAATGGGAGCTCACCCCGTTGTGGGGATTCGAACCGCCGACCTTCTGATCGGCAAGTCCTAGGCTCTGTGGTTTAACCCACAGCGCCACCCGCATCCCTACTTCCCTTTTTTTACTTGCTCCTTAAAAAAGGAGGGAGCAGTGTATGTCACAGCAAATGATTCATCTAAAGGGGTTGTTTTTGGAGGATTTGAGAGACTTTCCATGATTTGCAAGAATGAACTGGAGGACATTGACAGGATGATGCCTCCCTCTGGATCTGACAGGTATGGTCTTCAGAGACTTCTGCATCCTAAGGGAAGGAGCTGTCCCACCTAGATCTGATCTGCCTCTTGTCTACAATAGACTGGGTATTTTATTGCTGTGGCTTAGTTTGGCCACTGTGAGCAGGACTTAGGTTAGTGTGGATTCTGTTAGAATTTGGATATTCTGAAGCAAGAATACCATTCTTCATTAAATTTACATATCATCCTTCATCCAAAGATCATGTCTGGTACTAGAAGCAAGAACAGAAGTACATTCAGAACATAAGAACACAGGGATGAAAGGATGACCAGCAAACATCAGCCAAGCAAGAGGACAGGCAGAAAAGAAAGCTAGGAAAGTCGGTGTTAAAAAGAAATGTAAAATACCATGCTGATGAAAAACAGAAGCTAAGGGTTCCTTTCACAGGCTAGCAACAAGTCTTCTCTGAAGGCAGAAGTGGTTGAGCCATCTAAGAGGTAGGAGCTCAGCTGAATGGGATGGAAGAAGGAATGATTCAGTATTCTCAACTAAGTCTCACTCACCACAGCTCAGTCCCCTGATCCTGACACATCCTTCTGGGAAACTGCACTTAATCTTTCCCCCTTTTTTGGTGGTAAAGTAATTTAAACTAGAATTTAATTTGAGGCAGAATAGACTTCCATTCCCATCTGGGTGGGGATTCTGAGGTGCCTGGAGGAAGGGTGAATTCTGAGGCAGTTGAAAAGTGTGGAAAAGTAAAGGGACTGATGACTTGATTAGGGATTAATACTCAATGTGTGTCATGTTCTGTGTCTGGCCTCAGTTTCCCATCTGGCCAGAAGATGTGGCTTTACCAGAGTCCTTAGATTTGGAGGGTGCCCCCTGATGTGTTCCTTGCCCTTACACACTAAGAGCCAGTGACTGCAAAACTGGGCAATGGCCCTTAGCTGGAGTGGGATTAACTGCAGGTCCAGACTAGCCAGCTTTCAGAAGACAACAGCTCTCTTTGGGGAGTTCTAGCCAACACCTGCCACAGTTATCTTTCTATCTATTACCTTGCCTGTTGTGATCTGGCATAGTCTATTTTCACTTTGCACCATGTCACTCTATCAATGAAAGGACACTAGACAATGCTGATCGGATTGCCTCCATCTGTACACTTGCTGACACTCTCAAAGAAACCCTAAAAGATTACAGAGGCCAGAATTACCCTTGCAGAAGCCATTCTGTTTCTGCCTTGGCAAGGCACATTCTTCCATTTGCTTCCTGTGTCTATCCTTAATCATGCTTTCCACCCATTTTCCTGGAGCAGACATTAAGATAGCCAGCTGGTAGTTTCTTGGATCCCCTCTGGGTCCCTTTTTCAGAAGGGTATCACAATGCCCACTTCCCAGAGGCTGATCTTATTTTTTTTTTTAATAAAGTTTTATTGCTTTTTTCCAGGGTAAAAGAAAGGTATATCATCCATAGCACATCAAAAGCAGTTTTACAGAAAAGAAAAGAAGTTATAAAAGAAAAAGAAGAAAAGATTCACATTTTTCACATCCATTTTCATGATCGATCAGACTTCCCCACGTCCCCCATCCCCTGTTTTCTTTACAATAAAAATAAACAGCAAATTAATACCTTATTTCATATGTTTTTGTGTTTTCCTTTAGTTATATAGTCCACAATTTATACATTTCGAAATCTTAACTTAATTTTCAACATTTACCAAATTCAATACTGAAGCATGTTTTTCCAGAACATTTAGCAAATTCTCAACATTCATATAGCTTATAATATTTTTGTAAATAGTCCTTAAATTTCTTCCAGTCCTCTTCCACGGCGTCTTCTCCCAGGTCTCGGATTCTGGCTGTCATTTCAGCTAATTCCATATAGTCCATCAGCTGCAAATGCCATTCTTCCAGCGTGGGTAACTCCTGTGCCTTCCAGTGTTTAGCTATAAGAATTCTTGCTGCTGTGGTTGCATATAGAAAGAAAGTTCTATCTTTTTTTAACACTCTCTGGCCCACAATGCCCAGGAGGAAGGCCTCTGGTTTCTTGTGAAAGGTGTATTTAAACACCTTTTTCAACTCGTTATAGATCATTTCCCAGAAGGCCTTCACCCTCGGGCATGCCCACCAGAGGTGAAAAAAGGTTCCCTCAGCTTCCTTACATTTCCAACATTTATTGTCAGACAAATGATATATCTTTGCAAGTTTGACTGGGGTCATGTACCACCTGTATACCATTTTCATGATGTTTTCCTTTAAGGCAGTACATGCCGTAAATTTCATACCGGTGGTCCATAACCTTTCCCAGTCTTCAGACATAATGTTGTACCCGATGTCTTGTGCCCATTTTATCATAGCTGATTTAACTATCTCATCTTGAGTGTTCCACTTAAGCAGCAAATTATACATTCTTGAAAGCACTTTCGTCTTAGGTTCAAGTAATTCTGTCTCTAATTTTGATTTTTCCACCTGGAAACCAATTTTTTTGTCTTTTTTAAAAGTCTCTAAAATTTGGGCATAATGAAACCAATCTCGCACCTTTCCTTTCAGTTTTTCGAAACTCTGCAACCTCCAAGTGTCACCATCTCTTTCAATTATCTCACAATATTTCAACCAGCCAGTCTCCATATTACGAAATTTTACGGCCTTAGCCTCTACCGGTGATAACCACCTCGGAGTCTTACTTTCGAATAAGTCTTTGTATTTAGTCCAGACAATAAGTAGAGCTTTCCTGACAATATGGTTTTTAAACAGTTTATGAGACTTTGCCTTGTCGTACCAGAGATATGCATGCCAACCAAAAGCATTGCTATGCCCTTCCAGATCTAGGACATCAGTGTTTTCTAACAAAAACCAATCTTTCAACCAGCAGAGGGATGCAGCTTCATAGTACAGTCTTAGGTCCGGCAGGGCAAACCCCCCTCTTTCCTTTGCATCTGTTAATATTTTAAATTTTATTCGGGGCTTTTTGCCCTGCCAGACAAACTTCGCAATGTCCCTCTGCCACTTTCCGAAGCATTCCACTCTGTCCACGATCTGCAGGGTTTGAAACAGAAACAACATTCTTGGCAATACATTCATTTTGACTGCAGCTATTCTGCCCGACAAGGTAAGTCTCAGTCTCGACCATGTTTCTAAATCCTTTTTGATTTCCGACCAACATTTTTCATAATTATCTTTAAACAAATTCAAATTTCTCCCAGTCAGGTTAACCCCCAGGTATTTCACTTTTGGAACAACATTTAATTCTGTTTCCTTCTGAAACCCATCTATTTCTGAAGGTGTCAAGTTTTTAGCCAAAACCTTGGTTTTTTGTTTGTTCAGCTTAAATCCCGCCACCCGACCAAATTCAGAAATTAGTTCTAAGGCTCTTTTTGTACTAGCTTCTGGCTCCTGTAATGTCAAAACCAGGTCATCTGCAAAGGCCTTCAATTTGTATTGTTTTTCCCCGACCTGTATTCCTTCCACCCGCTGGTCCTTCCTAATCATATTCAGCAACACCTCCAGGACAGAAATAAATAACAAGGGTGATAATGGGCACCCCTGTCGTGTCCCTTTTTCGATTTTAAACTCCTCAGTCACCACGTTGTTTACTATCAATTTAGCTTTTTGCTCTGAATAGATTGCTTCAATACCATTTTGGAACGCCCTTCCCACTCCCATCCCTTCCAAATTTTTCTTCATAAATTTCCAAGATATGTTATCAAAGGCTTTCTCAGCATCTATAAATATCAAAGCTGCCTTCGTGTTCAGATTTGTCTGTAATAACTCCAAAACATCAATGATATTCCTAGTGTTGTCAGACATATGCCTGCCAGGGAGAAAGCCTGCTTGGTCTTTATGAATTACTTCATTCAAGACTTTTTTCAATCTGTTTGCCAAAATGTTAGCAAAAATTTTGTAATCCACATTTAGGAGTGAGATAGGGCGATAATTCCTGAGTTGAGTCTTTTCAGATTCCAATTTAGGAATCAAGGTGATGAATGCCTCTTTCCACGATTCGGGTGCCCCCTTTCCTTCCATAATTTGGTTACATACCTCCATTAATGGCTGAACCAAATATTCCTTCAATGTCTTGTAGTATTTGGAGGTAAGCCCATCTGGACCTGGAGATTTGCCTAGTTGCATGTTCTGAATGGCACTTTCAATCTCCTGTTGTGTTATTTTGTAATTCAGGGCTGTTTGCTTGTCTTGTGTTAATTTTTGGAGGCCATAACTTCCTAGAAAATTATCTATCTCAGTCTCCACTTGGGGTCCTTGAGTAAACAATTTTCTAAAATATCTCTGGAAGCACTTTCTAATATCTTCTGGTTTCTGAATACATTCTCCCTCAACCTCTAGATTGGTAACAAAGTTCAACTTTTGTCTCTTTTTCAGCTGCCATGCCAGCAGCTTCCCACATTTATTTGCCGATTCGAATGATCTTTGTTTCATTTGTTTAATTTTCCATTCAACTTCTTGATTTATCAATTTTGCATATTGTGCTTGATGGAATTTTATTTCTCTTAAAACTTCTTTTGATTTTGGGTTTAGTCTCAACTTTTTCTCGCCATCTCTTATCTTCTCCAAGATCTTATCCTTTTTACCATTCCAGAGTTTTTTCTTGATAGAGTTCTGCTGTATCAGAAATCCTCTCATCACAGCTTTACTTGCGTCCCAGATTGTTTTCTTTTCCACCAAAGTATTCAAATTTATTTCGAAATAATCTTTCAGCGTTTTTTGGGCCTTCTTCACAATCTCCTGATCTCTAAACAAATAGTCATTCATTCTCCATCTGAAGGATCCAGCTGGTGCCAGTCTTAAATCTATTTTCAAGGCGTTGTGGTCAGAGCAAGTTTTAGGGCAGATCTCGACTTTTTTTGTCTTAGGTGCCAGTCCTCTAGATGTCCAAATCTGGTCGATTCTTGTCCACGAAAGATGGGCCTCAGAGAAAAAAGTTCCCTCTTTACCTAGAGGGTTCTTTGTTCTCCAGATGTCAATCAAGTCCATATTGTCTGTAAGTTCAAAAAAAGTCTTTGGGAGTCTGCCATCTTTGGTCAAGTTCTGATTTTGAGACTTATCCATATGTGTGGAGACAACTCCATTCATATCACCCATCAGGATGATGTTAGTATAGTCAATATAGTCCAATATTGTCTCATGTAGCTTCTTATAAAATTCCGATTTCCCATCGTTTGGTGCATAAATTCCTACAATCAAAAATTTCTCTCCTTGTGCTTGAATTTCAATCGCCAAAATTCTTCCTTGTTCATCTTTAAAGATCAATTTTGGTGCTAGAGTCTCCTTTGCATAAATCACTACTCCTCTTTTTTTTACCTTATCTGATGAGATAAATTCTTGGCCTAGTCTCTTGTTAATTAATACTCTCCTATGGAGCCTAGTCACATGCGTTTCTTGAAGGCAAATAATGTCTAATTGTTCTTTTCTCAAAATATGAAAAATCTTTTTCCTTCTTTCAGGAGAATTTGCGCCATTAATGTTCCAACTGAGAAGCTGTAGAGACATCTTGGACTAATTATTTACCTGCTGGGGTGTCTCCTTTTTCGTTTTTTTCTGGAGGTGGAACCGGATTCAATCCAGGCGGAGGAGGTGGCCAGGCACCTGCTATTCCTTTCCGAAGGTCTTCCCCGTGGTCGTTTAGGAACTTTTCTTGCTCCTCTGCTGTTCTGATTCTTACCCTCACCCCTTTCAAGGTAAAAGATAATCCTTGAGGGAATTCCCACCTGTATGGGATTGTGTTGTTTCTCAGTAAGCTTGCTAAGTCTTTATATGTGGCTCTTAAGTCCAGAAGTTGTTTTGGTATATCTCTAAAAATTTCTGCCTTTTTTCCCTGGATCACCAATGGATTTTTAAAATGCAAGCCGAGTATGGTTTCTTTTTCTTGCCTAGATCTGAAAATGATCAGGCAATCTCTTGGTTTATCCTTCCTAGCCACTCTTCCTAGTCTGAAAGCGGTGACAATTTTAAAATCTTTTTCCTCTGCCACACCCCAGAATTTGGATAATTCTGTTGTCAAAAATCCAATCAAATCCTCCTTTTCTGATTCTGGAATGTTTCTAATTCTGAGGTTATTTTCCCTATTTTTCAGCTCTGCAAGGGACAGGTACACTTGTTGTTCAGTCACCTGTCTACTCAGTGGTCTGACTTCGCCTCTTAATTCCTCTATCCTCTTTTTATTTTCGTCTGCTTTTGTATTTGCTTCCTGTGCCAGTTTCCGATTTTCTGTTGCAGTCTTTTCAATATTATCTATGGCCTGAGAGTTTTTAGAAACTTGGTCTGTCAATTTGTTAATTGAGGCTGTTACCTGGTCAAGTTTAGCAGCTTGTTCATCAAACCTAAGTGCTTGTTCATCCGCTTTCTTGTTCAGTGCTGCCAACTGCTCCAATATTTCTTTAGATACGGAGTCTATCCCTCCAGCAGCCATCTCTCCAAAAGTAGGCTGTATAGCTTGTCCTTCCTGCAGGCCTGTCACAATTGGGACAGATGATCTGCGTGGCTGCACAGGCAGAGTTAATTGCAAAAGTTCAGTTTGTTTTGCTTTTTTTCTTTCTGCAGCCCTTGTTTTTGCTGTGCCACTCATTCCACAGCTGTCCCAGTATCAAGGTCAAATTGTAAATCCCATGGGAAAATTAATTCCAGAAAAAATAAACATCCGGGCAGGAAAATTCCAAGACTAGTAGCAGTTCTCAAATACTATTAAATCCACAATCCAGCAGGGGGAGCTCCCTAAAAATTAGGGAGAAGGATAGGAAATTTCCACCAAAAGTTCCCTTTACACACAAAAGAAAAATATTATCCAAAACAAGAGGGGGGAGCCCCTCTCCTTAAGCTTAAACTGCAGAGAATAAAAGTTCTTTACCAAGGTGCTTGCAACAGTTCCTTTTCCCGGTTACAAAGTAGCCCAATGTTACTTCTAACTTTGTCTACAGTTACTGCAGACCGATGTTACTTGTATCCAGTCAGACCGAGAACAGGGTTTCAAAAATTTGTAATCCACAAGGTAAAAGAAAGAGGAACATAAAATTGTCACTTATAAAACTGTTATGTCCTTTCTTTAACTTTTGATCAATCAAGGTCGAATTTGCAGATAACTTCCAACTCTTTTAAGATTCCTTTCAGCGCTTCAGCTTTAAAGGGACTTTGCTCAATACTTTAAACAGAGCCGGGAGACTGACTTCCTTTTTAGCGTCTCCCGCTTTCAGCCAAATTTCTCCAAATTTAGTTCGTACAAAGCTTCAAATTTCCTACTCACGAGTAAGTTGTTTCAGTTCGATTGTTGAAGGAAGAAAGGTCAGCGCTGATCAGCAGCAGCCGCGCGGCTTCACTTCCGCGGAAAGAGCGATGGATCCACAGCACCGCTACCCCCTTCACGTTCCGAAACCCCTTACGGGGTCCCTTCTGCGTTTCGGAGGTCGCTCCTGGTGCCCGCCGAATCCCACGGCCACTGGCTCACTCTACCAGTGGTTTTTCTTCATGGGTCGTCGCTGTGCCGCAGCGCACGACCCTTTTCCGCGGAGCCCCTCTTCAGCAACTGAAGAGGACCGCCATTGCTGAGCGCGCCGCCTCCGGAAGTCCCCCAGAGGCTGATCTTAAAGACAAGTTACTCACCCCCCCCCCGTTTCTTTCTTTCTTTCTTTCTTTCTTTCTTTCTTTCTTTCTTCTTTTTTTCAAGATCACCATTTTCACATTTTAGGACTTTGAGAACTCTTCTGTGGTTGCCACCCAGACTCAGGTTTTAATTTGCCAGCAAAGCCTAGAACTTCATCTCTTGTCACCACTCCTTGCCTCAGTTCCGCAATACTTTCCTTCCTGAGAAAGTTAGTTCAATCCCTGGAGTATTATTGTTGATGAGAGGCTGGGTCTGAGACAGTGGTTCACCTAAACTCACTCTTTGTTCATGCTTGAGGTGCTAGTTCAGGGGTCAGCACACTCTTCCAGCAGGGGGCCGGTCCACTGTCCCTCAGACCTTGTGGGGGGCCAGACTATATATATTTTTTTTTGGGGGGGGGAGAAGAAGAACGGATTCCTATGCCCCACAAATAACCCAGAGATGCATTTTAAATAAAAGCACACATTCTGCTCATGCTAATACACCAGGCAGGCCCCACAAATAACCCAGAGATGCATTTTAAATAAAAGGACACATTCTGCTCATGTAAAAACATGCTGATTCCCTGACCATCCGTGGGCTGGATTGAGAAGGTGATTGGGCCGGATCCGGTCCCCGGACCTTAGTTGGCCTACCCATGTACTAGATGAACCAGGGACTTAGTAGCATGTGTCTCAGTCACTACACTAAACCTGTTCTGGGAGAATGTGGCCCACATGCATGCGGAACATAGAGCTCCCCTGGACCAGTCAAGGATACTGTTAACCAAACCAAGAAATAACCATTAATTTGGCTAGCTTGTATGTACTGTGTGATACAGCAAAGTGTTCAGCATTTAATGATAGGTATTTATCACTGGACTTTGGAACAGCACACACAGTTGCAGCAATGTTCTCATTTAATACAATGCAAAGAGAGGACAGAGCAAAAAATATTCCACCCACTTTTATATTTGTTTAGGGCTATTATAGAAGCAGTGTGTTGCAGAAAAGGATATCCGGAAAAGAAGTATATAAAAAAAATCTTCTTTATTTTGCAGTGTAGATGTTATGTGAGAGATCTGGATGGAGCACTTTATAATAAAACTTTAAAAGGTTTCCCTGTGGAAAGGCGCAAGGCCAAATGTATCAGATTTATAATAGTTGACAGCATGGCTATTTTCCAAGTCTTGCTCAATGACCTTCCCACTGCCCCCCGGAGAGGGGCTTGTTTTCCTCACACTACCATCAAAGCTAACTCTCCCCCTTTCATATCCTTTAATAAAAGAAATAATTGCATTTGGAACCACAGCGTGGTTCACCTGTTCCATTTTCATAACCCATATTTGGACTTGTTTTCATTTTTAAAAGAACTGCCCATAATGTGATCAACTGATTAAGACAATCAACATGGCTGGGTTGGGTAGAGCAACAGTACAACTCACTGATTCTGCCCCCGGCATTCACAAACTAAGAGTGGCTCCATATGGTACCATCCCTTTTGAACCTAGGTGCAACTACAGTGGTGCCCCGCAAGACGAATGCCTCGCAAGACGGAAAACCCGCTAGACGAAAGGGTTTTCCGTTTTTGAGCTGCTTCGCAAGACGATTTTCCCTATGGGCTTGCTTTGCAAGACGAAAACGTCTTGCGAGTGTTCCAATTTTTTTCCGCTCCCCCCCTTTTTCTAAGCTGCTAATAGCCTTTTAGCCGCTAATCCGCTAAGCCTTTAATAGCCGCTAAGCCTTTAATAGCGCTAAGCCGCTAATAGGGTTGCTTCGCAAGATGAAAAAACCGCTAGACGAAGAGACTCATGGAACGGATCAATTTCGTCTTGCGAGGCACCACTGTATGAATGGACTTCCTTGGAAGGTGGTGGACTCTCCTTCCCTGAAGGTCTTCAAACAGAGCTTGGGTGGCCATTTGCCAGGGATTCTTTAGCTGTGATTCTTACATCTGCAAAGGGTTGGACTAAATGGCCTCTGGGCTTCATTCCAACTCTACCTTTCTCTATGTGCGCATAAAACAAAAGGCCCAGCCCGTGAACTTCTTAAGTGAGACCATTGGAGCTCCAGTCCGTTTCCGTGCAGCTTCCACCACCATCTCGTAACCCTTTCCTTTTATTACCTACCTTGGTCCTGTTGTTGTTTAGTCGTTTAGTCGTGTCCGACTCTTCATGACCCCCTGGACCAGAGCACGCCAGGCACTCCTGTCTTCCACTGCCTCCCGCAGTTTGGTCAGACTCATGTTAGTAGCTTCGAGAACACTGTCCAACCATCTCGTCCTCTGTTGTCCCCTTCTCCTTGTGCCCTCCATCTTTCCCAACATCCGGGTCTTTTCCAGGGAGTCTTCTCTTCTCATGAGGTTGCCAAAGTCTTGGAGCCTCAGCTTCAGGATTTGTCCTTCCAGTGAGCACTCAGGGCTAATTTCCTTAAGAATGGATGCGTTTGATCTTCTTGCAGTCCATGGGACTCTCAAGAGTCTCCTCCAGCACCATAATTCAGAATTCAATTATGGTGCTGGAGGAGACTCTTGAGAGTCCCACCTTGGTCCTACTTGCAGAGAAATGGTGGGGAGCCTGGGAAGATAGGCTTGAAATCATAATAGGCTGTGACAGGAGTGCTTCCCTTTGCAACAGCAGGTAAGGCTGGAACCTCTGTTGGAGAACTCCAGGGTCCAGACTTGAGAGGCTATCTCGCTTAAGAGTTTGGCTGTACAGTAAGCCTGTTCTTGGCAGTAGCAGTGCATTGAGTGGAGCAAAGCCACCAGTCTGGTGATCCTACTGGTTCAAGCACACAGCCACGACCCCATCTAATTAAACAGCTGTGTCAGTGTCAGCGGCGGTGGCCTCAGCACACAAGACACCTCTAGTCCCTGCACTGCCCCACTTCACTGAGGATTGCATGATGGAGTTCGCCTGTGCGCAAATTTACTTTCAGCAGAAAGCTAAGAGTCCTGGCATAAGCTTTGCCTTCAGTCCTTGTTAGTGATGCATTCTCACAGCAGTGCAGCTACATGCAAAGGAATACGCAGTTAAACACCAGCGCTTTGCTTTTTGTGGACGCGGGTGGTGCTGTGGGTTAAACCACAGAGCCTAGGACTTGCCAATCAGAAGGTCGGCGGTTTGAATCCCTGCGACGGGGTGAGCTCCCGTTGCTTGCTCCCTGCTCCTGCCCACCTAGCAGTTCAAAAGCACATCAAAGTGCAAGTAGATAAATAGGGAAGGTAAACGCCGTTTCCGTGTGCTGCTCTGGTTCGCCAGAAGTGGCTTAGTCATGCTGGCCAAATGACCCGGAAGCTGTATGCCGGCTCCCTCGGCCAATAAAGCAAGATGAGCGCCGCAACCCCAGAGTCAGACACGACTGGACCTAATGGTCAGGGGTCCCTTTACCTTTACCTAAAGTTTGTTCTTATTATTTCATTTTATAATGTATATAAATCAGAGAGAACACTTGTGAAGCACCAGTGCTTTACTGCTCCTTTAAAACAATGAAACCTCTAACCAATTGTACAGATAATTGTATGGGGTTTTTTTTTTGTGGTGCAGGATTTCATACTGTTGCATGACTTCATATCACTGTATATTTGTTACTCTATTGCAATAGCATCTGCAGTTATTTGCGAGGTTTTTTTTAATATCCATTAGTAAGTCGTAATGGAGGAAACAGTATTGTATTGTCTGAAGAGAGAGAAAACATTTCTTGAAGTTTTATCTTGGAATGTAGAATATTGTTACTTCTATAGAAAGAAGGCATTGAAAGAAGCATCTTTCCAGCATTTGCAAAGTGGAGGTGGATTTGAAATTCACATTTCTCTAATGGACATCAGCCCATAATTTTGTGATAGGCAGCTTTATAAAATAGCCCCTTAAAAGAAAAATTAGTTAAGACTTTGATGAATAACTACAAAATTATGTAGTGGCTATACATATACATGTAAATTCACTCAACTAGAACTAGAACATTTTTACAAAATGCATTAAGCTGGATTTGGAAGAGTGACTGCTAACCAGCAATTTGGTTGTGCTTATTATATCAGAATTGCTAGCTGTAAATTGGATAATATTCAGTAAGCATCTCTTTCTCTTCATGATCTGTTTGCAGTTCTCATATTTTGGGATGATGTGCACCCAGAGCACATATTGGAGCTTTCTATGGAATGTTGACATTTAAAAGTTAATTTATGGTTTGTAATCTGTAGAATAAATGAATTGTATGTTTTTAATCGGTTGTGAGTTGCCTTGGAAGGATTTAGTCCTAGAAAGGAACAGACAATAAATTAAATATCTACTTTTTATTTTTAAAACTTGCCTAGGGAGTTTTGGGAAGAGCTTAGGGCAAGAATATTGCCCTTGAAAGTGTTCGCTATAGGTCTAACCTGATGCTCACTTCTTTGAACAATTTGACCACCATATAATTCAGGATTGTCAGTTGACTGGAAGCAGGCAGCCTAGTGTATTTCTGTGCCTTTTAACAGCAGCTTGTTCTGTGAAAATCACCAGGTGAATCTTTTAATGGCATTATTATCAACTAATAGCTTCAGCTAAAGGCACAAGAGCAGACGCTTGTCCAAAAGTTGGCAAATCTTGCTTTTACATATTCTCCCTCTCGAATTGCATCAGGTTTTCTTTAATTCTGGGAAATTTTCGTGGATAAGGTTTAACTATTTGAAACATTAAATAGTTTGGAACTGTTTCCCATTTTTGCCAGAGCATGCAAATGCAAGGAGGAAAACCAGAAAAATATGGGTGTTGGTGCTACAGGAGAATAACAGTAAAAACCTATACGGCTGTGCTCTTTTGTATTCTGCAGTGGGGTTAAGTGATCCCTGAATATACTTTAAAGATGACCTTTTAATATCCTGGGTATGGAGTCCTTAACTGATGCAGCAGTTACTTCTGCCTGTGATAAAATTGCTAAGTGCACTGAAGCAGCTCAGCTAGGCTGGGGCAGAGCATTCTGCAATTTAAATTCCAGTCAGAGGATGGCTTGGTTGCATCGAACAAAATGCATTATCTGGACCAGATAATTTTTCCTTAACAGTGGGGAAAGTTCATCACTACTTTCTCATCTTCTCTCAGATTAGCCTTATTAGGCTGTAAAGGTGGAATATAAAAGCACAGGCTAGAAAGGGGAGAGCTCACTAATTGCATAGGAGGATGTTTTCAGAGGAGCTGGCCTTTGCTTCTCGTAACTTTCTGCTTGACAGATGCATTGATCTTCAGCTTCCTCTCCCTCTTCCCTTTCTAATGGTATATTATGTGAAAGTTTAAGAATAATATCAGAGGACTATGCACGGAGAGGAACAAATGTATTTTCTTATGGCTGGTATAGAAGAGACCATGATTTCTTCTGCTGTGAGTTTATAAAACCTTTACCTGCTCATTGAAAAGAAAAAAAGTGGGGCAAAATAAGAAATAAAAAGCTGAGTTGAAGCACATGCACATCATTTGTGCGCGCACAGTCCATTTGCCTATGTGGACATCACTCCCTGCTCCCAAGCCCAGAAACAGAGTGGAGAGGGAAGGGAGCTGGGGAGCATGTGAGTGCAGTGAAGGGACAATGGTAATGCCCATCAACTGGGGAAGGGGTGGCTGGCACCCTAAAATATTTTATTGGGGGGCCAAAGAGCCCTAGGCCCCTAGGAGTTGGTTTCCTTGCCCACAATGGCTTCCAAAGAGCTGGGCAAGAGCCCTAGCCCAAGCAGAGAGGCTGCAACTGCAGAAATAATCCCTGGAGTCAGGTCTAAAGAGGAAGTATGGTGGGGGGAACCAAAGAGTTAAAGGATGAAAAAAAATTCCTCTTGATCCTTCCTGTCTTCTTTCCATTTTTCAAAGGCTTTTCACTCATCTTGTTAATTATATATTCATGTGAGTATCTAAATGCAAACAGTGTGGCTGCTTGCTACTCTGCCAATACAATTTCTCCATTTGCTTTGTTCAGCAATCTAGAAATTGCCTTGCAGGCAAGCAAGAAAGCAAGCCATAGACTGTTTCTCCAAAGCTTGTTTAGTTTGCCAACATCTGCAGTGAGGTAGCCAAGCACACCATGGTTAAGCGAGGCTTCTAGGTTCATAATAATAATAATAATAATAATAATAATAATAAATTTTATTTATATCCCTCCCTCGCCAGCCGAAGCTGGGCTCAGAGCGGCTAACAACAGTAAAATGATAAAACATTCTAAAATCATTTCATTATAAAATTAATTCAAATCAAATTAATGGCAACCATTGGGCTAGAGTTCTATGAGGATTGCCAAAGGAGGGAGTCAGGCTGTGCCTTGGCCAAAGGCTTGGTGGAACACCTCTGTATTGCAGGCCCTGTGGAAAGATGTCAAGTCCCTCAGCGCCCTAGTCTCTTGTGACAGAGCGTTCCACCAGATCGGAGCCACAGCCGAAAAAGCCCTGGCTCTAGTTGAGGCCAGCCTAACCTCTCTGTGGCCCGGGACCTCCAAGGTGTTTTTATTTCAAGACCATAAGTTCCTCTGTGGGACATACCAGGAGAGGCGGTCCCGTAGGTATGAGGGTCCAAGGCCGTATAGGGCTTTGAAGGTTAAAACCATCACCTTAAACCTGATCCTGTACTCCACCGGGAGCCAGTGCAGCTGGTCTAGCACCGGGTGAATGTGATGTCGCAGCGAGGACCCTGTAAGGAGTCTCGCCGCAGCATTCTGCACCCGCTGGAGTTTCTGGGTCAGTCTCAAGGGCAGCCCCACGTAGAGTGAGTTACAATAATCCAGTCTGGAGGTGACCGTCACGTGGAACACAGTGACTAGGTCAGGGCGAGAGAGGTAAGGAGACTACTGCTTAGCTTGGCGAAGATGAAAAAATGCCACCTTTGTTATACATTAATGCCAAACCATAGTTGGAACATGCCATGGTTCAAAAGCCAATGGTAAACAGTGGCTTCACATCATGGTTTATTTCCAGAAGAGAAACCAGGATTAGTTTGTAGGGCTTGATTTGGACATTCAAACAAACCACACCACATTTTGGCTAAATAAACCGGTGGCTTAGTTTTACGTGTGAACCACGCCTGTGTGAAATGCTGATCATAACTTAGGCTGGTGTGGCTGAAGAATACGATACAATACATATTCTCCATGCTGTTCACAGCATTTGTGGGGATGGAGGGTATTTTTGTCAGGACCGTGATGAGCAGGAAAGGGTTAAATCTACATGTTGCATTCGAAGTGCAGGGCAGTGTCCGGCACAAAGTATTTTAAGATTCTAAAAACTACCAGTTAACATACTCAGGCATATATCATGGATGTCATATATCTATGAAAATTACCTTCCATTGTGTATTATGTGAGCAAACCCTCAGATTGAAATATTAGGGAATCCAGAGGTTAGGCAACAGTACCTTTTAATTTCTACATAGGAATTTTTAAAAAACCCACCCCAGATTTTTTAGCCCGAATCTTTACAGTTGGACTAATTGTCATATGTACAATAATGGGATTTTGCCTTCATTTAAATATTGCAACCACGACTGTTTGAATTAAAAGGTTGCCAAGTGACCCACAAGCAAGTACTGAGCGCACTCCTAAGCCTCATGCTCTATATAACTGTGCCAAAGGTTAAACTATTGGTAGATTTCCCAGTTGGAGCCAAACAGTGATGGTCTTTGTCTTGGGGACCTTTTGAGAGGAGAAGCAGCAAGTGTCCTTGAGAACAGAACAAGGAGCACCTTATATTATACGCTTGCTGCAAATACAAACCCACTGTACTAGTCTTCACTGGAAAAGAGATACTTTTGCTGCCATTTATGGCTACGTATGTGAGATCCCACCCACCAACCCAAAAAATGTGCAGGCCTTTTGACAATTTGGGTGAATGACAGAATTTTTATCTAGGTTCAGTAGTGCAGAGGATTAGCTGGGTATTGGTAAAATCACAATATGTTCTTTTCCACCCTATTGCAAGAGATCATGACTGGTCTCGCAATACTTCAGTTGCGTTCGTGTCCGCAGTAGTTGTGATAGTCGTTTTCTGGTGTCTCCCACATCTAAGCCCCTTGGTCTTTCTACTGTACCATATTGGCTTCATGGCATCTCCCCAATTCCTTGGCAACATTCCCGCAAACCACTAAAAAAATTGTTCAAACAACCATGGCACAAAAAGCGTTGTGGAGGGAAATGTATATAAAAAATCCAGAATTCCTTATTACAATAAAATAAACACTATATTTACAAACAACCCAGTAATAAATCCTTATTAGGCCAGTCCTGTACAGTATATTTTAATATAAGTCAAACACGTTTCAACAGAAAGTCTTCAACATTCGCCTAATATAACATCAGAAAAACTAAACAAAACTGGTTTTTAAAGGAACTTAAGGTCAGAATAAGCAACCATGCATAAAAAACAGGATAGCAATATTCACCACTAAAGAGTCAAAGAAGGGGGAAGTTAAACGTTTACTTCAAATTTCCATTATAAGCAGCCTTCCTGGATAAACTAAAAAATGTCAACAATCACTCATTAAATTAATTTTAAAATCTGCATTCGCAAATACAAAGCCGCAAAAATTAATCTCCACAAACTTATTGAAGTGTTATTTATGGATGCAGTCTTTTGCAGGCCAATTATTATAACCTACAACCAAATTTAACTTCATTCAAGCCTTTAGTGTATACGTGAAACCTTTTCCTGCTTCAGCCATAAGTACTTTATATAAAGGCTGTGTTACCTAATAGCCATACACTACCTTAAAAGGCATAAAGGATTTCACATATAATTCTTTTATTGAAATAGTCAGATTTCTTTTACACAGATCACTAGTAGTAATAAAATAGTGTTAAATACACAGCTAAAATCGCCACTGATGCTCTTCAGGAAAATCTCTCTGCAAGGTTACCAGCTTCATTGAAATTGACAGCAAAAAGCAGTCTTGGGAGTGACAGGCATAAACACAAGCCACTTTGGGGCATAGGCTTTCTGTGAAACAAATGCAGCAACACAAGTTTTCATGCTACCAATATTTAACTCCTGTCGTAAATGTGTACCGTGAAGCATCTTAGTAGCCGTCAGTGCTGTGATCCATGAGGGTATGTTATGCCATTCTTTGAGAGTGTAGATGGGTCTTGGGTTGCTGGTCCTGTTGGGAATTCAAATAGAAGGAATTCAACACCTCCTGAAAAACCACATTTAATATTTTGGAGAAATGCCAAGAGTCCAAATTCATTTGTAAATAATTCATTCTCTCTCTCTCTCTCTCTCTCTCTCTCTCTCTCTCTCTTAACAGGGCATTCAGAAATTGGCTAGTCAGTACTTAAAGAAAGAGTGGCCTGGAATAAAAGCTGATGATCGACATGACTTCAGGTAATTTCAGCAAGTTCACTTGCGTTGCTGACGGCATTCCATGCCGAAGATCAATGCTCTTTATTTTCTTACAGATATTCTATATGGACCTGGATCCCAACTTGGTTTCTGTGGGTAGGAGCCATCCCCAGAGCAGAATTCTGGAGCAAAGGATGCCCCTGCTGGTGAAAGCAGGGGCAACTTTCACTAATTCCCCCTGCAACACTTGCATCCTCTGAAAACCTGCTCCAGATATTGGTGACCCTCCAGAATAGTGGGAGGAGCTGTGGCGTGGGGCAGGAATTAAATAACTTCTCTCCCACCCCATCCCAACTCTGTCGGCAAAGTCTCTGCTGCATCAAAACCTTTTGTGCATTGAATGAACCCTTTGTCAGAGGCTAAATTTGAATTGAAGCTATTGAAATTATGAAGTTCCGTGGCTCATAAAGTTCTGGGCCTAATTCAAAGTGCTGGTTTTGGCCCAGAAAGCCTTCAATGGCTCAGGGCTGCAATACCTCAAAGGCTGCCTCTCCTGGACTCTGCGATCATCATCTGAGGCTCTTTTTTGAGGGCTCTCGGAGAAGTCCAGAGGGCAGCAAAACGAGAATGGGCCTTTTCTGTGTTGGTTCCCTGCTTGTGGAATGCTCCCCCCCCCCCGGCACCTTTGTTATATATCTATAGGTGCCAGGCAAAAACATTCTCCTAGGCCTTTGGATAATTTAACAGTCCGTGGCCTTTTAAATTAGGAGGGTATTGTTTTGTTGGTTACAGTGGTGCCCCGCAAGACGAATGCCTCGCAAGACGGAAAACTCGCTAGACGAAAGAGTTTTCCGTTTTGGAGGTGCTTCGCAAAACGAATTTCTTATGGGCTTGCTTCGCAAGACGACAATGTCTTGCGAGTTCCTGCTGGTTTTTTCCCCTCCCCCCCTTTTTCTAAACCGCTAAGCCGCTTATCAGCTGATCCGATCAGCAGATAAGCCGCTAAAAGCGCTAATCCACTAATCTGTCAATGGGCTTGCTTCGCAAGACAAAAAAACCGCTAGACGAAGAGAATCACAGAACGGATTCTTTTCGTCTTGCGAGGCACCACTGTACTATGTTATGTACAGTGGTGCCTCATGTTACAGACGCTTCAGGTTACAGACGCTTCAGGTTACAGACTCCGCTAACCCAGAAATATTACCTCGGGTTAAGAACTTTGCTTCAGGATGAGAACAGAAATCGTGCTCCGGCGGCAACAGGAGGCCCCATTAGCTAAAGTGGTGCTTCAGGTTAAGAACAGTTTCAGGTTAAGAACCGACCTCCGGAACAAATTACGTTCTTAACCTGAGGTACCACTGTATTTTTGTGTTTTTATATTGTAAACTGTCCTGTGATCCTCAGATGAATGGCAGTATAAAAAATAAGTATGAGCAAATTTGCATATGCTATTGTGCTAAATGTTATAAGTTGCTTCCATGGAGGAAGTTCATGAGAGATGGATTGATAAGGATAGAAAGGTGAAAAAGAATAATGGAGCGTTTCATTCTAGCTGCTCTTTATTAGGCATAGCAAACCACACATTATAAAACAAACACCGTATACAAATTGTGGAAAATACGGATTCAGCATAACAATTTGCATAAATAATACAGTATAACACTACCACATCACCGACCAATCAAGAACCACTAAATTTCTCTATAATGGCCCAGTCTTTCCACATGGACAGCACTCAAAAATTTAGCCACTATTAAAGTAATTTGATCATTCCTGTCCGAGAGCAGGTCCTGAACCGTTGGCAGCATAGAGCCGAGCCTGTTAAGTTGCAAGGCCTCCAACAATTGTCTTCTGGCATAAATGCCAAAATCACAAGGGTAGAAAATATGCTTCAACATATCAGGTTCCTGCCTACCACATTTGCAGAGACACTCTGCTTCTGGGAGAGCTAAATATCTTCCTCTTACTATTATTGAGGGAAACATATTAAATATGGCTAGCGTAAACAGCCTGCACAGTTCATGATTCTTCAGATTTGCCATGTAACCCTTTTGAAAATCTCTACACAAAGGGAGATTTAAATAGAGAGGAGAGCAAGTGCTGTGTTTTGCAACCTTGAAAGTGGAGAGAACACTTTTTTCTGTAAAATATCAGAATTATCGTGGGGTTGAAACAACTTCCCTGTAAGGAAAGGTTGCAGCTATTTAGTAGAGGGGAAAAGGCAAATAAGATGTCGATACAGTAAGTAAAGGTAAAGGGACCCCTGACCATTAGGTCCAGTCGTGGCTGACTCTGGGGTTGCAGCGCTCATCTCGCTTTATTGGCCGAGGGAGCCGGTGTACAGCTTCCGGGTCATGTGGCCAGTATGACTAAGCCGCTTCTGGCGAACCAGAGCAGCGCACAGAAACGTCGTTTTCCTTCCCGCCGGAGCGGTACCTATTTATCTACTTGCACTTTGAGGTGCTTTCGAACTGCTAGGTTGGCAGGAGCAGGGACCGAGCAACGGGAGCTCACCCCGTGGCAGGGATTCGAACTGCCAACCAGTAGAGGGCATGTAAAAATAGACATATTTGTCTCTCTCATATTTGTCCAGGAAAAGGCACAGTTGATGCTGCAACTGAAGCTGGTGATGGGCACTCTTTACCATGAAGGGTCCTGGACCTCATGGGCAGAGATGGTTCCAAGGGCACTGTCTTCTTCAAAGTGCTGCACACCACATCCTCATGCAAGAATATGCCAACTACCCCCTGGATTCACCTGCTCATTCCTCCCCCACCCTTTCACGGATAAACCAGGAAGGGCAAGGGTCAAGAGGGCAAGTAGTGGGATGGACAGCCAGAATCGCTTTATCAGGCCTGATTCCACAGACTCGAAAGTCAGTCAGATTTCACAGATTCGAAAGTCAGTTCCACAGTCAGGCCTGATTCCACAGACTCGAAAAAGTCACCTCACCAAAGACAGGATTGCAGCAGCATGAAGATGAGCGATTTGCCCTCAAATTGCCTAGCAAGCTTATCACAGCAGGCCTTTGATGGTTCCCACAGCCCATTAACTGGTGCAAGTGATACCAACCTTCTCTCTCTCTCTCCTTTTTTTTTGTATTTTAGGAGCATGTATCCAGTGTGGAAATCATTTCTTGAAGGCACAGTGCAAGTGGCTCAATCCAGACTCAATATCTGTGAAAATTACAAGAACCTAATTTCTGAACCTGCCAGGGCAGTCAAGTGTTTTAAAGAACAGCAGCTGAAGAAGGTATTGTCCTAACAGTTCGTCCGATGTTTCAAACGTTTGTGTTCCAGGGTACAGATTTGAAGAGAGAGGAGTGAGGGGGAGATGTACCCCCCACTAAGGTTATTTTGTTAAGTGTGTTTCATCTGAGGCAAAGGGGCTTAGCGATTGAGCCAGATGACCTTGAGGCTTGTCTCAACTCTACTGCTCTTGAGATGATGTACACAGATGCTTTCTGTTGAAGTTAAAACTGAGTTTCTTTTTTCTGAAGCAACGAAGTACCATCATGTGCCTTGTATTTTAGCTGAAATAGCTGGGTGAGAACAGGCATCACAGCTTGCTTTCTCAATGAAATCAAATACATCCCGTGCCGCTGCAAAAAAATCTATGAAAAATAAGCATCTTTGGAGGTAGCTTTGAACTTTTCCCAGTTAGTCTGGGGTAGGCTTTGAATTTAAGGTGTGGTACCTTTTTAAAATGTTTGAGGAATTATTGAAGGATCTAAGGGTGTAGCGGAAATCGAGATGATTCAGCCACATCCTGTAAAGGCATCCCAGGCAGCTGGCCAGAAAAATCAGTACAGAGGCAACCTTGTGCCTTAATACACAAAGGGGGCTATTCTGATTAAAGGAGGCAAATGTTACTTTTCCTTTTCCCCCCCCTCCTTTCCTTTTCCTCTTTTTTTGAGAAATGATTCAGTAGCTGAAGGGTCAATCTCCTAGCTTTGTAGCAATATATTTAATGTATGTGTACCTGAAACATGTCCAGTGTGAAAGGTACCAATTCATCAGTTTAGATGCTAATCTTCAGCTGGTTTTAAAGTGACATCGTGGCAATTAATTTTGCATTGGGTAAATGGGTTGCAGGTCAGTGTTAGGATAGAACTTAATGTATTTTCTGGCATATAAGACTACTTTTTAACCCAGGAAAATCTTCTCAAAAGTCGGGGGTCGTCTTATACGCCGGCTACAGCAGCAACGCCCCACCAAAGGACAAAACGAGAGTAAATGAAATCAGAGGACACCAAGCTCTCTAGATGAAGCAGAAATACGCTTGAAAATTGGCCCCAGGTGCCTCCCCAATCACCAGCAACAGAATGACCCTAACCGCTCCCAGTAGTAGACCACGTGGTCCAAAATGGCAGCCTCGCGTTGCCCCAGCAGCTAGACACGTGGCCCAAGCAGCCCCCGAGTAAAAGAAAAGGAAAGGCTCACAACAAAGGCAGGGAACCAACAACAGCATTAAGCGCACCCCCGGCCACTGGGAAGTGGAGCGGATTTCCGAGCCGGACTGGAGACTGTTGTTGTTTTTTTTAATTTTTATTTGCTGTGTGTTGGAAGAGGGGTAGTCTTATACGACGAGTATATCCCAAACTCTATATTTTAACTGGAAAAGTTGGAGGTCGTCTTACACGCCCAGTCGTCTTATACGCCGGAAAATACGGCAGTTCAAAACCATGTGTCGCTAATTTAACTGCATCTCACAGGGTAAAACAGCTTTGGGGAAAGGGCAGTGGAGAGGTGACAGGAGAAGACTATTTAATTCTTCCTCCAATCCCTGCTTTTCTCCTTCAAATCACCCCTGAAGCTGCTTCTCGCCTCTGCTCGGTTCTAGATGCATGTGTGGAAGAATAATCGTGTCCTGAACTTGTGCACGTGTGTGTAAATGCAGTTGAAAAGCAGCAACTGGGAGAAGCTTCTCATCCCTCTTTGTTTCAGTTCAAGTCACATCCTCCCAAATAAGCAGCTGCCTGGGTTTTGTTCAAAAGCATTTGTGTGTATTGTGTGTTTTAGTCCTACTTTTTTCTTTCTTTTTTTAGTTTTATTTATTCATTAACATTCTTATGTTACATCAGTAAACATTATATTACATTACAAGGCTTGTTATAATATAATTTTCAGCATGTATACAAAGTTTATTTACAAAGTTTATATACCTAAAGAAAAAACACAAAGACAAAAAACTATTCCAAAAATCATATATGCACCAACACTTTGGACTTCCTGTCTATCCCGTTGTATATTCATTTTTTTACAAATGACTGTACTCTTATTATGGTACATTTCTTTACATTTTATCTAATACATTCCTATATCAATATGTACCCTTGGTCTTATTTCTCAACTCAGTCTCTCTCCAGCGTCAATCGAATGCTAGCATAGATAGTGAACCTTTACTGTAATTTTGAACATAAATCTTATATCTATCCCACTTTTCCATAAATTTTTGTTTTGAATTGCTATTTGTCAACGGCGCCATTTCAGCAAATTCTTGTAGCTTGTTATGCCAATCCGTTATTGTCAGGACTTTTTAGTCCTAAATCTTGGGTGTACTTGTGCACCAGTGCAGCAGCTTCTTAAAGAATGCAGCACTTAATTTACATGTGTTGGACAGGTCCGTTTTAAGCCCTGTGCGCATCAGTATAGAAGTATGAGTTGCCTTAACCAAAGGTTTTTGTATCCCAGCTCACCCTACCAACTCCTTTCTTTATGTTGGTTGGTTTAAAATATTTACATGCTGCCCTTAATTATCAAATTCCAGGATGGTTTACGAAATGTATTAAAACAGTGTATATTAAAACAACAACAGGGAACATCACAGTAAAGAAACGAGCGCAGTAAAGAAATCTAAAAACAGAAAGATAGGTCTGTAACAGATGTCAGAACACAGTTGAGATGGGCGCTTGTCATGCTTCAGGGGGGAAGGAATGCCAAAGGCTGAGTCAAAATAAAAAAATTCCTTCCAGTAGCAGCTTAAAGACCAACTAAGTTAGTTCTTGGTATGAGCTTTCGTGTGCATGCACACTTCTTCAGATACACTGAAACAGAAGTTGCCAGATCCTTCTATATAGTGAGAAGGTGGGGAGGGGTATTACTCAGAAGGGTGGTGGGAATGGGAGATTGGCAGATAGCTGAGATGAGCCTGTTGACGACTCTTAACGACTGCAATAGGTCTTACAGGAAAAGGCAAGGGGTGAGAAGGTGAAAAATGGCTTAGTCATGTATAATGAGATAAGAATCCAATGTCTCTGTTCAGACCAGGTCTCTCCATGGTTTTGAGCTTGGTAATGAGTTGCAATTCAGCAGCTTCTCTTTCCAGTCTATTTCTGAAGCTTCCAGTCTATTTCTGAAGGCTGAGTGTCACAGCAAGGAGGCTGCAGGATGTTCAGATGCAGGTGACAGAACAACCAGGAGGGCCTGATGTGTAGATCTCAAGGGTACAGGACAAGGTGCTCCCTCACATAAGCAGGTCTCTAGCTAATTAGCACCTTGTGCTTCAACCTGGCATGGTAATATACTGGCAGCCAGTGTGGTTGTATGAGGACAGGCTTCTGGTAGGCTGCACCATGTAGTAACCTATCCGCTGAGTTCAGCATTCCCTGCAGTTTCTGGACTACCCTGAAGCAAAACTCCCCAGAGAGCACATTGCAGTAGTCAATCTCAAGGTTAATATTGCCGTCCTTGTCCGGCAAAGACTGTAACTGGCACATCAGCCGAAGCTGGTAGACAGCTCTCCTAGGCCCTCCTCCTCTTCCGATTTATCAAAAGACATTCTCATATAAATAGCAGATCCGAAATTAATTATTGTACTTGTTCCCTGTATCCGCAACGGTGAGGTCACAAGAAATGGCATCTATTTGTTGCTTCGCTTGCATTCTGCAAATGGAAGTTGTAATTTTTCCAAGAAAGATCAATGAAAATTTGGAGACCATTGTCATAGATCTGGAGAGACTGCAAATGGTAGCTGAATGCCTCGCTTGGAGTTCCAAACGGGACTTAAGCGCACATTTCTTTGTGTGTGTGTGTGTGTGTGTGTGTGTTATGCAGGGAGAGCTGCTGTCTATAACACACACATTGCATGCCATGTAGCATCTGTAACACTCAAAAAAGAAGCACGTCACAAAAATAACTCTTATATGAGAATTTGCCTTGGGAAGATTTATGTTCTGGAGTAAGAGCCATTCTTTGAGGTGAACTTACTGAGAGTCAAGGTAACCTAGTCACACATACACAGGAATCCAAGGTAAACCAATGGTCCATCTCCACAGATGGTGCCCTACCTGGTGCTCCAGGGATGATCTCAAATAATATTTGATGGAGAAACTCATCCCCCCGTGTGTGGGGTCCCTGAAAATGGAGTTGTATTTCTGGCTATTATAGCTGGCGGTGATCAGTAGAACACCTTCTCTCCAGTGCTCTTTAAAAAACCATTTATCCCAGTGGCCATTGCAGCATCCTATGGCCACGCTCCCATGGAGTAAGTGCAATTACTTGCTATGTTGGCAGTGCAATTACTTGCTATGTGCTGAGCATCTGTTAAACCTTTTTGCCTGCGTCATCTTCCCAAGTATAACAGTTTGCACTGGCTGCGGTTACACTCTGCAATGTTCCCATAGTGGACAATGTCAGCTTGCAGCAGCATGTACAGAATACGAATACTCTGTGTCAATATGTTCAGAATGGAAGGTTTTGTTGTTGTTGTTTTGAATTAGGGATACAATAGTAGCGACTATTCTACTTTGATGATGATAGCAATAATAGTTTTTCCTCTTTTGTGTGTTCTTTTTTGTTCAGTGTGTGGACCAGCTGACCAGAATCCAGGCCGAATTGCAAGAGACGGTCAAAGATTTAGCTAAGGGCAAGAAGAAGTACTTCGAAACAGAGCAGATGGCTCACGCTGTCCGTGAAAAGGCCGATATTGAGGCCAAGTATGTAATGACGTGTCTACAGTTCCTGCGTCTAAATGTGTTTAAAATAGCTTTATGTAATGCACCCTGCTTGAATATTAGTGATGTAATTCAAGCCTGTAAACAGGCACTCTGCTGGTCACCTTTAGAATCGAATCCAGTCGCTAGGAAAGAGTTGTCTCCATTTTCTCTAGTGCTGTGTCTATGTTACATCCATATTGGATCCACATCATCTCCAGATGAGCTGCTTTCTAAATGTAATTCCTGTTCTAGACATCTGCTGATCGATTGTCTTGCTTTCGTTCACAGGTCTAAACTTAGTCTTTTTCAGTCAAGGATAAGCTTACAGAAAGCAAGTGTAAAGGTGAGTGTTGCACAGTATAATTCTAGGGATATATTGGGTCTAGAGGGTGAGCTGGAAATGTCCCTAAAGCAGAGCCTCATTAAACTGGCCAAACTGTGAACCAGGGCGGGCTTGTTTTCTAGGTGTAACAGTAGATTAGAATCCATTCAGAACAACCCAGGAATTTGAAGTTCTAAAGCATTTCTCATCAGCATCACGATATAGCTGTCTATAATCTGCGAGAACTTTTTCCATCTCTGCCACAAGTGCAACTCTGACCTCTTCCCAGAGGAGGAAATACTGCCCAATGCCAAAGCCTTCCCACCTGCTGGGTTTAGCAAGCAGGGTTTTAGCAGAGCTCTTGGCTTTGGCTAGTTAGCCTGTTTACCTGATTATATTTAATATGGTCTTGTTTTGCTTACCTCATTGTGTACGGCAAAGTGTCTCCTGTAGCTACTTTGCCAGCCCAGTTAGTCTGCTTATGGCAGGACAATGTTTTTTTGCACTGAGAACATTCTGCAATACACAATTTGCAGAAGGCAAAAGGGCAAAGACTCAGATTCCATCTCAGGTTATAGGAGTGGCAGGCAATTCTTCTGGTTGTTATGCAGTACTTATGCAACCTTCATAAAATATATTATTTATGTTCCTTACTAGAGCCATTTAGGGGTAGTGTGATGCATTCTTGTCCCCAATGAAGTTAAAATCTCCACCGGTGACATTAAATAACCCACTATGTCAAAAGCTTAGCTTTTCATTTATATTGTGGGGATAATGATCCGCTCTGTGGGGTTATTAGTAAAAGAACATACACGAAATGTTTCGAGCCCTCAATGACAAGTTGTATTATATATTTGTACCCTGCTTATTTTATTTCAAAATTGTGTATCTAATTAGATACCTATTCTAGTCCATAAAGAATTGCAGCAGGTAGCATTGGGAAGATATACTGGGCTGTTAAACTTCATCCTCTTATTGCTTCACAATGTTAAACTTTCATGTCTTAATCATTGCTCATCATTTGTTTACCAACTAATTTTGTTTTATTGATATAGTTAAAAGCACGACGGTCTGAGTGTAATTCCAAAGCTACTCATGCGAGGAATGACTACCTTCTCACTTTAGCAGCCGCGAATGCACACCAAGATCGCTACTATCAGACAGACTTAGTAAATATTATGAAGGTAATGGCAGATAAAATTTAGTCAAATAATTTATATTTCCCCCTCTGTATTATAGATTCTGTTATATGATACAGTGTTGGAATAATATAAGAGCGTTATTGCTTTGTGCTTAAGTTCATGCTGTGTCTTAAGATTCTGGAAGATTCAAAAATATTTCTGTGCTTCCTTACTGTGTAATACCAGCCAAATAAAGCTGTAACTATGTTTAAACACTGTCAAGTTACAAACCCCCTAGATTATGAGTAGAGAAAATGGGTCCGTTCATATATCAGACCGTGCCTGTATGTGTTACTGAAGTCAGAGTATGATGTTTGACTTGAGAGTTTGGTTTATGGTCAGCCGTAAACCAGCACTGGAAATCATAGTTGGATTTTACAGGCCATTGTTGGTGCTGAGAAGATAGTCAGTGAAAGCAGTCACTTTTGGATAGTGTGCATTTGAAAGCTCAAACC
Source organism: Podarcis bocagei (assembly GCF_964188305.1). NCBI lineage: Eukaryota > Metazoa > Chordata > Lepidosauria > Squamata > Lacertidae > Podarcis > Podarcis bocagei. The sequence goes on along the minus strand of NC_138130.1, from coordinate 100,898,347 downwards.
GTGATTTGGGTCCTAAACCTATGATTAGTGCATGTGGGTTTGGTGTTAACAACTGAATTGAGCCAGCATTGCTGAAAGTTGAATTGGTGCACACTGAGTATTCTGTAGCCTGGATCTAAAGAACCAGGGAATTACCGTATTTTTTGCACCATAACACTCACTTTTTTCCTCCTAGAAAGTAAGGGGAAATGTCTGTGCATGTTATGGAGGGAATGCCTACGGGTGGCATGCCTACGGATTTTCCTCCTCTAAAAACTACGTGCGTGTTATGGTCGGGTGCGTGTTATAGAGCGAAAAATACGGTAGTTCTACTTGTTCAGAGAGCCTTTGGACTTGTAGTTACCCTTTTACCATGCTTTTGAATTTTGAGTGGTGTCCCAAAGGCGCTGTGGTCTGAATGCCCCACCAAGAGAGGGCACTCCACTGGGCATGCTCAAACCTTTTGAGCACACACGAACAGCATTTTTTAAAATCTCAGCCTGGTTTTTAATGTATGTCCGTAAAATGGTGTTAAATGACTGAGCTTTTTCTACCCTGTCCCCAGTCATCAGCTGTCTGGTGGTAGATTTGAACTGATCTTTTGTAAACAGTCTGGAGATTCTCCACAGTCTGCAGCATCTATTACCATCCCCACCCCTGGCCAAAAAAACCCTGTGCAGTAGTAATAGCAGGCTTTGAAGCAATGTATGGCATATTAGAGGGACACGGGTGGCGCTGTGGGTTAAACCACAGAGCCTAGGACTTGCCGATCAGAAGGTCAGTGGTTCGAATCCCTGTGACAGGGTGAGCTCCCGTTGCTCGATCCCTACTCCTGCCAACCTAGCAGTTCGAAAGCACGTCAAAGTGCAAGTAGATAAATAGGTACCGCTCCGGTGGGAAGGTAAACGGCGTTTCCGTGCGCTGCTCTGGTTCGCCAGAAGCAGCTTAGTCATGCTGGCCACATGACCCGGAAGCTGTACGCCGGCTCCCTCGGCCAATAAAGCAAGATGAGCGCCGCAACCCCAGAGTCGGTCACGAGTGGACCTAGTGGTCAGGGGTCCCTTTACCTTTACCTAGCGGAAGGTCTAATTAATCTTTGCAACTGTACAACAGAGCTCTGTAACCGATCCCAGTGTTTTCCTTGCCTTGTGTGTTTTCCTTGTGTGTGGTCAGCCCTTGCTTATTGCCCTTTTTTAAGGTTTTAGGTCCTCAAAAAAAATTTATTTTATGTTGAGAACAATTTGTAAATACAGGGGAGGCTGGGAGGGGTTTTGTAAAAATTTATCATGTTTTAAGAAATGGTTGATAATGGGAAATATTTTTTCCCAAATCGTACTGTCTCCCCAAATATTTGCAGAGGTTCACATTAAGCAAATAGCTCACCAGGTGGCTAAAGAGCAATTTTCTGTGCTTCTTACACCAAGGTAATAGAAAGTTCCAATTTAAGCAAAGTGTAAGTTTTGTTTTTTTTTAAGTCCTTTCTTTTTGCAGATTTTTGATAAACCATAGTTAGCAAGGGGGAAGGGATCTGGGTCTGCTCGGTCCCTGCTCCTGCCAACCTAGCAGTTTGAAAGCACGTCAAAGTGCAAGTAGATAAATAGGTACCACTCCGGCGGGAAGGTAAACGGCGTTTCCATGCGCTGCTCTGGTTCGCGAGAAGCGGCTTAGTCCTGCTGGCCACATGACCCGGAAACTGTACGCCGGCTCCCTCGGCCAATAAAGCAAGATGAGCGCCACAACCCCAGAGTCGGTCACGACTGGACCTAATGGTCAGGGCTCCCTTTGCCTTTACCTATGGCTTATTTATGGAACAATGATAGATCACAATGAGAAAAGTTTTGCAGGATCTTTGTAATGTATATGGCTGGCAGGGGTTTAGTTTGGAGAACAAAGTTTGTCCCTGACCAGTCTGCTGTTAACTAAATAGCAGTTCATCTGGTGATAGAGAAGCAACAACATTGCAAGAAAAATCCGCAGAGCCAAGACATGCAAGGCATGAATGTATTCTGCTTTAGGTTTCCCTACCCGCTAGTAGAGAACGATAGCCGCCTTCTGGAGCTGGAGGCTAAATGGATCATCGGACTGCAAAACCTGACACTGAAAAGGTTCGATGAATAGCTGCACTTGGTCACTTAGGTCCAGACTGCATTTGAACGGAGCCAGGGAGGGGTCGATTTAAAGTGGCACAGTGCCTTGAATGCATACACAATCCTTCTGTGTTACTTTTATTGTTGTTAGCCGTTCTGAGCCCGGCTTTGGCTGGGGAGGGCGGGATATAAATAAAATTTTATTACAGTGGTGCCTTGCAAGACGAAAACAATCCGTTCTGTGATTCTCTTCGTCTAGCGGTTTTTTCGTCTTGCGAAGCAAGCCCATTGACGGATTAGAGGATTAGCGCTATTAGCAGCTTTTAGCGGCTTTTAGCGGCTTATCGGATCAGCTGATAAGCGGCTTAGCAGCTTAGAAAAAGGGGGGGAGGGGGGAAAACCCGCAGGAACTCGCAAGACATTTTTGTCTTGCAAAGCAAGCCCATAGGAAATTCGTTTTGCGAAGCACCTCCAAAATGGAAAACTCTTTCATCTAGCGAGTTTTCCGTCTTGCGAGGCATTCGTCTTGCGGGGCACCACTGTATTTTTATTATTCCTATTATTCTGCAGTTTTTCCCCAGCAGCACGTAAACTGGGATAGCACAGTTGGTAGAGAATGAGACTCTTAATCTCAGGGACATGGGTTCGAGCCCCACGTGGGGCAGAAAGCTTCCTGCGTTGCCAGTGGGTGGTGGGTGCTGACCTTGAAAGCCCTAAACGGCCTCGGTCCAGTATACCTGAAGGAGCGTCTCCACCCCCATCGTTCTGCCCAGACACTGAGGTCCAGCGCCGAGGGCCTTCTGGCAGTTCCCTCGCAAGAAGCCAAGTTACAGGGAACCAGGCAGAGGGCCTTCTTGGAGTGGCACTCGCCCTGTGGAACGCCCTCCCACCAGATATCAAAGAGAAAAACAACTACAGTGGTACCTCGGATTACATACGCTTCAGGTTACAGACTCCGCTAACCCAGAAATAGTGCTTCAGGTTAAGAACTTTGCTTCAGGATGAGAACAGAAATTGTGCTCCGGCGGCGCGGCGGCAGCAGGAGGCCCCTTTAGCTAAAGTGGTGCTTCAGGTTAAGAACGGTTTCAGGTTAAGAACGGACCTCCGGAACGAATTAAGTACTTAACCCAAGGTACCACTGTACCAGACTTTTAGAAGACATCTGAAGGCAGCCCTGTTTAGGGAAGCTTTTAACGTTTAATAGATTATTGTATTTTAATATTTTGTTGGAAGCTGCCCAGAGTGGCTGGGGAAACCCAGCCAGATAGGCGGGGGTATAAATATATTATTATTATTATTATTATTATTATTATTATTATTATTATTATTATTATTATTATCATCATCATCATCATCATCATCATCATCATCATCACTTCCAACTCTACAATTCTATGATTTTTACCAGCTGGGGCAGTATAGGCTTAGAAGATTTCGGAGACTTTTGCCCCCTCATCACTATTGAGCTTCTGCATTTGTGAACCAGGCGTTATACTGGGTTTAGGACAAAGCCTGCTTCCTGCCTTCCCCGCTACCCCAGAAGCTCAAATCTCAGTGGTGTCACTAATGACTACCCTTCTGCGCACAGACCTTATTGTGAGCCCCTGTGTGCATTTTGGTGGTGCCTGTGCAGGAGCCGTTGCTTGGACTTTGTCTTGAGGGTGAAATATGAGATGGGCACTCTTAAATCCCCAGACAGACAACTGTGCAGTGTGCTTTTCAAAATGCCGTTTTAATTATTAATACAGTCTGGGAGGATGATCCAAAAATCAATTTAATGTCACTTTTCCTGGAGACCCTCCATGCCTCTTAATTTCTTAAATTATTTATGTTTTCTCTCCCCCCCCCACCACTCTCTCTCTCTCTCTCTCTCTCTCTCTCTCTCACACACACACACACACACACACACACACACCACTTTGGCACAGCAGAGCATGATGTAATTTTAGTTCTGTCATACATATTTGGAATACAAATGTGCTGGACCAAAAAAGAAGAAGAAAATCCAGTGATCTGGTCAGATTAGTAATTTGAAGCCCAGGATGAGCTTTCAAGGCACTTTGATTTGCAATATCCTTAAATCATAGCTAAGCTGACGTGTTGTTGTTTTTATTCTAGCCTGTGCTTGTCTTCTTAAGTTTCATACAAATAATTTTGTAACCTCAGCACCAAATACTTGAGCATATCTGATTTCCAATGAGCAATTTGTCTAGCATCATATGACCAGTGGCAATATTTGTGTCTTCAGAGAATTTCTTTGGGAGTAGACATTTAATTATTTATTAAATTTCTATGCTACCGTTCCTTCAAGGATCACAGGGCAGTTTACAATATAAAACCACAAAAATACACAACAAGCAAAAAAATAACCCTCCCACACACACACACTGTTTAAAAGGCTATAGATTGTTTAATTAGCCAAAGGCCTGAGGGAAGAGGAATGTTTTCATCTAGGTCAGCAACCTTTTTCAGCCGTGGGCCGGTCCACCGTCCCTCAGACCATGTGGGGGGCCGGACTATATTTTGAAGAAAAAAATGAACGAATTTCTATGCCCCACAAATAACCCAGAGATGCATTTTAAATAAAAGCACACATTCTACTCATGTAAAAACACCAGGCAGGCCCCACAAATAACCCAGAGATGCATTTTAAATAAAAGCACACATTCTGCTCATGTAAAAACACGCTGATTCCCCGACCGTCCACAGGCCGGATTAAGAAGGCGATTGGGCCGCATCCGGCCCCCAGGCCTTAGGTTGCCTACACCTGGTCTAGTGCCTAAAGGTCTATAACGAAGGTGCCAGGCGATCTTTCATGGGGAAAGCATTCCCCAAACAAGGAGCCACTGCAGAAAAGGCCTGTTATTGTGTTGCCACTCTCCAGACCTCTCGTGTATGGGGCACATGAAGAAAGGCCTCAGGTGATGATTGCCAGGTCTAGGTTGGTTCATATGGGGAGAGGTGGTCTTTGATGTGGTATGGTCCTGAACCTTGACAGTAATGTTGCTTGTACTTTATGCAGAAATGCCCCACCCTTACACTTAGAATGCAGAAATTCAGCTAAATTTCCAAAATGCAACTTTTCCCCAGCTAAATTTCCAAAATGCAACTTTTCCCAATACAGTGGTACCTTGGTTTAAGAACTTAATCCGTTCCAGAAGTCCGTTCTGAAACCAAAGCGTTCTTAAATCAAGGCGTGCTTACTCTTAGCAGCAGGGGACTCAATTTACAAATGGAACACACTCAACAGGAAGCAGAACATGTTCTGCTTCCAAGGAAAAATTCACAAACCAAAACACCTACTTCTGGGTTTGCAGCGTTCTTAATCCAATCCATAAACTAAGCTGTTCTCAAACCAAGGTACCACTGTATTGGGAAAAGTTGCATTACACAAAAGTTGCATTGTACAGTGGTACCTCAGGTTAAGTACTTAATTCGTTCTGGAGGTCCGTTCTTAACCTGAAACTGTTCTTAACCTGAAGCACCACTTTAGCTAATGGGGCCTCCTGCTGCCGCCGCGCCACCAGAGCACGATTTCTGTTCTCATCCTGAAGCAAAGTTCTTAACCTGAAGCACTATTTCTAGGTTAGTGGAGTCTGTAACCTGAAGCATATATAACCCGAGGTACCACTGTATATTTAAATGAGGCTGGGAGATCAATGGCAAAATGAATGCTTCGTATGCAGAAGAACTGAGGGGCAGTTTGTGGCATCTTTTGATTAAAAGAATATGGGCGAAGTCTCCACCTGACGGAGCTATAGCCAGCAAGAGTAGGTGGTCTGCATTGGTTTATGGCAGCATCATTTGTTCATATGAGCCAGGAGGACAAAGAAGGAAGCAACGGGCATGGAAACTGTTTGATGAAGATGTACAAAACTAGCCATCAGAGAAGGGGGGGGGTAATGTTGAGACCCATGTTACATCAAAACAACATGGTGTCTCTGGTAGCAGGCGGGGGCTGCTGCAGAAATTCTTAGTGATCAGAAAGATCTCTAGGAGCACTTAACCTTGTATGTTGCTTTACCTTCTTGGGAGTTAAATTCTTTGCCATATGCTCCCAGGGTTGCTCTTGCGTCCACTCAGACCTTGAAGACAATGGGGTCCAGACTCTCCCCTCTTTCAGGACGCTGCTTCCATTTCAGATTTGTGCAATCTCCAGTGTACAATCAAGAACACCTTGTACTGTCCCAAACTTCGGAAACTTGGGAACAAAACAGATGTGGCACAGCATGTTTTTCCTTTGTTACGAAAGGATCCATGGGAGGGCTGCTAATTTTGACTGAAGGACCAGCACTGGGGGAGGAGAAGGGAGAAGAAGCAGAATGTTTAGCCCTCTGCGGCCCCTGCTACTTAATGCCTCCATGTGCAGCCCCAAAGTGCTGCCAGCGGCGCTTTTGCTAAACGAAAATCCCTGACATTATCTCAAGATGGTTTTGCACCATTTAATTACAATTATTTGATTCTAACCTCGGTGTTTCTCTTGTACCGCAACTGCGATTTTGCAAGTTCAATCTCTTTGTCAGATTATTTTTTCCAAGTACAAGAATTTGTGCTGCGGTTCTTTCCTATCGGAGGGGCAGCTGCCACTGATCTGCTTGACAGTGTGCTTGTTTGATGCCTGACTTGTTTTGCTGGAACGGATCCAGTTCAGAGATTGTACACGTTAATTGCTGTTGACTTGAGGTTTTCTGAGGAGTTGCTTCTGTTGATGCATCTGCCATTGCTGTGACCTTGCCATTGTACAGATGGGTTGTGGTTTTCCTTGAAAGCTTGCTATTCCGTTCTTTATCATTTTCCGAAACTGTTGGGGGAGGTTAAACGCAGTACAGGCTTCATTCCTGGGGTGGGGTGGTATAAGAATCTTCATTGTTGCACTCGGCCCTAGGCTGCGGGATCTGTTGTCTTGTGCAATGTCCTGGACATCTCAGTTTTCACAGTTGCACTGGAAATCTTGGAAATGTGTCCTTGATTGCTGCTAAAGGTTAAAACAGAAACTGAGGGGGCATTGCAGCTGTGTCAAGACAATGATGGCTGCCTCTGGTCTGACCCAGCCTCCTAACCCCTACGGAATTATTCTCCCTTGGGTGTCAACTGTGCGTTATTTCTCCATTTGATGTACAGTACTTACTGGTCCAGGGACGCGGGTGGCGCTGTGGTCTAAACCACTGAGCCTAGGGCTTGTCGATCAGAAGGTCGGCGGTTCAAATCCCCGCAACGGGGTGAGCTCCCGTTGCTCGGTCCCTGCTCCTGCCAACCTACCAGTTTGAAAGCACGCCCAAAAGTGCAAGTAGATAAATAGGTACCGCTCCAGCGGGAAGGTAAATGGCATTTCCGTGCACTGCTCTGGTTCGCCAGAAGCGGCTTAAGCATGCTGGCCACATGACCCGGAAGCTGTCTGCGGACAAACGCCGGCTCCCTCAGCCAGTAAAGCGAGATGAGCACCGCAACCCCAGAGTCGTTCGCAACTGGACTTAACTGTCAGGCGTCCCTTTACCTTTATCTTACTTATTGGTCCAGACTATAAGGACCTTGTGTCTTGTGCTTCTGTATTCTGGGAAGGTGAAGATTGTGTGTGTGCAAAATCTGCTGCTCACCTCTTGGAAGGAAAATGGATCCTGTGGCGTGTGTGTGTGTGTGTGTGTGTGTGTGTGTGTGTGTGTAATGCCCCCTTTCTCATTACAGTGAGCTACAAATGAGACCCTAGAATACATAGTCACAGTATTCTTCAGATGTATGTCTCTCATGAACCCAGGGTAGTCTTTTGTTTCTGCAACTGTTCCAGGCAGAGGACTTCCCAGCTCCAATAGTGGTCAGAGAACTGCCTAGAGAGCTCTGGTTATGGGGCTGCACATAGCTCTGATTAATAAATACATTAAAAGTGATGGTGTGATGTGACTAGAGAATGTTGGACTTCAGCCGGGAGACCAGGCTTCAGGTCTTGGCTTATCCATAAAACTCCCTATATATCTCAGCCTAACCTGCTGCACAGGGTTGTTGTCAATCAGAGGACTGTGTGCATTGCCCTGGAATCCTTGAAAGAAGAGCAAGGTCCCAATAAACAATAAATAAACAAACAAACAATAGTTACAGGTAGGTTGGTCTGCCATAGTCAAAACAAAATAAAATAAAATAAAATTCCTTCCAGTAGCACCTTAGAGACCAACCAAGTTAGTTATTGGTATGAGCTTTCATGTGCATGCACACTTCTTCAGATACCTTATTTTATTTTATTTTAAATAAACAATAAAAGTCAAGTGCTGCTATAACAGCTGCCCTAACACTCCTGGAGTTTTCACTGGTAAAGAAAGCACTGTCATAATCGGTGTGGAATGGGGCTCAGCTAGTATTTTTAGCTCTGTTTTACTTGGATAACCCAATTTGGGTTGCAGTAGGGAGAGAACTGCCTTCTATCTAAACCTTGAAAAAAATAAAACAGTAAATTTTGTTTAGAACAGGCATAAAATACCAGCACTACTTCTGAACTCCCAGCAGAAACTGTGTATGTGTGTTGCAGTGTATCAACTTGAGAGATATCATAGAAAAGGCTTTGCATATGGCAGGTGTCCAAAGCAAATAAGCTTATTAATTATATTTTCCTGGAAAATGTTTGCTTAAGTATTTCTCCCCACACCCACCCAAGAATATGTTAAAGCAGGCCCTGTACAGAAGAACTGTCTCCACAAGGTTTTGAAACATGCTAGAAATAGTATCTCACGTGAGTCTTTTTTGAAATTTTTTTTTGATTGAAAATTAGAAAAATACATAATTATATGTGCACTAAATGTGAGTCTTTATACTTAGCTGTGCATAAAATCCCGGATTTACAGTTGTTTTGGTGAATTATGCTGTTGGCCTCATAAATCACATTTCAGACAATGGGTTGTATCCAATGTTGCTGTGGCGCCAGTGGAACCGACTTCTGCTTGCGCAGTGGGGCTTACCCTCTCCAGATGGGGGGACCCTCTGGAGCAGATTTGGGGTGACGTGTGGGAGGCAGCAGAGGAGAGGAAAGTCCTGTTATCTTAGCAGGGCTTGGCTCACGCAGAACTGGTTACAACCCAACGCTTGTGTTGAAGAAAGTGACAAAAAGAAACTGCGGTGGTCTGCATAACATGGAGCTGTTTAGAGACTTTGATTGATGAAATTACCATCAAATCTGGGGGGTGGGGAACCATTATTGTGAACTTAACAGGTAGTGTCACAAGTCAGATTTTCTACATAGTCTTATAGCCCCCCTCACCAAAGTATGTGCTATTAATCTTATTTTGATTTTTTTAAAAAACGAGAAGGATAGCCCAGACCTTTTGAGATACAGTCATACCTCGGGTTGAAGTAGCTTCGGGATGAGTATTTTTGGGTTTCGTCGCTTGCGCATGCGCAGACGGTCAAAATGATGTCACTCGCGGAAGCGGCAAATCGTGACCCACAGACGCGGGTTACATTCGCTTCAGGGTGCGAACGGGGCTCCAGAACAGATCCCGTTCGCATCCAGAAGTACCACTGTATCTTAGAGAGGTTGCCCGCTTTATTCCTCTCCCTTTCTGTTTGGCAGCTTGCAAAATCCCCTGTCTTCCTTCCGCTCCCTATTGATTTATCTCTCTGCTTTTGTTTGTGGCATTTTAGGGGTGATGCGCAATGTTGGCTCCCCAGGGGGAGTGGGAACCTTAAGCTGCAGGTTCTCTGTGTATTCTAGACAGAGGGCAGCTTACAGACAGACTGTGAGGTACTCTCAGCTTGGTCAGGGAGGTTCCTTTGGGGTGTTTGCTCCACAATACAGTGGATGCTCCGGTTGCGAACATGATCTGTGTGGGAAGCACGTTCGCAACCCGCAGCGTTGCCTCTGCGCACACGTTCTGGTACTTCCAGGTTCGGCGCAGTGCGCAACCCGAAATCGCGCAACCCAAAGCGTCTGCAACCTGAGGTATGACTGTAGTTTCTAGATACTGGAATTCAGGGCTCCTTGAATATACTGTTTGTGCCCAGATGTTGCAACAAATGTAGGAAGAGGTCATCTTGGTAGCCCAGCTGGCAAGTTCTTTCCCCACAGAGGCTTATTAGAGCTGCTTTTGGGGCACATGGGCCTTTTAATCTGGAATGACTTTGAGCGGCTTCATCGAGTGATGGAAAAATGCAGGCTTAAATGTTTCCTAGTTGTAGTGGTTACTTTTTGTGTGCTTTGGGTGTTTCGTTTCTTTGACAAGGGTGGAATTGAATTCGTATGTTTAGGGAGCCAGCCTTGAGGGTGAGTAAGAAGGGAGGTGAGTTTAGGTGTGGATACATTTGAAAACAGGGGAGAAAGAAAGGGCATCTTCATGTGTACTTTTTGGTGCAGCCCAACATGTGCTGAAAGTTCAGTGTCCTCCTCCTTGTTCTAGAACCCTGCCTCCCTCCCTCCGTCCCTTGAAATGCAATGTCACAAAAGACCTTGTTGCCTTTTCCAAAGCCCTGCACACAAGAAAATGAGAACTGACATCAGCTAGTCCCATCTGTCTGTGCTTCCAGAATCATGCCTTAACCTTTAGTAATACAAGCAGTCCTTTGGAGAGCTGGGTTCTGTTTGGTACTAGATGAAAGGTGAACAGGAGCTGACTGCAGAATGTTGGAACTAGTTCCTTTGAGATGTGCCAAGGTGGAAGGAGGCTGCAAAGTTAAAGCCCTGTAGCGTTAAACCTTCAGAACATCGAAAAAGAAAAATGGTGGTATGTTGGCTTCTGGTGACTAAAGAGTAAGAGGCAAGCTGTCTCAAGGAATTCTTTGCATTTTTACATACTGTGAACTCTTCAAGTTGTGGCGGTGTTTCTCCAGTCAGATGCTTCCTCTTTCCTCTCTGAACTGTTCAAATCTTCCTCTGTCTCTAAATCAAAAGACGATGAGCAAGTTCATAGTACTTCATTCCCTCGGGACATCCATGCAGTCCAAAAGAAAGCATTAACCAAACAGTTTTAATTTTGTTGTGGGCTTAGTCTGTGTGTGGTTTTAGTGCTGGCTGTGTGTGAGACAAGCCCCAGTTCCTCACTCCCCTCCTGTTAAAGGCCGCATCCAGCAATCTCTCTGCTTCTCATCTTTTCTGGGTTAGCGAGCTTGTCCTGAAGGGAATGAACTTGTTCCTGGAGAGCCAGCCGCTCATTGCTCATTGGATTTTTGTGCAACAGGGAGATAGCTGTATATGTGACATACAGTAAAAAGAAAGAAAGATAATAACCTGGAAATCCCCCACATGCCTTGCTTGCATTTCACTAACATACAGTAATTAATTTTCTAATTTTAATTGCTTTATTTAGAGGGAGGGTTAAATCAAGGAAAGGAGGGGCAGAGGAGCGTGCCCTGAACTCATTTGTCTGTCAGCTCAGGTTTTTAAACTGTGTAATACATACTGCAGTCCTTTTCACAAGCCCCTGGGATTTGGTGGTACATAAAACAAATTATTTAAAAATAAATAAAATAGATTCACTATAAATCTTCAATGGATGATATATTTCCTCTTTCCCAAAGGGGTGTTTAAAACACACACACATGTCATCTTCTCCATTTCATTTCTTCTCTTTAGCCTCTGCTGTGACAGCCCCTGTTCCCTTACTCAGTCACAGCTTGGTGGCATAACATATTCTTTCATTTCTCCCCGATGTGCAGATTTCAGAATTTATTAACTACTTTTACAGTGCCCTGCATCTATCTATCTATCTGTCTATCTTATCTGTTTAAAATTCAGCCCAGCCGGTAGGAGTTCATGGTTATTTCCCGCAACAGTTTTGGCATTGATTTCACAGAGGCAGTTTTGTTGTTCTTTGCGTTACTGAATGTTGAAGGAAGCCCCTGTGAAACACCCTGCCCTGGAGATGAGAGCAGATTGCTGATAACCGGGTGATTGCTTCAATCTTGTGGCATGCCTTTCAAACAGACCCATGTGATTTGTCAAACAGGTCATTTCTAGACTTTGGGGATCCAAAGGAAACCTTAGCCTTTTATAATGTGTCCTCACCACTATTGCTACCACATCCCTACCCATCTTTTATATAACTCTTTTCTCCTAAGAGGCAAAATATTGTATTTGGTCTCCAGGATCTGTCTGAAACAATTAGGGGAGCGGCTGTCCTTGGCTTGGCTGCTTGCTTGCCTAGAAGCCTGGAGCAAACACCCCATTTGCCTCCTCATTGATCTGCCCCTAATGTTAGTTTGTAAGTTAAAAGATTCCAAATCAGAATGATATTTCGGAACTGTTCTCCAGTGAAAGACAGAGCAGCTATAAGGATTAAAGATAGGGCTAGGAACATGTTTTGAAAGGTGAGAAATATCCAGTAATACAGCTTTGCTAGCATTGCAGACTCTGATCAGTACTGGACACAGTGTAAAACATCTGAGTGAAACAGATTCTCCCTAGTGGATTTAGAGAGAAGGGAAATGGCTTGGTCAAGAGACAGGATAGCTCTTCAAGGCTGAAGGAAGTGCATGGGGGGGGGGTGGATGGAGCAAAAGAGACTGAAAATTGTATTGCTATTTATCTATACCTATAAATCGGTTATATAAACTGATAAAGCAGAGACATCACCTTGCCAACAAAGGTCCGTATAGTTAAAGCTATGGTTTTCCCAGTAGTGATGTATGGAAGTGAAAGCTGGACCATAAAGAAGGCTGATCACCGAAGAATTGATGCTTTTGAATTATGGTGCTGGAGGAGACTCTTGAGAGTCCCATGGACTGCAAGAAGATCAAACATCTCCATTCTGAAGGAAATCAGCCCTGAGTGCTCACTGGAAGGACAGATCATGAAGCTGAGACTCCAATACTTTGGCCACCTCCTGAGAAGAGAAGACTCCCTGGAAAAGACCCTGATGTTGGGAAAGATGGAGAGCACAAGGAGAAGGGGACGACAGAGGCCGAGGTGGTTGGATAGTGTTCTCGAAGCTACCAGCATGAGTTTGACTAAACTGCGGGAGGCAGTGGAAGACAGAAGTGCCTGGCGTGCTCTGGTCCAGGGGGTCACGAAGAGTCGGACACGACTAAATGACTAAACAACAACAACATAAATCGGTTAAAAAAGACCATCTTGGGTGCTTTTTTGTGGCTTAACATTTTACCAAGCAGAGAAAATTTCAGAAAAGAACAACACCTATTGCTTTTTAATGTCCATAGATTTTCAGTTGTTCAAACATCTGCACTGGCTGTCAAATTTACTGTCAAGCCAGCTTCAGTGTCCTTGTGTTCACTTACAAAGCCCTGAGCAACTTGCCTTAGGCAACCCAGAACCGCTCCATCACTGAAATCACCTGTAGGAGCATCACTGTTTGTCCCCAGTGGGTGAGGCTCATTTGACATCAGCATGAAACTGAGCCTTCCGTATGGTTGGCCCAGTCTTGTGGAATGCTCTTCCAGTAGAGATTCACCAAGCACCTTCTGTGTTAACCCTCAAATGCTAGCTTTGCCACCAGGCGACAGTTAAGGAAAAGGTTTTCCATGCTATCTCGTGATCTACTGTAATTTTTGTGTGTTTTTTTAATTGTTTTATAAATCTTCGTCTCAAGATCATTTTATGACACTATTCAGAGGTACGTATGATTGCAGCAATTCCTCGGTGTACATGTTACCCACACAAAGGTCTCTTATTCTGAAATGATAAAGCTGGATAGGAACTTGCTAGAGTGCCTTAGGGACGCAGGTGGTGCTGTGGGTTAAACCACAGAGGCTAGGGCTTGCCGATCAGAAGGTCGGCGGTTCGAATCCCCGCGACGGGGTGAGCTCCCGTTGCTCAGTCCCTGCTCCTGCCCACCTAGCAGTTCAAAAGCACGTCAAAGTACAAGTAGATAAATAGGTACCACTCCGGCGGGAAGGTAAACGGCGTTTCCTTGCGCTGCTCTGGTTCGCCAGAAGCTGCTTAGTCCTGCTGGCCACATGACCTGGAAGCTGTACGCCGGCTCCCTCGGCCAATAAAGCAAGATGTGTGCTGCAACCCCAGAGTCGTCTGCGACTGGACCTAATGGTCAGGGGTTCCTTTACCTTTAGAGTGCTTGAGGTATGGGATAGCCCATCTTACGAACTAAATGATTGCTGGAGTCCCTTGCAACTGTGTTTCCCTAAAACTCTAAACTTTTGATATAATACCTTAAAATGCTTGAGGGGAAATAGTATGGTCTCCAAAAGAATCCCACCTATGGTGCAATCTATGACTAGATGCACACTTTTTAAAAGTCTTGATTGTTGGAAGACACTTGAGGTTGTCTAAAAGGTGAAGCAAGTATCTGTTTTACTTTGGGCCACAAACATGCCAGTTCAAAGTGCTCTACTCTTTCCATTATAAGGCACTCTTTTCAGTTGCCCAGAAATTGACTGTCCAGGCTCAAACTTTCCATAACAAATATGTACCATTAGGCTGAACTGTTTGAGGTTTCTGCCAAAAAACAACTAAAATTCTAGCTTGGGGGAGGTGAGGAGAAGAGTAGATCCCTAGTAAGTGATGTGTGAGGCTTTTGATTTGCTGCCGGGAGAAGCGTCTAAAATATGTAACAAATACACTTTGCTAAGAGACCGAATTGGTGTGGAATGCAGCTACTAGCAATGAGCTTTTCCTGTTCATCCTTCCTAAAAAAAGAAAGTGTTGGCCACCCCTCATATTTTCTGCTAGTCAGAGTGTTGCTGCTGATCTCAGCAGAGTTAAGGTATGTTAAGTTCATTATTAATGTCCAGAAACTGTTAAACTGGAAATTCCATTAAATACAAAAATTGTCCTAAGCAGTAACAGTTCCGTTGACATGGTAATAAGATCAAGACTGTGTTTTTCAGGAATATAAACCTTTTCCTTCTTGTTATTTGAGCGGTTTGCTCGCTGTGTAGTTCACCAGGCCAGTCTTAAGTTGGTGTCGCACCACTACAGCGACACATGGTGCTGTAGCCATCCCATGTTGTGTCCCTTCCCAAGTATAAAGGTAAAGGGACCCCTGACCATTAGGTCCAGTCGTGGCCGACTCTGGGGTTGCAGCGCTCATCTCGCTTTATTGGCCGAGGGAGCCGGCGTACAGCTTCTGGGTCATGTACAGTGGTGCCCCGCAAGACGAATGCCTCGCAAGACGGAAAACTCGCTAGACGAAAGGGTTTTCCGTTTTTTGAGCTGCTTCGCAAGATGAATTTCCCTATGGGCTTGCTTCGCAAGACGAAAAACGAAAACATCTTGCAAGTTTGTTTCCTTTTTCTTAACACCGTTAATACAGTTGCGACTTGACTTCGAGGAGCAACTCATAGAACGCGGTGTGGTAGCCTTTTTTGAGGTTTTTGAAGACTTTGGTATTTTTGAAGCTTTTCCAAAACTTATTTTAAACTTTTAAAACTTTTTTTTGGGGGGGGGTTGGATTTTGGGTTGGGGTGTTTGGAATTCAAGGACTTGGTGTTGGGGAGGGGTTTGCAAGAATCTGGAAGCTTGTGGTTTTTTTCTGCATTTTTATGATTTTCTGTGACCATTGGGCCACTCTGCTGTTTTTTTTAAAAAAAATCTGGATTTGAATTTCTGTGTGGTGGGTGGCTGGGGGAACAGTTGAGGAGGGGGTTATTCAGCAAGAAGCAAAGAGTGGAAGAGGAACCTTCTTCGAGTTGTCCCCCAGAGTCTTAGAAAATGTACTGTACACTTTGTTGATTTTTAAATGTTTTTCTGTCATGTTTAGAAACTTAATTTATTGTTCCTTCAATTTTTGAAATGCTCTTTACAGTATGTGTGACTTTAAAGAGCACTTAATAAACTCTTGTTGTACCAAATTTGGCTTTGTTTGGACTTTTTTTGGCCATAGGAACGCATTAATTGAATTTCAATGCATTCCTATGGGATTTCGTGCTTCGCAAGACGAAAAATTCGCTAGACGTAAAAACTCGCGGAACGAATTAATTTCGTCTTGCGAGGCACCACTGTATCCAGCATGACTAAGCCGCTTCTGGAGAACCAGAGCAGCACACGGAAATGCCATTTACCTTCCCACTGGAGTGGTACCTATTTATCTACTTGCACTTTGACATGCTTTCGAACTGCTAGGTTGGCAGGAGCAGGGACTGAACAGCGGGAGCTCACCCCATTGCGGGGTTTCGAACTGCTGACCTTCTGATCGGCAAGTCCTAGGCTCTGTGGTTCAATCCACAGCGCCACCCGTGTGCCCTCTGCCCAAGTATAATTTGTACAAAAAGCGGGTTATAGGGACAGAATAAGAGAAGCAGGCAGAACCAGGGGCTTCTAAAACACTAGCACAAAATTGTGCCTACTGAGTGCTGAGGCTCATCGCCAAGGAGAGTCAGCACAATAAAGGCTTGTGTGGTACCATTTCTTGTAGGACGTTGAATCATTTTACACCAGTGCAGGTATATGAAGCAATAGGTCCTAGAGAGTAAAAGATACAAGACAGATGCCTTTTTAGTGAGTGTTCTTCTGGTGTGAGTTTGCCAGTTAACAATTAGAGAACATTATTTTTCTCTTAATCCAGGGTGTTTCTGTAACTCAAAAGCTTGCATGCTCTTAAAAGGAATGTTGTTGTTTAGTCGTTTAGTCATGTCTGAGTCTTCGTGACCCCCTGGACCAGAGCACGCCAGGCACTCCTGTCTTCCACTGCCCCCCCAGTTTGGTCAAACTCATGCTGGTAGCTTTGAGAACACTGTCCAACCATCTCATCCTCTGTCGTCCCCTTCTCCTTGTGCCCTCAATCTTTCCCAACATCAGGGTCTTTTCCAGGGAGTCTTCTCGAATAGTCAAAATAAAAAAATTCCTTCCAGTAGCACCTTAAAGACCAACTAAGTTAGTTCTTGGTATGAGCTTTCGTGTGCATGCACACTTCTTCAGATAAAGCTCATACCAAGAACTAACTTAGTTGGTCTTTAAGGTGCTACTGGAAGGAATTTTTTTATTTTGACTATGGCAGACCAACACGGCTACCTATCTTCTCGAATAGGTTTGATTAAATATATAGATAGAACATTTGACCATGTGATGCCACTTTGTCCGTTGGGAGAAAAAGTTAGTTCTTCCATTGGCGCTGGAAGCAGAATCATGCACAGGGCAGTATGAATTCTAGGATTGTCCCTGTGATTCTAAGACTTTATAGCAGAACTGCTATCCTGTGCATAGTTGCTCTTATGCAGCTGTTGAAGATTTGAGCAGGAACTTTGCCTATGTCAAGGAGGAAAAGCTAGAAAGCACATTAAAACAGTATTTGAAGTCATGATAAAACAGTACAAGTCCCACTGGAATTTAAGCCTGCTGTTAAAAAAAGAAACACCTGCCATTTCTCTTGAAGCTGTTGGTTTCACTTCCTGAAAGTCCTATGGATTTTTGAAACCCCAAACCACTGATGATTGGTTCTGTCTCAGATTTAGGAAGCAGGCAGTTGATGCGGTTTATATTATACCGCTTGATGAAGCTCTTATCTTCCTTAAACTCTTAGCCTTCCTCTAAATGAGTTTGTAGAACAGCAGTTGTTTTAAAAGCAAGTAGTGTTCACGTACTGGGGTGGGAGGTGGGGAATCCAACTAAGTTAGCAAAGCAAATATATTTGTTTACTTCTTCAGTCATTTGTACAAGAAATTGTTCCTGACATAAGCTAAACTTGTCGTTTAGTCGTGTCCAACTCTTCGTGACCCCCTGGACCAGAGCATGCCAGGCACTCCTGTCTTCCACTGCCTCCCACAGTTTGGTCAGACTCATGCTGGTAGCTTCGAGAACACTGTCCAACCATCTCGTCCTCTGCCGTCCCCTTCTCCTTGTGCCCTCCATCGTTCCCAGCATCAGGATCTTTTCCAGGGAGTCTTCTCTTCTCATGAGCTGGCCAAAGTATTGGAGCCTCAGCTTCAGGATCTGTCCTTCCAGTGAGAACTCAGGCCTGATTTCCTTCAGAATGGATAGGTTTGATCTTCTTGCAGTCCATGGGACTCTCAAGTCCATGGGACTCTCCTTCATGGATCACTGCCTTGCCGTGGTGAAGGGGCTTGAATAACTCAGAGAAGCTATGAGCTATGCCGTGCAGAGCCACCCAAGATGGACAGGTCCTAGTGGAGAATTTTGACCAAACGTGATCCACCTGGAGCAGGAACCGGCAAGCCACTCCAGTATCCCTGCCAAGAAAACTCCATGGACAAAGACAACAGGCATATAAGCTAAACTAGATACTTTTAAATGACTTAGTCAATGGGCTATGCCTTGCAATAATCTCTTCCACTGCCCTAGAAGCTTCTGTCTATTGCAGGTCTCTGATTCTATGATGTCTCTAAGCATGCACCTTTCCCTCCTATATAAATTGTAGAAATGTAGAGTTGGAAGGGACCCTGAGAGTCATCTAGTCCAACCCTTTGCACTGCAGGAATCTCAACTGAAGCTTCCGTGACAGATGGCCATCCAACCTCTGCTGCCACTGTCTGCCACTCATTCCTAAGGGGAAAGTGTGTTTGAGATGCCATCATGGTGATGTGAACTCCCATAGCCTCAACGCAATACAGCATCAGACATAAAAAACTTCCCTAAACAGGTCCGCCATCAGTTGTCTTTTAAAAGTAAAATAGTTGTTTATTGCCTTGACATCTGGTGGGAGGGCGTTCCACAGGGCAGACGCCACCACCGAGAAGGCCCTCTGCCTGCTTCCCTGCAACTTTGCTTCTCACAGGGAGGGAACCGCCAGAAGGCCCTCGGCGCTGGACCTCAGTGTCAATGAGGACAATGGACAATGGGGGTGGAGACGCTCCTTCGGCCCTCTGCCTTTTGTTATATAATGCGAATGGTTTTGTGGCCAGTCAAAATCAGCCATTACAACCCTGATGGAAGTGTGATATAAATTACATTATGCCTATTCACACATTGTTAGCTTTTTCCTTTCTGAGCAGTTCTCGGATTTTCACTTAGCAAGTAAGTTTATATTGCTCCTAAGGCGCTCCCTACCATGGCTGTATACTTGCTTCGTATCTCTTGCTTGCCGTGAATTAAAAAAAATCTTTAGAGTCCCTGCTTTATCTCAGCTGGTTACAATTAAAGCAGTAGTTCAGTTCATATATGCTGAATGTCAGCATGAATGTTCTCCTGTTTAATTAACTTCTCGCATGATCCAGGGATGTGTTGACAACCACTTTACACTGAACTTGAGAGATACCAACATCTTTAAATGCAGTAGGTGAAATGAGAAAGCTGCAAACATGCTAGCTACGGATAATTCTCTTGCATATCTAGAAATAGCACTGCATACATTTTCACTTTGACAACCTCCGATAATTCTCTGCCAAGTGGCAGAAGCTATCGCAATGGGCATAGGAGTAAGTGAGGGAGTCAATTTTATTGTATGTAGCCAAAGGCCTTTACAATGGACGACAGAGAATAAAAGGGAAAACCTTCTTCTAAAATCATACAATGTAACCTGTAGCAGTTTACAACATAAAAAGGAAATTTACAACATTAGATTTTAAAACTGGAGTGCATTCACATAGCTGGAACGGAGCTTCTTGGCTGCCGGTGCAAATTTGGCTACCTGGTGTGTAATATATAGATGTTTCTCTGCTAGGAGTTCAACTGTCACTTCCTGTGTGGATTGACCTGGAAGCCAGCTAACAATTGGTGCAGATAGCATGTGATGACCTCTACCTGATTGTATCCATTTATACATTTGCGATCCATATGGGGAATTTCCTGATATCTCCCCTTTAAATATGCCAAGGAATCTTAGTTCTACAAAGGCCCTGCATAAGTTATGGGAAGGTCAGAGTCTCAAGGTAATGGGGCCTTGAGTGATTGGCCTTAATTTGAGGGTACCAAGTTAGAGGAACAGGTGGCAATGATGGTTGCTGTCTTGGTTGGCATCCTGGTCAAAAATCCAATTTCTAAGGCCACATGATTAAGGGGTGTTCTTTTTCAGAAGGTCAGCGGTTCGAATCCCCGTAACAGGGTGAGCTCCCGTTGCTCTGTCCCAGCTCCTGCCAACTTAGCAGTTCAAAAGCACATCAGTTCAAATAAATAGGTACCGTTGTGGTGGGAAGGTAAATGGCATTTCCGTGCGCTCTGGTTTCCATCACGGTGTCCCGTTGCACCATAAGCAGTTTAGTCCTGCTGGCCACATGACCCAGAAAGCTGTCTGTGGACAAACACTGGCTCCCTCGGCCTGAAAACGAGATGAGTGCCACAACTCCATAGTCGCCTTTGACTGGACTTAACTGTCCAGGGGTCCTTCACCTATTATTTTCTGTGACTAGTCAACTACAATTTATTAGCAATTAGAGTATCCTTAAATATTATTACTCTTTCAAGTAAAAGCATTTGTTAAGAAAGCAAATGGTTAATCGAATAGGAATTGTGTGTTTCTTGCGGGGACAATCACTTCTGCGGATGAAATGCAACCTTTCTAAGCTAAATATATTATTCAGACCTGATATCTCCAATATATGTTATAGGTACATCTCCTTTGTGAAAATGCAAAAAAAGTGTTTTTATTAGCCCCTATTGGCTTTTGGAATACTCTTTAGTGCCAGCTAGTGGGAATAGATAGCAATTTCAGTTCTGTTGGGGGATGCGTATGAGCCCAAGATGACCAAGCATGAAGGTGAATAAATGCATTTTATTTAGATAGCGGATATTCACTCCACCATTTGAGCATGAATAGGATTTTTCTTTTTTGCTTCTATTTTAATACAGGCTCTTGATGGGAATGTATGTGATCACCTTAAGGATTATTTAATGGCATTCAGCAGGACTGAATTAGAAGTATGCCAAGCTGTACAAAGCACATTCCAGTTTCTTTTGGAAACTTCCAGTCGGGTAAGTTTTTCAGCAAACTAGTTTTTTTGTCTGTGTTCCAAAATAGTTGTGACAGGGTGGGCCCTGTGACCTTTTTTTCGAAAATGGGAGGAGCCTGAAGAGGTCACAACCAGGGAAGTAGAATACTGCACCACCACAGTGTTAATACTAGCCACCATGAAAACGGGTGGTGGGGGCAGAGAGGCCAGCATTATGGAGATGGCCAGCGCTTGGTAAGGTAGTGATTTAACACTTAATAGTGAGCTTTAAATGCAGGCAGTCTGAGGTTCTGTCCGTGGTGTCAGTTAAACATCTATGGTGGCAGAGCTGAGAGACATGTCTTCCTGCAACAGAGGAGAACTGCTGCCAACCAGATTAAGCGCTGGCTGGCTGGCGCAGTGGCCTGAATCTATATAAGGCAGTTTCATATACCTGGGAATAATTCGGAGTGAAAACCTGACATCGCCACCCCCTACTCCATTTCTTACAACAGGGATGTCCAACAGGTCGATCGCGATCTACTGGTAGCTCCCCACAAGGTTTTGGTGGATTGCAGTCGATCGCTGGCTCCCTTTCGTTAGCGGTGGTAAAATCTGGCTCAACGTTGACCTGAACCCCTAAAAAAAGGGACTTTCCTCCCTAAAAAAAGACAACAACTTTGCCCTGAACCCTTAAAAAATGGGACTTTCCTCCCTAAAAAGAAACTGGTAGATCACTGCCAGTTTTTTATTCTGTGAGTAGATCGCAGTCTCTTAGGAGTTGGCCTTCCCTGTCTTACAACAATAGCATTATCCCTTTGACTTGGAGCTCTGCACTGTTATGAGAGTTGGCCTGGAATCCTCCAAGTATAGTTTAAAAGCAGTTTCAAGTTCTGTAACTGTTTACAATGCAGTTACAATGCTCCTTGAGGAATATTTTGCAGCATTGGTTTTTCCTAGGATATGTTTATATAGTCTCCCTTAGCTGGCAGTTTCAATCCATCAAATGGATTTATCCATTACGCATCACCTCTGCTCTGTCCAATCACCTCTGCACAGGACTGTAGTTGTACAGGGCAACTGGAGGAATCCACATAAGACTTTATCTGCATTGCATTTGATACTGATGTGGTTAATCCACCCTTGCTGTCTGTGAAATGTTTGGATATCCCAAGCTCATGATGGTTTAATCCGGCTTCTCTAGTCTCTTCATAAGCCTTGTGACTTTCTGATACTACATTTCACTCTTAATGTTCTGCGGTTTCTAAAAATATAGATATAAATAACAGACACTTACAACTCCAACCCAATTTGTAGAGTTTTAAGAATTAAAATACACCCTGATAAAGATGGCGCACACTATTGAACAGGTGGCTGCATTGGATTCTGGGATCATATATGCGTTCTTAAGTTTCCTGAATAATGTTCCCGTTTAAGATCAATATGCATTCCAGCCATCAGGCATCTACAAATCCTGTATACATTGCAATTGTATACAAATTGAGAGCCAGTGTGGTGTGGTGGTTAAGAGCAGTGGACTCGTAATCTGGTGAACCGGGTTCGCTTCCCTGCTCCTCCACCTGCAGCTGCTGGGTGACCTTGGGCTAGTCACACTTCTCTGAAGTCTCTCAGCCCCACGCACCTCACAGAGTGTTTGTTGTGGGGGAGGAAGGGAAAGGAGAATGTGAGCCGCTTTGAGACTCCTTCGGGTAGTGATAAAGCGGGATATCAAATCCAAACTCTTCTTCTTCTTCTTCTTCAATTGCAAATTGCCAGTTTGCTGCTGGGCCAGGTTTGAGGAATTTACATTAATTCAAAAAGCCCTAAACAGCTTGGACCCAGAGTACCTTAAAGATGGCCTGGTTCCAAAAGCTCCAACTTGAAAGGCTGAGATCCTGTGATCAGGCACCTCCTGTGTTTTCCCTTGTGCCCCCCCCCCCAAGGTTCAGCTGGTCTTCACTTAGGGCCAAACTTTCAGTGTGGCAGGCTCAGCTCTTTTGAACCCCCTACCACTAAAGGTTGGGCAGGAACCATGTCTCCTTTCTGCATATGTCCTGTGAAAACTTTTTTTCTTTAGACAGGCCTTTACAAAATTGTTTTTTTTAAAAAAAAATCCAGTAAGTATTCATTGTTGTTTTATTGGTATTTTAAATGATGTTCTTACAGTATTTTCGTTGATTTCATTTTAAATGTTGTACTGCACCTTGCAGAACTTCTGGTGTTGGCTTAACTATTGCAGTGTTACAGTTTCTTCAGTTTTTCTGTCTCATACATTCTCTCTTTAATATCAGGGATTAAATGCCTGTAAATGTATTCATTGTCTCTTTCAGGTAGTGCGAGATTACAATTTTCAGCTGTTCTTGCAAGAGAACTCCGTGTTTCATAAACCGCAGTCCTTCCAGTTCCAGCCTTGTGACAGTGACACCGTAAGGGCATTTTTAAAAATACATTAATTCCACTCCCTTGGTCAATGCTTTGAATGAGCCACAATCCAGGGAAGCCGCTTTTGTAAGGGGAACAAGGTCTACGTGCAAATAAATTGCCATGTGCAGTTGTCTGCCTGGGCATGACCCAAGAAATTCTAAAATCCATACTTCTGCAGGGAGAAACACACTGATGTGCTGTCCAAGAGTTTTGCAACCTCGCATACCCTTTTTAAGCCTTTCTTCAGCAGACAGGGAACACTGGATTGTGACCCAGGTGTGCTAAGGTGCGCTGAGTCAGGTGTGCTAAGCCTGTTAAAAGGAGTGGCCTCAAGTGCACATAGTTGCTTTGGACAACAGCAAAATTTAATGAGTGCTACCCCTTTTCAAGGGACGCGGGTGGCGCTGTGGCGTTAACCACTGAGCCTAGGGAGGTTGGCGGTTCGAATCCCCGCGATGGGGTGAGCTCCTGTTGCTCGGTCCCTGCTCCTGCCAACCTAGCAGTTTGAAAGCACTCCCAAAAGTGCAAGTAGATAAATAGGTACTGCTCCGGCGGGAAGGTAAACGGCGTTTCCGTGCGCTGCTCTGGTTTCGCCAGAAGTGGCTTAGTCCCGCTGGCCACATGACCCGGAAAAACTGTCTGTTGACAAACGTCAGCTCCCTCAGCTAGTAAAGTGAGATGAGTGCCGCAACCCCAGAGTCGTTCGCGACTGGCCTTAACTGTCAGGGGTCCTTTACCTTTCTACCCCTTTTCGAACATTCAGATCCCATGAGTGGTGGGAGATTGGGATTATACCAACCTACCCCACTCAAGGTGTATCTTCCTCACCCGATACTGCACATTCAACTTAATATATCCGTAGGGACCTTGGTGTCTAGAGCCCAGCACGAGTTCTTCCTGTTGGCCCCACACAAAACTGAGCTGTACAATAGATTGTATTCTATTCGTGCCATTCCCTATGTCCAACATGCAAATGTTGTATGGGGTGAATGCATGATGAAAGGTGAGGCCGGATCCCCTCCCACATGTAGGATTTGAGCAGTTGCACTGGTGGGTTAGAATTTGAAGCTTATTAAGACATCTGTTCATTTAGACACATTTTTAGAGTATGGTAGCAGAAGGTCTGGGACGTGGGTGGCGCTGTGGGTTAAACCACAGAGCCTAGGACTTGCTGATCAGAAGGTCGGCGGTTTGAATCCCTGTGATGGGGTGAACTCCCGTTGCTCGGTCCCTGCTCCTGCCAACCTAGCAGTTCGAAAGCACGTCAAAGTGCAAGTAGATAAATAGGTACCGCTCCGGTGGGAAGGTAAACGGCATTTCCATGCGCTGCTCTGCTTCGCCAGAAGTGGCTTAGTCATGCTGGCCACATGACCCGGAAGCTGTATGCCGGCTCCCTCGGCCAATAAAGCAAGATGAGCGCCGCAACCCCAGAGTCGACCACGACTGGACCTAATGGTCAGGGGTCCCTTTACCTTTACCTAGCGGAAGGTCTAATTAATCTTTGCAACTGTACAACAAAGCTCTGTAACCGATCCCAGTGTTTTCCTTGCCTTGTGTGTTTTCCTTGTTTGTGGTCAGCCCTTGCTTACTGCCCTTTTTTTAAGGTTTTAGGTCCTCAAAAAAAAATTATTTTATGTTGAGAATAATTCGTAAATACAGGGGAGGCTGGGAGGGGTTTTGCAAAAATTTATCGTGTTTTAAGAAATGGTTGATAATGGGAAATATTTTTTTTCCAAATCGTACTGTCTCCCCAAATATTTGCAGAGGTTCACATTAAGCAAATAGCTCACCAGGTGGCTAAAGAGCAATTTTCTGTGCTTCTTACACCAAGGTAATAGAAAGTTCCAATTTAAGCAAAGTGTAAGTTGTTGTTTTTTTTAAAGTCCTTTCTTTTTGCAGATTTTTGATAAACCATAGTTAGCAAGGGGGAAGGGATCTGGGTCTGCGTTGCATTAGGGGAAAGACAGATAAAAATGAGTAAGCCTTGTTAAAAACAACAAACTTGCCCTTGAAATTCAGGTGTTTTCTAACTTCATCCTCAACAAAAGATAAGTTAATTTTGTATCTCTGACTATCCCAGCACATTGTTTACATCAGGTCCAAGGGTATATAAAAGGCAGTGGGCTGAGTTTTCCCTGACTAACCATATTTGCCTAATTGTGTTTGCCTTGCAGTTCTAACTGGTGTGTGTGTGTGTATGTGTTTGTGTGTGTGTGTGTGTTTTGTCCTTGTGCAACCTTTGACATTCAGAGTTTTAATGCCGTTCAGCTGGTGGATATTGAGCCTTCACCTGTCAGTGCTCTGAGAATGACCTTAGTAGAGGTATATGGCAGCATCTGCTCTCACCATTTACTGTCTCGTGGTATTGCTGATATGCATGATGAAAAGGACTGTTATGGTGCAACCTGCTTCCATGCATAAAGTGACAAATGAATGCATAACGTGTTAAAAACCAGATTCCTACTGTCAAGATCTGAGAACTGAACTAAATTCTCGGAGGCCTGCTTAACTTTGCTGGACCAAACAGCGCACAACTTATAATAATTTGGAATTTTGAAGTGAGATGTCAATGTACCATCTGATATCTAGAGTAGCTTTACATAATCCTGTGACCAGAAGTGCCCCCTTCAGCACCATGTACCCTTCTGGGAAAGCGGAATAAAACTACCATACTCTTGATTTCAGTTAAACTAATTAAGATATTTATATGTCATTTTTCTGCCTTAATTGCTAAAGCGCCCGAGGCAGCATACTTCAGCAGCAGCAGCAGCAGCAGCAGCGAACAAATATTATTAAGATAGCAGAGAACAGCAGACAAAAATAATTCATCTGCTAGGACATCCTTCCCCAACCTGCTGCCCTCCAGATGAACTACAACTTCTGTCATCCCTGACCATTGCCCATGCTACCTGGGATCAGTGCGAGTTGTAGTGCAAAACATCTGGAGGGCACCAGATTGAGGAAGGCTGCCCAAGGGATTAAAATACCTTAAGCTGTGGCCAAAAGCCATCTTGAACAATAGTCATCGAGTGGTCCCTGGTGCAAGGTATTGCACAGAAAATGCCCTCTTAAGCACCCCGTTTAACTTCATCTTTGAAGGTACAGTGAGATACAGAAGGCCCCGTAATTAACTTGTCCTAATCTTCAAGGGACGTGGGTGGCGCTGTGGGTTAAACCACAGAGCCTAGGACTTGCTGATCAGAAGGTCAGCGGTTCAAATCCCCGTGACGGGGTGAGCTCCCGTTGCTCAGTCCCTGCTCCTGCCAACCTAGCAGTTCGAAAGCACGTCAAAGTGCAAGTAGATAAATAGGTACCGCTCCAGCGGGAAGCTAAACGGTGTTTCCATGTGCTGCTCTGGTTCGCCAGAAGCAGCTTAGTCATGCTGGCCACATGACCCAGAAGCTGTACGCCGGCTCCCTCGGCCAGTAAAGCAAGATGAGCGCCGCAACCCCAGAGTCGGACACGACTGGACCTAATGGTCAGGGGTCTCTTTAACTTTAATCTGAAGGGGCCGGGTAAAGGATTGGGTACAGAGCTCAGTTAGCCCCGCCCCCCAAAGATGCAGAAGCTTCAAACTATAGTGTAGGCTCCATTATTGAACCAGTACAAATGTATTCAGATACAGTACTTGAATTTTTTCTTTGGTTTTCATTATACTGAAGTTGACATAAAAGCAAGACAAGCCTTGTTTTGCTTTTCCAAAAACACGTGTCATAAAATTGGATCCAGGAAACTGATAGTGGGCTCCTTATTTCTATCAGTCCACGTAGCCAATGTTTCATTTTTGGCCATTTTACTTTCCTACTAAATTTCATCCCGCAAGTCAGTCTTTGGATAATACTCAAAACCAGGAAATCTATATTTTTCTATTCGTCAACAATCCTTGAAGTAGGGGTAAAAACATGCAACTGTTATGCATTTTAGTCACTTCATTTCCATTCTGTGTTGGAGCTGTTCGGCGCAAGTAGCTTTTTCATGGGATATGCATGATTATTTTCAATGGGCAAACTGTGCAGTGAACATTATGGAGTAATCTGCTGACCTGAACTAAAATCAAGACTTCCCCCCCCCCCCCGATCAACGACTAATTTTCAATCAAATAAATAGTTCAACAGAACTTGGGTGCCTCTTCCGAGAGAGGTTTCAGTTGCTTAACTGAAGCAGGGAGAGATAGGGGCATATGCAGTCTAACATTTAGACTTGGCAGGGGGTTGGACTCGATGGCCCTTGTGGTCTATTCCAACTCTATGATTCTATGATTTATAGCTATTCAACTGCTGTGTCATTTTTCTGCTTGGAATAATTCAGCATGTTTTCAGGGTGCGAGTGAGAAGCCGGCTGTCTCTTGGGAGGGTTAGTAAAGTCGCCTACCCAGTATAACACCTTCAGCCACCGAACACATGTAAAAGGGGGTCAGTAATAGAGGCAGGCGACTCTCTTGCTTCCAACAGAGAGTTGTTGCTTATTTTACCATACAGCTTCTCATCCAGCTCCCTGTACAACAGCAAGCAGAAGGTGAAATTTCAACACACAGCCATTCTCAACTTGCTGGATTATCCCAATCGCTTTGTACAGGGAAGGTGTATCCCCAGTTTACACTCCTACAAGATTATCCGCCAACATTTGTATAGTGCTGGGACCCGGTAAAGAATTGAGTACCTGCCCTGGTCACGTAAATTACTGGCTATGGAACATTGGGTTCCCACCCAACCGTCGTGCTACCCTTTGCAGGAGGATGGTAGATCACATTTGAATGTTGTGGTACAAAGCTGGTGGCTGAAGGAATCCAGGCTGAAGGAAAATTAGAAAGACTTTGTCTTGAGGCCGAGGTTGGGGAATTGGAGGGTGGAGGCATAGCAAACAACAGAAGGCAGTGGGAAGAGCAATGGAGGGGAACAAAAATGGGTGAGATCACAGGCTTAAAGGAGGTGGTTTTAACTTAGCAATGGGGTGAGTGGGGTTTGATCAAATTTTGTTAAAAGCAAATGGACTAAAATCAAATCCGGACCACAAAGCTGTCAGCAGGCAAGGTAAACTTCTTAATCAGAAGTTCCCCCAAACTGCAGTGCACAGAGAACTTACTATCAAGCTCACTAATGCATAGATAAGCATATTTGCAACAGCATGGCAAAATATAGGAGGAAATTTGCTAGCTCTTTATATTTCCTGATTGGAAATGGAGGCCCCTTCCTCAAACAGCATGTGATCCTGTGAGAAAATGCAATAAACAACTAAATCTACTGCCAAGATAATGGCCCCAAAGAGCTAAAACGTTTTTTTAAAAAGCAGTTCTTTCCTGTTTTTGCCAAGTTGCTGCCTGTGATATTATATTCTGTACATTGGAGGTTGACTGCGTTAACCTTGGGGTATTGCAAAATTCACACATGCCTGATTCATTCCAGCCAATATGCAGAGTGATGGTCAGTGCTGAAGTGTAGAATTCTAGCTGATACTAAATACTACAGGTTTTATTTATTTATTAAATTTATATCTCACCCTTCTTCTGAAAGGAACCCAGAACAGTGAACACCAAGTGATAAAGCAATAAGCCCATATTTAAAGCACCTTAAAAGCAATCCCGATACAGATTGGAAAAGATATTAGCTTAAAGCAGGCTTCCTCAACCTCAGCCCTCCAGATGTTTTGAGACTACAATTCCCATCATCCCTGACCACTGATCCTGCTAGCTAGGGATCATGGGAGTCGTAGGCCAAAAATATCAGGAGGGCCAAGGTTGGGGAAGCCTGGCTTAAAGGCTTGCTGAAAGAGGAAGGTGTTCAGTAAGCTGCAAGTCTCCTTGGAGTATTGGATCAGAATCCACAAGTTATTTCACATTCTGACCTAAAAGTGGGTCACACCAATGGCACCCCACAATTTTTTGGTGTGTTTTTTCCAGCAAGGGGGTGAAAGGGCTAAGGAAATAAAACATGCAGAAAGAAAGGCGAGTACAAAGAAACAAACGGTGAGTGTGTAGGTTAATTTCTTCTTGCAGATACTGTGGGACCCCAGGTCTGAAACGGTTGAAAACTATCACTCTCACCCTTTGAGAAAACCTGCCACAAATGAAAAACAGGACTGTAAAGTGAGAGCCATTCTTCTCTCCGAACTTCCTTTAGGGTTTTCCGAAACTCCTGGGAAGGCGGTGAATAGATAAGGCAGAACAAAAATAGTATTATTAACAAAGTTGGGTATTTGTGCAGGGGCATGAGTCACTTCATTCTGTGGGACCCAACAGGCTTGTGAACACCCCCATTTAGAAAGTGAACTTTTTTTCTTCTCCTCTTTGCAGTCTTCCTTAGACAATCAAGGAGTCTGTAGTTATGTGCCAAGAGCCTTTCAAAGATGCTTCTCTCCCCGTTCCCGCACCCCGCCTCGGAACTGGGGATGCTTTAACAGGAACCTTTCTTCTGCTTCTATTTAAACATCTGCACGTTGCATGTGAGAAGTGCTAGATTCTAACACAGCTGCTGTGGTAGTTGGCTTGTCTACACAGAACGAGGAATTGTTGGGAGTCTTTGTGCAAGTTTTCACACTGCGTGTGAGCGCTATTAACAGAAGAATACATTATCCCGCAGTGCCTTTCGAGACTCCTCTAAAGTAGAAACGGTACAGCGACTAGTCCTACAACTAAAGTAAAAATAAAATAAGCCACAATAAATCCAGACTGAAAACGAGAAAGAGGGGCATCAGGGTGGTAAATTCAACTGTGCCTTTTTAAAAGGCAGAAGTCTGTGAACCCTAAATCGTGCATATTCTCCTGCTCTCAGTGGTTGGGCCCTACAGTGGTGAGCTGTAGAAACCTCGCCCCATGTCTGTCCAAAGCAATGACTGAGTTGTTTTGTTGCACTTTGTGTATGGTAGCTGGCATGCAATAAATGCTCATTTCTGTTGGGAGTTTTCTGATTTTTACAATGATCAGCTAGGCATTCCCTTTGCAGCTCTAATGAGAGCCTAGCATGTTGCTGGTTTTTTTAGACTTTGAGCCGTTCCTCTCTCAGACTCCTCACTATTTATGAGAAAATAGGTGAGAAATCAGGTTTTCTCCTGAATAAGCAATCAAGCTTGCAACCCAGTCCATCAATACATATTTGACCCAGTCTTTCTGCCTTTCTGTAAGGCAGGTGCGGTGCTTCTGATGGGGAACAGAGTCTAGAGATTCTGAAATACAGGCTGTGGCCTGGTTGAGGTTGGGCTGAGCAACTTCGGACTGGTGGAATGCTCTTCTGTGCGCGCGCACACACACAAATAAATAAATAAAATCTGTGCAAATAGGAAAGTAGCTTGATAGGGAAATGGCTTGGCTAACATAAGAACATAGGGAGAGCCTGCTGTATCAGGCCAATGGCCCAGTGTAGTCCAGCATCCTGTTTTCACATTGGCCAACTAGATGCCTGTGGGAAACAAGGGAGAAGACTATAGGCAAAACCTATTGGTGTTTCGCAACTTTCCGACTAGTTGCAGGACCTTAGCCAGACCTAGCAGAGTAACGCAGAATCCACAGAAGCAATTGGCAACTTGGCTGCAGACAGGATAGACAAAGCAGGAAACAGGAACTTGTAGTTAGGTGTTTATTATATACAGTGGACTATTTACAGGAACAGAACAGAACACGGATCTTTAGCTAACTCTCTCATACACGACTCACAACTCTCAACCTCCAACTCCTACACTCAAACTCGTACTACTGAACTAACACATTCCAGTTAGTAGGCCGTTAATCATCACTCCCTTGAGAGAGCTTGACCAATCATGGAGCTGTCTCCATGCCTCTGTATCACCAGGCAGACTCACTCCTCCACATTGCCTTGGCTGTCTGCCAAACCCTAATTGACTCTGTGTGAGTAGCTGCACGTATTCAGATTCCCAACAAAGACCACCATCATTTTGGTGGCCCTTTTCTGAGCTTTTTACAACTCCACAATATCCTTTTTGAGATGAGACGACCAGAACTATACCCAAATGCAGTCGCACCATAGATTATAAATTGTGATATTGGCAGTTTTATTGAGGAGCGTTTCATTATGCAACCCTGACAAAGGCCCAGTTACTATTTGTAAGTTCTACACAATTGCCTGTAGTTCTTTGATCTAATCTGTTTGAGAATCAGTATGTTAGTTACTAACCTGGCTGGTAGTTGTCGGCTTGCAGTGGGTCCAGAGGCCAGCTGGCTAGCCCTAGCTGGGTCGTCTCCTTCCAGCCATCCCACTGCGAAGACCCATCCGCCTCTGCTCCGACGTAAATCAGCAACCCAGGCTTCAAAGCCAGGGCACACTATATTAGCAGAGCAAACTGCACACACAGAATAGGCGTGAGGCTTGTGGAAGTATACTACAACTACGAATTTATTAATCATAAATCAGGACAAAGAAACATGTCGTCTCTCTCTTTGTCTTCTCGGCAAAAGAATCAAAAGCAAAAGCTATACACGCGATGGAAGTTCGCAGCAAACTGTGCTGGAATGTAAACAGACATGTGACATGTAATAATCCCATGTTTGCTCCTTAAGGTGGAATGGAATTTTCCAACAGTTTTGTCAAGCAGCCAAGCTGGTCTTTGGCTGAAGATGCTGTTAATGTTCATATCTGGGATCCCTAAACAGCATCTCACATTACGTTATAATGTCGTGGTCCCCAGTTTAGATTCTACTTTAGTGCTCCAGGCACAATTTCTGGCTTCCCTTGTTGCTGTTTGAGCAAACCATGCCGTTTTTTGGCATCACTTCCTATCTCATGACGCCTGTCCATTCCCCTGCCTCCTTTTTTGATAGACAGTTATTCTACCACTTCTTAGGAGTAACACTCTTTTCAGGTAGGGTTCATCTGGCTAGATGGTTGCGCCACGGGACGGCTGATATTGTGCCATTTTGTGTACTTGAGTGCTCTCTTTTGCTTTCAAAGGCTGAAGGGTTTTTCAGAGCGCTTTCGCTGCAAGTCTCAAGGCAGAAAGTGAATCTATAATTAGCTCCGCTTTTTGGACTGTTGTTTGTCCTTTCAGGCCAAAATGGGGGAGGGTTTGTTTTCTTCCTCCTGGATGGAGTTGGAACTAAGATCCCGTAATAAACATTGGCACCATCTCAGCAAATACACATCCCTGCTGGAATTCAGTTAGTGTGGCTGAAGCCTATATGAGCTTGTAGCCCACGCAAAAAAAGAGGGGCATTTCAAGAACTGTTGGAATTCTTACGTCAAGCAGCCCACAGCTGAATAACAATGGAATAGACCATTATGTGTCCTGTGTTTCGAGGCAGAAACACGTTGTTCCTAGCAAGTGAGCTGGCACAACATACCAGATTAGGCCATACCCACCAAAGTTTTCCCTGGAGCTGGAGAAATTTTCCTCATGGTGCACAAGACGTGTGATTGGTTGGTTGAAATAAATGGTCCAGCAAAATCTATAATCTTACAGAATAATAGGATTGATGAGCAAATCATGCAATTTTCTTGGTGGGACACTTCAAATAACCCAAGAATCTTACGGCGCTGAACCAATGTGTTGGCATTATGGCAACTGAATACCGTCCATTCCAGCAGAAACAACCAGCACAGCTACCCTTCAGGAAATGTATTGGCATGGTTTCTATTTTATTTCAGAGACAAGCCGTATTTTCTTTGGCAGCTGACACTCAAAAGTGGCACACATCCTTTGTCGGCATCCGTCTGTCTTAAGAGTGTGCCTCTTAAGTGACAGCACTGAACTAGATGAACCCAAAGGTCTGACTTGTGGCTTCCTATGTAGGTGGTGAGAGAACTGAAGTCTTCTACAGTCTGGCCCCTTCTCCCAACATCAGGGTCTTTTCCAGGGAGTCTTCTCTTCTCAGGAGGTGGCCAACGTATTGGAGCCTCAGCTTCAGGATCTGTCCTTCCAGTGAGCACTCAGGGCTGATTTCCTTAAGAATGGATAGGTTTGATCTTCTTGCAGTCCATGGGACTCTCAAGAGTCTCCTCCAGCACCAGAATTCAAAACTATCCATTCTTCAGTGATCCCTGGACAAAGACAACAGGTATAAAACATTAAGAAAAATTAATTAGTGGAACAACAGGGACACTAGTTGAAAGTCACCAGAAATACCCAAACTACCCTAGTGATGCAATGGGTCCATGTGTCTGGCTGTTAACCAGAAGGGTGGTAGTTCAAGCCCACCCAGGGATGGCTGTGGGCTGGATTACTTCATTGCAGGGGATTGTACTAGATGACCCCCCTCCAACTCTGCAATCCTATGATT
This sequence comes from Podarcis bocagei, assembly GCF_964188305.1. Taxonomy (NCBI): domain Eukaryota; kingdom Metazoa; phylum Chordata; class Lepidosauria; order Squamata; family Lacertidae; genus Podarcis; species Podarcis bocagei. The sequence continues at coordinate 100,864,930 of NC_138130.1, read as the reverse complement.
CTATCAATTTAGTTCTGAGACCTTTTTTTTTTTAAGGAATAAAAATATCTGCCTGGTACTGAAAATATAAAAAGCAAGCCTCCCTGGCCAGGAGTGGGGGGGGGGGGGAGAGAGAGAGATCCACTGGTGGGGTGGATAAGTGTGGGAAATGTCCGCTCCCCAGCTTCCTGCTACTGGGGCACCTTGCGGGAGGGCATCATCCGACAACATCTGTTGCTTAGGGGAGATTTCTTATAGAACCTTTAAAGAGGAGACTGGAGGCATTCGTAAGTGTAGTTTGAAGGATTAAAGTGGCTGGCTCTTCGATTTTCCCCCAATAGACGTAAAAGTCCCTATTCACGGGGAAGGAGGTAATGGGCACAATCTTCCTGCTTTAGAAGAACGTGCTTTTTTTGCATCTCTGCAAGATGCTCTGATGAAAGAGAAGGGAGGAAACCAGCAACTGTTACAGTGGAGGGGATTGCCTCTCCTCAACTTCTGGACCACTTGTACTTTATATGCTTCTTTGGATGATGGAGACCTTTTCCGTTCTGTGACGTGCAGGAGCTCAGGGTTGAATGCATATCCCTTTATCATCCAGCCCACCCCAAACACCCCTGCTGTCGGCTTTTGCAAAACGGGGTTGTCCCATCATAGGACCGTTGCCTGTGATGCGAGAACCGTCCTGTAATGGTGCAAGTAAAGCATTGCATGCGCTTGTCAGCTGCTGGAAATTTCTGGGGTGGGAGTGCGGATCAATACCTTGCTTTTGCCTCGATTAAATGCATGGGCTAGTTTGGTAAGTATTCAGGGTCTTTGTGAAATCATCTTTTGTCCATGTGTTCACCAATCTCGTGAAAGCTTATGAAACATTGGGAAACGCAATGCAGAATAAAGTTTAGATCTCAGCCCCCAAATTCCCTCTTTGCCTGAGGCATTTTGTCTGCTCTTTGTTTAGTTCCTCTGCTTCAGAAATTTATCGTATTAAAGATAATTCATTTTCACTTTACAGCAGCCTCTTTTTTTAAAAAAAAAGAAAGAAAACAACCCGATCTTGCTTTTGAAAAGCATTAAAGAGCAAATTACACTGGTTACAGTTTTTTCATTTCCCCCATGACAAAACTCATGGACAGACGGCAGGGCTTTTTCTGTATTTGAAATTTGCTTGTTATGTTCGGCTTCATATAACAAGAATCTGGGAAAAGCCCTTTTGCGAAGTCTTGTAAGTGAGTTAAATAACATTTTTCGGATGGCTACATAAACGAGGATGTCACAGGTGGGAAGGCCAGACCCAGGAAATCCCCTCACTCACTTTCCTTTCTTGTATGTGTGTGTTTCAGAGTAGACAACTGGAATCTGAGACCGGAACGACAGAAGAGCACAGTCTGAACAAGGAAGCCCGAAAATGGGCCACGCGTGTGGCGAGAGAGCACAAAAACATTATTCACAGTCAACGGGTGGGTTGAAAACAAATAAGATTATTGGCGGCTTCTTACCTGTCCTGTTAATCCAGCCACCTTGGTGAAGGATTACACCACTCATATTCCATTTCACAGCATCTGTCATTCCATGAGGAAAGGAGACAGCTTCCTTGGTATACCCTATTTTTCGCTCCATAAGGCGTGCCAGACCATAGGGCGCACCTAGTTTTTAGAGGGGGAAATCAAGAAAAAAAATCTTATTTCCCCCCCAGCCCCAAAGAGCAGCGGACAGCCTGTGCACAGCCTGTCCGCTTCTCCCAGAGCTCCTCTTTAGCCGTGCGCAACCTCTCACTGCCAGAGGGGTTGCGCGCGGCTATGGCACAAGCCAAGACAGCGAGCGGGATGGATCCCGCTCACTGTCTTTGCTTCCTCTTTAGCTGCACGCAACCTCTCCAGCCAGGAGAGACTGCGTGGGGCTAAAGAAGCCATAGCTGCGTGCAGCCTCTCCCTGCCGGAAGGGCTGCTTGCGGCTATCCCTGAAGTCTTCGGAGCGCAGCACAAGTTCCCGCTGCGCTCTGGAGGCTTCGGGTTCCTTTTGCTGAAACCGGGAGAGCAAGACTCTCCTGGCTTCAGCAAAAGGAACCTGAAGCCTCCAGAACGCAGCGGGAACTCACGCTGCGCTCCAAAGGCTTCAGGCGGCTATCCCTGAAGCCTGGAGAGCAAGAGGGGTCGGTGCGCACTGATGCTTCTCGCTCTCCAGGCTTCAGTGAAAGCAACACGAAGCCTCCAGAGCATGGAGGGAGCGCTCCCTATGCGCTTCGGAGGCTTCGCATTGCTATCGCTGAAACCAAGGAGCCTGCATTCACTCCATAGGACACACACACATTTCCCCTTAACTTTTGGAGGGGGAAAAGTGTGTCCTATAGAGCGAAAAATACGGTATATATTCCATCCTATGGCATCCCACGTAACTCTGGCTTTGGCCTTGTTTGCACTGAGTTATTTGTTCCACATTGTCCCAGTAAATCACCTTGTTCTTCAAAGTGCTTTAACTGGGATGTGTGATAATTAACACATGATAATTACTCTCAGTCATGTTGGCCATGTTTTAAAGGGGCTTGCCTTTGCCAGAGTTGTCTCTTTTGTTTATTAGTTGTGTGCTGCCACACTACACTGCAACGTTACCTTGCCAAGATGTTTCGTTTTTAAGGGCAGTCCAAATTAGAGGTCTCTGGTTCATTTGCAAATCTATGTCCTTGTCAGTTCGCACCAGGAAGGCCTATATGACATTTAGGATTCTGAGAGGTGGTTCTCCTTCTGGTTTTTCAATCCCCTAATTTGTGTAGCTTCCAAGTAGCTTCAGGAAACATTACATGGCACTACCTGTATGCACCGCTGAGGAAAAAAGGTAGTTCTCCAAATATGCAAAGCAGTAGCTTTATACTGGTATAAATCTCAATTCTATTCGGACTCTTCTATGTGCTGTTACACACACATTTGTTTTAAAAACAAGCCTACAAGGTTTGGTTTTTATGTAAGCAAGACAACATGGGTAAAAGCTTGTACCTGAGAGGACATAGAATTGGAAACAAATAAATACTTCCCTCAATGTATCGTCATCTTCTATGTCTTCCTTCAGTTGTCCTTACCTTACAAGTCTGTCATTTAAAATAATCCTTATTTATTTTACAAAATTTATTTTAACGGCTTGCATACTGCTCATTCAAAGACCTCGTAAGCCACCAACAATAAGAGAGCAATTCACATCGCAAATAATTGACCCAGGTGCGCTCCTGCACTCTTTCCATAAATCGTTTACATTTGCAGACATCTATTTTTATATATTCATGGTACTGGAACCACACCTCTTTTCCTACATTTAAGGCTGCACTTTTGTCAATTTTTGTTTGCATTTTGTTTGAGAAGCAAGCAGAGACACTGCCCATATCTGAGCAATTGTATTTGAGTGGAAATGTCCAGATCAAAGGGTTATATCCTTAATTCTCCTTTCCTCCCTCTTCTCCCCAAGGGGGTGGGCAGGGAAAATCTTGGTACTCTGTAGCATGGCTGTGACATTGCTGTTTAAATTTATAAACAAAGCCAGCTGAGTGAGACAGTTACCAAGTTTCTTCCTTTCTTTTCCTCCTGATCTCTTGGAAAGACACCAGTCAGAGTAGGAAAAGTGCACGGCTTGGAACGTCCACCCTTACAGCATTAGAAATCAGAGCAAGCTCCGGCTCTTTTAGTTGTTTGTGCTGTGAGTTGTGGTTTGCATAAAATACAAACTCTGTTCGGTTCAACACGGGCAAAGGCACCGCTGTCTTAAGCAACCATGATGAGATGTGTGGACCTAGATCTGGGTTCAAATGCGAATGTGTAAAGTGAGCAGCATTAAGGGCTACGTGTCTGGTTTATTATTATTATTATTATTATTATTATTATTATTATTATTATTATTATCATTTATTTGTATCCCACCCTCCCCAGCCAAGGCCAGGCTCAGAGCGGCTAACATCATAACAACACAATATGCATAAAAACAGACATCAATTAATTAAAATGCCTCTTAACATTATAGAATCATAGAATCATAGAGTTGGAAGAGACCACAAGGGCCATCAAGTCCAACCCCCTGCCAAGCAGGAAACACCATCACAGCACTCCTGACATATGGTTGTCAAGCCTCTGCTTAAAGACCTCCAAAGTAGGAGACTCCACCACACTCCTTGGCAGCAAATTCCACTGTCGAACAGCTCTTACTGTCAGGAAGTTCTTCCTAATGTTTAGGTGGAATCTTCTTTCTTGTAGTTTGGATCCATTGCTCCGTGTCCGCTTCTCTGGAGCAGCAGAAAACAACCTTTCTCCCTCCTCTATGTGACATCCTTTTATATATTTGAACATGGCTATCATATCACCCCTTAACCTCCTCTTCTCCAGGCTAAACATGCCCAGCTCCCTTAGCCGTTCCTCATAAGGCATCGTTTCCAGGCCTTTGACCATTTTGGTTGCCCTCCTCTGGACATGTTCCAGTTTGTCAGTGTCCATTAATTCAGACAAGTTAAAATCTGGGCAGGTGGCAATTATCAGGTTGGAATTGAGAGTGGTTGATACTTGCCAGGGCCAACTGTTTCCACTGATCATACAAGGACCTGTGAGCGGGTTGGGGGCCTCCTTCGGGCTCGTTTTATACAAAGGGAAGTAAATCAAACTGCATAAGGGAGAGCAGCAAAGAATTCTCTTCTTCCCATTTGTGGCTGTTTGTAAATCAGGATGGCGGTCCGCCTGTTAAAGCCTTGCAAAGGAAGAGCTTCTGCGCGAGGTTTGAAGCGGCGCTTCAGATCCCTTCCAGAAACAACAGTTCAATTAAAAACACACCAAATGTTTTCCCCCTCCCCTTCCTGTTTTTGGCAGACTCTGGAAGAATTAGAATGCCACGGGTCTGTGGTGTCTGAGCAGAGCCGAGCAGAACTGGAACAGAAGATAGACGAAGCGAGAGAGAACATCCGCAAAGCCGAGGTGAGAGGAATGTTAGCTCCAGCCTTATCTCTGATGGTTTAGGGCAGTGGCTCAGATTGCAGCAGCTAGTGGGTCGTCTTGCACCAGCGGTACATTATTTTTTTTAGCAGTTTTCTCGTTGTGTGTGCAGCAGCTTAAAACATGCAAAAGGGTTCCTAAAATCTGTTTTAGATTGATAAAATGCAGAATAAACATGAGGCTGTGAGGAGAGGAAATAGCTCTCTTCCCCCCCAACCCCCCCCCCCCAAAAAACTGGGCAGTGTTGTGTTAAGGGTATGGTCACTGATTCAAGACACCTGTTGGCAAAAACAAGAACTGATGTTGCCAGGTTTCTTGGCTGAATGGGCTGCAGTAATTAAAGCAGCCAAGGGGAGGACTTCAATTACGTCAGTGATGTTAACTCCCAGGTAGTTTTGACAACTCCTCCATCTCCAACTCCTTGAAAGATTCCATCAACGGTGTCTCCGAAATTTTTTACACATGCCTTGGGAAGACAGGCGAACTAATGCCAGTGTACTGGAAGAAGCAAAGATCACCAATGTTGAAGCAATGATTCTTCAACATCAACTTTGTTGGACTGGTCATGTTGTGTTGATGCCTGATGATCATCTTCCAAAGCAACTACTCTATTCCAAACTTAAAAATGGAAAGAGTAATGCTGGTGGTCAACAAAGGAGGTTCAAAGACTCTCTCTGGGCAAATCTTTAAAAATGTAGTATAAACACCAACAACTGGGAAACACTGGCCTGCGAGTTCTCCAATTGGAGAACAGCCTTTACCAAAGGGGCTTTGAAGACACTCGAACTCAGGACACAAGGTGCTAAGAGGAAGGCACGCTTGGTAAATCCACACTGTGATCAACTCCCGCCTGGAAACCAATGTCCCCACTATGGAAGGGTGTGTGGATCCAGAATTGGCCTCCACAGTCACTTACGGACTGATTGTTAAAACTGTGTCTATGGAAGACAATCTTACTCGGCTATGAGTGATCGCCAAAGAAGAAGATTGGGTACAAATTGCTACTGGAAAGGAAACTTTTTTAAAAAAAAAAAAACTTCCCCATGCTTTACCACCTAACATTTATCTGAGTCGAGTCTGTGTCTTGCCAGTAACAGTTCTCTTTTAACTGATCCTCAGTCATGCTTCGCATGTGTCGTCCTCTCTGAAATCCTGCAGCCTTTGTCTGTGTGTGTGTTGCATCTCAGTGCCTGGGCCTATCTTTCAGCCTCCTGGTGTTGGCATATTTTTTGCTCCTAACTTTTCACCTCAGTGCTGACGTTTGCCTGGTTTTCAGCACATATTAATAGAGTCTAAAATTAACCTAGTCTGTTTTGGGGAGAAAATGAGGAAATCAATGAGAAAATGATTTCACACCTTCAGTAAGGCAAAGCAGCTGCTGCTGGCATGTGCCTTAGTGCAGAAAACCTTTGTGAGGGAGGAGGAGAGTGCGAAAGTATTGAATGTTGACTTTTCCCCTCAAAAAAGAACGTAAGGGCCCTGCTTGGAACAGACCAAAGAATCTGGTTCCACATGCTGCCAAGAAGCCCATAAGCAGGTCAGAAAACAAGGATTTATTTTTACTGTTTTTGCAAATTGTGAACATCCACCATGCCTCTGTTTCTTTTCTCTTTTTTTGTTGGCATCTGTCTGTCTCGAGACACAATGCAGTGCACCAAAGTCAAACTACTGGAGAATCACAGCGACTGCTGTGGCTGCAGAGACTGGTAGCTCCTAACTGCTGCCTCCTGCGTTGTTTTTGCTGCTTTAACAGCACGAAAGCCACCTCTCTGGAATTCAAGCCTGGACAGTGTGTCTGGAGGTCCTGGGCTTCCCACACAATGACCCACCTCTTGGCCGCACTGATGAGGTCCAAAGGAGAGCAGGACATTTGGCACCAGCTTGGCTGCAGGAGTTGCTGGAAGGAGGCCTACAAGGCACCATCCAACCATCTTAGGGACTCCACTCTGGATTTGTGTAGTTGACTCCTTAGCCTTTTCTTCTCCCAAAGATGTTCCATAAGGCAGTCGGTATGGATTTTTCCTCTGGGTTTACTCCCATAGCCTTTCTCAGGAATGGGTATAGCTGCAAGGCAGCAGAGGTTTAGCTTCAGAGTTTTCCTTCTCCTAGGTGGGCTCCCGTCCGAGGTTGATGGGCCCCATCTGCCCCACATTTCCCTCTACAGCTCGTGCAGAAACCACCTTCTTGACTGTGGGATCCACTCTTGGTCTCATCCACTCAATCTGCCTGTCTTCACATGCAGGGAAAGTCCCTAACTCACTGAGGGTTTGAGACCCTCACCTGGTTTAGCTGGTCAGTCGAACCTCTCTTCAATACATTACTGCTTTTTATCTTCCAGTGTAGATCATGGTTTCTGTGGCAGCCCCTTTTTGTTGCATGAGTTTTGGGAGTGTTTGCCTCCCATGTACAATGATAAAAATGCTGTGTGCTGAGTAAACCTTATTTGTGTTATAATAAATGGGTTTCCACCAAAGCTGTCATGGGTTACCTGCTAACTTGTGGAACAAGTAAATATTTGTAAGGGGAAATGGCTGGAAAAATCCACTACAGCACTTGCAAAACAGCTGCTAGTAGCTGTTTATAGTTGTACTTTATTTCGTTTCTGCATAGTGCTGTTTTTCTGCATGGATCTGCTCAGACAAAATAATGAACTGTCCTGCTTTTTGTGAAGTACTTTGCTTCCCATAGTTTAATATTTAGGCAAACCCAGGCTTAACAGAATTTCAGGTGTTATTTTTCTGCTAGTAAATCATCTCCTAGGAATGTTCAACTGAGTCATGTTACTGGTCAATTATGTTCAGAGACGCACATGCCTAAAATTAGATGTCCAGTCTCACCAAAGCCATAATACTGCTTTTATGAAATCTGCTTTTAAAACATTCCGAAGAGCCTTGCTGCATTAAGTAGCTAAAAATGATGTGCTCACCTGTACATTGATGAGGGAATGTTGCTTTGCCAAGCTTCTTTGATCAGAAGCTGAGGAGTAGCGTCGGGTTAATTGCCTTGGCTATGTTGATTTTTCACTAAATTCCAGAATATAATGACAGTTAACATTTCCTGTGAATGGTGACCTTCACCAAACTTGGATACAAATTATAGCATCGATGCAAAAGTAACTAAACTAACATCACCCACCAGATTATAGAAGGCCTGGCAAAATCTTGCCTGGAGACTGCTTTTTAAAAAACAAACATCCCCTGTTTCTGCTTACGCATAAGTATATATTGTACAACATTCACTTAGCAATCTTGTGTGTATCCGTATATTTTAATAAATCACTAAGTGCAGGAAGCCAGTTCATGGGTTTTTTTCCAGATAATCACTTCAGAAAACTGAAGAGCTCTGCTGTGCTGTTCTATCCCTGCTCCGGCTTCTGGAAGTTATCCGTGTAGCTTTTGCAGACATCAGCATCTCTTTCCAGCTCTGGGAAACAATTTCCCCTCTCCTGAACATTTGCCATCGCATATCTGCCCCACAGCACTGCTGGGACAGGCCTCCAGCACCTATTTTGCTGTTTTGTGCTGATGTGCTGGAATAGACAATGGAATATTGTGTCCTAAGGACTTGAATCAGCTGGTGCAGTAGTTTTTAGCCTTCACTTGCAATGCAGGGTTGGGTCAACCTGCAGTCCTCAGCCTAATTCCAAACGCAGCCTGCAAATGATTGGTTCAGGCTTGTGGCAGCAGCAGCAGCTTGTCCCTCGACCCCACAGCTTGCTGGGCAGGAAGGTAAAGGGACCCCTGACCATTAGGTCCAGTCGTGACCGACTCTGGGGTTGCGGTGCTCATCTCGCTTTATGGCCGAGGGAGCTGGCGTACAGCTTCTGGGTCATGTGGCCAGCAGGACTAAGCCGCTTCTGGCGAACCAGAGCAGCGCACGGAAACGCCGTTTACCTTCCCGCCGGAGTGGTACCTATTTATCTACTTGCACTTTGACTTGCTTTTGAAGTGCTAGGTTGGCAGGAGCAGGGACCGAGCAACGGGAGCGCACCCCGTCGCAGGGAATCGAACTGCCGACCTACCGATCGGCAAGTCCTAGGCTCTGTGGTTTAACCTTTAGCGCCACCCGCGTCCCCTGGGCAGGAAGGTAGAGATGTGGAAAGACAAGGGTGTGGGGACACACTGGCCACTGTGATCTATGGCAGGTTACCCTCCAGGAAAGACCCTCTACAGAAGAAAGGTTGCTGCTGTTGTTCTATTATCCTTAGTCTTTTCCACTGAAACCTCTGAGGAGACCCAAAACTGCAAGGAGCTTTGCTGTATCGGGTTATGCAGTAGCAAGGTGAATAATAGATTTTATGAAAGCCCATTTGTGTAGGGGGGGGGGGAGAGGCCACCTTATTGCAAGTCAGGTCGGTCCATCTAGCCCAGTTCTGTTTGCACTGATAGGCAGTGATTCCCAGGGGTTTCAGGTGAGGCTTTTCCCAGCCCTGCCTGGGGATACCTGGGATTAAACCTGGGACCGGCAGAGCAGGTGGTCGGCTGCTGAGCTGCAGCCTCCCCCCCATGACCGATCTTTTCCCACAAGGCGCAACCGCTGTGGATTATTTGGGACAAATTCTGGCATTTGTGCAGAGCAAAGGCAAGCACTGCCAGTGCTCCAGGTGGATGGAGTGCAAGCCCAAGGAGAAGTAGTGGAATCTTCTGCAAAGTGCAGGGGAGCCCATGGAAAGTGCATTGGGGTTATTGGAAAGGACTGTAGCTCACTGCTAGAGGACACGCTTTACGTGAAAAAGTCCTCAGGTTCAGTTTCCATGTAAAGGTAAAGGTAAAGGGACCCCTGACCATTAGGTCCAGTCATGGCCAACTCTGGGGTTGCGGTGCTCATCTAGCTTTACTGGCCGAGGGAGCCGGCGTACAGCTTCTGGGTCATGTGGCCAGCATGACTAAGCCGCTTCTGGCACACCAGAGCAGCGCACGGAAACGCCGTTTACCTTCCCGCCAGAGCAGTACCTATTTATCTACTTGCACTCTGACGTGCTTTCGAACTGCTAGGTTGGCAGGAGCAGGGACCAAGCAATGGGAGCTCACCCCGTCGCGGGGATTCAAACATCCGACCTTCTGATCGGCAAGCTCTAGGCTCAGTGGTTTAACCCACAGCGCCACCCAGGTAGTTCTGGAGAATTCTGGTTCCTGAAACTCTGGAGAACTGCTGTCAACTAATTCAGTTGACAGTACTGAACTAGATGAACCCAAAGGTCTGACTTGTGGCTTCCTATGTAGATGGTGTAAAAAGCAGAGACATCACCTTGCTGACAAAGGTCTGTCTAGTTAAAGCTACGGTTCTCCCAGTAGTGATATATGGAAGTGAGAGCTGGACCATAAAGAAGGCTGATCGCCGAAGAATAGATGCTTTTGAATTCTGGTGCTGGAGGAGACTCTTGAGAGTCCCATGGACTGCAAGAAGATCAAACCTCTCCATTCCGGAGGAAATCAGCCCTGAGTGCTCACTGGAAGGCCAGATCGTGAAGCTGAGGTCCAATACTTTGGCCACCTCATGAGAAGAGAAGACTCCCTGGAAAAGACCCTGATGTTGGGAAAGATGGAGGGCACAAGGAGAAGGGGACGAGAGAGGACGAGATGGTGGGACAGTGTTCTCAAAGCTACCAGCATGAGTTTGACCAAACTGCGGGAGGCAGTGGAAGACAGGAGTGCCTGGCGTGCTCTGGTCCACAGGGTCACGAAGAGTCGGAAACGACTAAACAACAACAAATGTAGATGGTGAGAGAACTGAAGTCTTCTACAGTCTGGCCCTAAGGAGGTGACAGAACTGACGGTAGCTCACTATGCCTTGTTTGCAAAGCATTTTGAGGATAAAGTTGCTTGCATCCACTGGGACCTTGGCTCCATTGTTTCAGCAGATGAACCTGAACCAGTCCAGAGCACTGTCTAGTCGTATTACATTACATTAGTAAGGCTCAAAGGCATGGACAAGGTGCTTTCATCGGTCAGGATGACTGCATGCCCTTGCTTCAGCTGGTAGCCCAGCTGCGCCCCTCTCTGGACAGGGATAGGCTAACATCCTCTGAAGACAGTTCAGAAACTTCAGCTGGTGCAGAATTCAGCAGCCAGGTTGCTCACCGGGTTAAGACGGTTTGAGTATATAACGCCAATCCTGGCCCAACTACACTGGCTGCCAATTAGTTTTCAAAGCCCAATTAAAAGTCCTGGTTTTGACCTATAAAGGCTTAAATGGCACAGGACCACAATATGTCAAGGACCCATATGAACCTACCTGGACCCTGAGATCATTCATTCTTCATGTGCCTCCTCCAGGAGAGGTCTGGAAGGTGACCTTTTCTGTGGTGGCTCCCTGCTTGTGGAATGCTTTCCCTAGGGAAGCTCACCTGGTGCCTTCATTGCATATCTTTAGGTGCCAGGCAAAAGCATTACTCTTCTCCCAGGCCTTTGGCTAATTAAATGATCTATGGGCTTTTAAAGTGGGGAGGAAGATATTGGTTTTGATTGTGACTATGGTATGTATTTTTCAGCTTTTAAAAATGCAAACAGTCCTGTGATCCTCAGATAAAGGGCAATATAATTTTTACAACAACAATATTCCTTGGCACATAGGTTGGTGTAGAAAAGATTACCTGAGGATAGAAAGTTGTGACAAATAGTGTGTTAAACTAGGGCTTTAGGAAATCAGACTGGGGAGGTCTAATTTCTTGTAGACAATGAAATTCAGTTTTTGATTTTGATTGTAAGTGGAAGAGGGTAGACTAGAAATGCTGAAGGAGACTCTCCCCACCCCTTTGCGAGCTCATTCTCCTCTTACTTCATGAGAGGTTCAAAGTAATTATTAATGTTACAAGTTCTGTCCAAAAATGTTTCATCTTAACAGGTTAGGATGCAATGTAACTATTGTTACTGTTTTTCTTTCCTTCTGGAACATATTTTTCTGCTTCTGTTGCAAACTCATGATTCTGAGAATTATGCTGACAGGAAAGGACAGTTTAGACGGTTTCCTTGTAACGTGCTTCATTGTTTTAACTCGTTACCCTGAGGCTTGCTTAATAACAGGAAAGAGGGACAGGCCCCATATTAGACCAGTGTGGGCTCACCTTGAGCTGGCTGTGCAATCTCTAATCTTCTGGTCCGAATTCAGGATGCTGATACCAGGGCTGTCTTAAGCATATGCGGCGCTGGGGTACAAAGATCTGCCTGGTGCCCCCTCCCCGGTTGCCAAGTCCCAGGCGCGCAGCAGGGCAGAGCCAGCCAGCCGCCTCAGCATCTCACTGGCTCAGTCGCCCCAAACTCACGGCACCGAGATGCCCGCAACAGAAGAGTCCTCCGTGGCGCTCCAGCCGATGGGCAGGCTCTTCCCCAGACTCAACTCTCGGGCCCCGGACTCTCAGCCTGGTGCCCCTGAGAGCCCAGCACCCGGGTGCCCCACACCCCTAGAGCATATGGGTAAGACGGCCCTGGCTGATACTTCCCTTTAAAGCAAGTTTGGGGAAACTGTGACCCACCAGAGTCATTGGGTCGCAGTTCCCACCTCACTGATCGTTGGCCAAGCTTGGCAGGGGCTGGTGGGAGTTGGAGTCTTAGTAACATTTAGATGGGCACAGATACCCCCCCCCTTGCTTTAAAGCTTTAACTGGCCATGTTCTGATATATTTAAAGGGTGTGCCTTCACCAGTATGATCCTTCCCACTATTTGAGATCTGAGGATGCATCTGTGTTCAGGCTTGCTCTGCTGGAGCATGCGGCGGGCAGCGCTTTATCTGTGGTTGTTCCCACGCTCTGGGTTGCCATCTTCAGTGAGAGACGTGGGTGACCTCACAGTTTTTTAGCTTTAAGTGGAGACTGTTTCTTTTTTTAAACAATTCTGCTGCCAACATGACGGCTTCCGCTGGTGGAGCTTGCATTTTTACACTGGGGTTTTATACTGATTGTGCCACTTTGTAAGGGGTGTTTAAAACTGTGTTTCTGTGGTGGAAGTGCGTTGGTTCTTCCTCACCTGAGGTACCACTTCTCCTAGTAGATTATCAGTCTTGCGCATGCACAGAAGAGACCGGCCACGTTCTCAGCCTGCGGCAGCTCCCCTTAACATGTTCCATGCTGTGCTATCTTACCGGATCCTTGTTTCCTCTTCCTGCCTTTGATTGGATCCTCGGTGTCAGGGGACTGCCTGGGAAGGGAGGCAGAGGGGCAGTTGGGATACAGGGGCCCTCCGAAAATCTTGCGAAGCAGTTCCTATTCCTGCGGTGGGGAAATCCACACCTCCAGTGGGGAAGAGGGGAAGGGACCAGAGGATGCTGCTGGGAGCCCCAGCGCCGCACCTCAACAGTCTGAGGGTGGGGAAAGCCACACCTCCTGGGTAAAGGGCTAGGGGAAAGGGCTAGAGGATGCTGCTGGGAGCCTCAGCACCACTCCTGGCCAAGCCAGCCAGGAGAGAAGCACGCCTCTTCCGTCGCCCACCTTGCGCAGAGGTGTAAAACGCAAAGAAGGAAGGAAAAGGCTGGGGGTGACTAAGCTCTTATGTTGGGGGAGGACCCAGAAACGACCACCCCCGGATTCTGCTAGCGATCGAGGCAGACATGAACGTGTGGCTCTGCACTGTAAATAGTTTTGCACCAAAATAAAACCTGTAAAAGACAGGTCAGAGTCCTGACTGGTTACTCGCGAGCAACCACCATTGCCACCTGACACTCAGCATTTTAATACAAGTTGAAGGCAAACGGTGTGCGGGCACGCATTCGCTGTCGCATGAGAGAATTTTGATTTCTCGTTTGAGAAATTTGCCCGTGAGAATCGGCATCTGTGGCATTAAATCATTAATCCGATGGTTCGACGATAAGCAACATTGCCTGAGCGGCTGTGATGCAGAAACCTTTTCCTGGTTCAGTAGCCGTGCTCTTTCCCACAGAAACGCTGCCCTGAACTCTTGCTCCCATCATCCACTCCCCTATTCCCTCCTTCCAATCCTTAATAGGAGTATAACCTGGTTTTTTTACATGGTGTATTCCAGTGCCTTTTAGGTTGCTGTTCTTGTTGAAAAATACATGCTTGTCACTGTCAGGCCTTGCAAATTGGGGTCAATGAAGTGGGAACCTCTCACCCCCACCCCCTCCGATTCAAGGGCACGCTACTATGAAGTCTGCTTCCCACGGAACGTTCAAGCAATGCTGGATTGGTCTCATGAGTCACTTCCTTGTCTAAATGATCACATGGAAAGAGTTGTTGTTGTTGTTTCCTACTATTTCTGGAAGGAATGGTGCACACTGGCAAGCTGCTCCCAAACCAGCAGTATACCTTTAACCCTTATGCAGACGTCCTGCCGCCACGTGTCAGATTTGATGGGGATCGTGCCCCGCCTCACCTGACATCCGTGAACGGTGCTCCTCCATCCTGTAGTGAAGATCACACAAGTAGGGTCCTCTTTTGATAACCTCTAGACTTCTTGGCCCATGTGAAATCCAACATGTGGGTATACAGGGTAGAGGACCAAGGCAACTTTAGGTGCATTGTATATGGAGTGGTGAAGGGATGCAGGTGGCGCTGTGGGTTAAACCACTGAGCCTCTAGGGCTTGCCGATCGGAAGGTCGGCGGTTCGAATCCCTATGACAGGATGAGCTCCCGTTGCTTGGTCCCTGCTCCTGCCAACCTAGCAGTTAGAAAGCACGTCAAAGTGCAAGTAGATAAATAGGCACCGCTCTGGCGGGAAGGTAAACGGCGTTTCCGTGCTCTGGTTTGCCAGAAGTGGCTTGGTCATGCTGGCCACATGACCCGGAAGCTGTACACCGGCTCCCTTGGGCAATAAAGCAAGATGAGTGCCGCTACCCTAGAGTCAGCCACGACTGGACCTAATGGTCAGGGGTCCCTTTACCTTTATATGGAGTGGGGAGATATCTGCGTGGGGCTTGGGCTTTTGTTAAAGGTAGTGGTATGTTGTATTGTTCACAGTTTGCTCTCTGTGGGAACCCTTTGTTTTTATTTCGTAGATAAATAAAGGTGGTATATAGGGAGTGTCAGCAACACTTGTGCAACACTCATCAAGGAAAGAACACTGAGGTTTTCTGAAATAGCATTTCTGTTGAGATACAATGGGTGCCTCACTTTCTGGAAGGAGTTAAAGACATTTTTGTTCCTACAGGCTTTCGCTGTCAGATGAATGGGTCCTTACCAAGTGTCCACTTGCTAGGGTTTTAGCCTTGTTTTAAATGTATTTGTTGCTTTTGTGTTTTTAACTCCTGTGTGTAAATCACCTTGAGATGGTGTTTTAGAAGGCAATGAATGAATTGTGGCAATAATTTTTTTCTCAAGAGGTTGAGCTATTGTGGGCAAGATGGTCCAGACACTGCCCACCCAACAATAACATTGCAGTAAATGTCCTAGTTTCACAGTCCTTTTCTGGGACACTTCTGGGCCATCTCATTGAACTTTGGGCATATTTGGGAGATGAGAAGCTTCAGGTCCTTCCAGACTGCTTTGCTGTATTTAAAGTTTCCAAAGAGATGGTTCAGGTATACCTGAAGGAGCGTCTCCACCCCCATCGTTCAGCCCGGACACTGAGATCCAGCGCCGAGGGCCTTCTGGCGGTTCCCTCATTGCGAGAAGTGAGGCTACAGGGAACCAGACAGAGGGCCTTCTCGGTAGTGGCGCCCGCCCTGTGGAACGCCCTCCCATCAGATGTCAAAGAGATAAATAATTACCTGACATTCAGAAGACATCTTAAGGCAGCCCTGTTCAGGGAAGTTTTTAATATGTAACGCTGTACTGTTTTTAACACTGATTGGGAGCCGCCCAGAGTGGCTGGGGAAACTCAGCCAGATGGGCGGGGTATAAATAATAAATTGTTGTTGTTGTTGTTGTTGTTGTTGTTGTTGTTGTACTGGCAGTGAGCAATGAGATGGGTACAGTAATGTGTGGAAATTGTTCCTTAGTCTTTGCGTTTGAAAAGCAAGGGATGTTTGCTCTCTTCTTCTTTCCTTCTAGTTTCCGAAGCTTTTAACACTTTGCTTTAAGGTTTTGACAGCATTTGAAACTGCCTTACATTGAGATCAGGCTATTTGTCCATCTAGCCAAGTAATGGCAGCTGCTCTCCACAGTCTCAGGCACAGAGAGAGAGGTCTTCCCCAGCCCCGCTATAGAGTTCCTTTTAGCTGGGACGTACCAGAGATTCAACACAGACCCTCTGTATGCAAACCATGTTCTTAACCACTGAACTGAAGCCCTCAAACCACCAGCAGATCTCAGAATTCTGAGCTTGTATTATTCAGCTTTTATTTTTCTATATGCAGGGGGGGTTGCACAGAGCTATTTTTTAAGCGCTACCTTCAAACAAAACAACAACTGATAGTAAATGTGTAAGTCCGAAAGGGTGGCTGTGATCATGAATCTGTACGTCTCCCCCGGCACACACTGTTTTATTTGTATTGTAACATACTGTTGAATCGTATGATGAAGGGCAATCTAGAAATCATGTTCTGAATAAATACAGTATTTTGGCAAATGCTTCCATAACTCTGTACTACAGATGCTGCAGAATGAAATTTATTTATTAGATTTCTATCGCTCCCCATCTCCCTTTAGTTGAGATTTCTGCATTGCCAGGGGGTTGGACTGGACGACCCTCTGGACCCCTTGTTACTCTGCAACTCTATGATTTCCAAAGGAGCCCGGGGTGGCAAGCAACCAAGCAGAAGACCAAAACAATAAATAAAAGACTTATTTAAATCAGCCCTTTAAAAGCAGTCACACACCCTCGCAGCTAATCATTTCAAGATTACCAGGGACAGTCTCTTTTAGCCATCAAATGCCTGAATGAACAGGAGTGTTTTTAAATTCCTCCTGAATGCTAATAATGAGGGAGGCAAGTGCAGCTCACCAAGGAGTGTGTATTCCGCAAAAGGTGGAAATGCCACCATTAAGGCTCTGTTACGGGTCAGCGCCACTCAGCACTGGCACCACGGGCAGGACCTTTGCTGCTGCTCGAAGGGCCCAAAATGGTGGGTGGGAGGGAGAACAACTCTTTTAGGTACCGTATTTTTTGCTCTATAAGACTCACTTTTTCCCTCCTAAAAAGTAAGGGGAATTGTGTGTGCGTCTTATGGAGCGAATGCAGGCTGCGCAGCTATCCCAGAAACCAGAACAGCAAGAGGGATTCCTGCTTTCACTGCGCAGCAATCCCTCTTGCTGTTCTGGCTTCTGAGATTCAGAATATTTTTTTTCTTGTTTTCCTCCTCCAAAAACTAGGTGCGTCTTGTGGTCTGGTGCGTCTTATAGAGCGAAAAATACGGTACTTCATTCAAAACCAGATCTTCTTGCTGACGTCCGTCTTCCTCAAGCAAGTGCCTCAGGAAGTGCAGGGAGCCTAATTGCTTTCTCTTTTCCCTTCCACCAACAGATAATAAAGCTGAAAGCAGAAGCTCGACTCGACCTTCTGAAGCAGATTGGGGTTTCAGTGGACACCTGGCTAAAAAGTGCAATGAATCAAGTCATGGAGGAACTGGAGAATGAGAGATGGGCCAGCCTCCCCATGGTGGCCAATAACGGCTCTTCGCACTTGGTACATTCCTCTTCATGACGTTTGCCTTTCCCCTCCTCTTTACTTTTCAACCCTTAGTTACAGTCACGCATCCCCGCGGTGCGTCTGCGTCTCCTCTGGTACAGCTTAAGTGGAACAGATAATTGCAGGTTGTCAGTGGGTGTTAGAAACCATCAGAGGTGGCTGTTTCTAACTTCAGCCCAGCAGATCTGTGAGTGCATATTCCAAATCAAAGTGGAATAGAGGGCCACACCAATAACAGGAAAGATGGAAGAGGACTGAGCCAAAAGGTGTGGTTATGATTTCATGAGTATTGATGTGTTTTGGCTATCTCTATACCAGGAGGTTTTATACAGCCAGTAGCTAGGTGGCCAACTGCATCTCCTTTTAATATATCATATGTTGCACAATCTGCAGAACGGAAGACGGAGTTTACTCAGTGAGGCTGTTTGTTTCCTCAGCAATCTGTGAGTGGCCCTCCCAAGAGCTTAGCCTTGATCTCCCCCAAAACGGGGCTTTCCTCCTCCCTAAAAAAAGCTCAAAAGATCACTGCCAGTTTTTAATTCTGTGAGTAGATCGGAGTCTCTTGGGAGTTGGCCACCCCTGGCTTAGCGCATCTGCTCCAATGCAGCCGAGCATTTCATGGTCCAGACAAAGGTTTCACAAGAAACTGCAAACCACAGGCACATTGCTAAGTAATCCCCGTGAGGGGCATTTTTGTGGGAGAGATGGGTACAGGAGAGAATAAGCACTCCTGCCCACTGACCAAGTCCTCCCACTCTCCTTCTTTCCTCACCTCCCTTCCTGCCACATTCCTATTACAGTGGTGCCTCGCAAGACGAAAAGAATCCGTTCTGTGATTCTCTTCATCTAGTGGTTTTTTCGTCTTGCGAAGCAAGCCCATTGCCGGATTAGCAGATTAGCGCTATTAGCGGCTTTTAGCGGCTTTTAGTGGCTTATCGGCTTATCGGATCAGCTGATAAGCGGTTTAGCAGCTTAGAAAAAGGGGGGGAGGGGAAAAAACCTGCAGGAACTCGCAAGACATTTTCGTCTTGCGAAGCAAGCCCATAGGAAATTCGTTTTGCAAAGCACCTCCAAAACGGAAAACTCTTTCGTCTAGCGAGTTTTCCGTCTTGCGAGGCATTCGTCTTGCGGGGCACCACTGTATAACTGCTGTGGATCACTCTGGAAACCCTGCAAGGTTTCCAATGGGTTGTCTCAGCACCGTCCCTGAGAGCTTTATTTCTGCAGATGGTTATAATCAGAATTGCAAACCGAGGTCTACATTCAAGCTGCCGTTGCAACTGGTATCAAGGTGCACATTCCCCCCCCCCTTACATTTATATCACACCGTTCCTCAAAAGAGCTCAAGGGGACGCATGTCACTCTCATGCCTTTCCTCACAGCAACCCTACGAGGGCAAGTTGGGACTGTCTCAAGGTGACTCACATGGCTGAATGGGGGTTGTGAACCCTGGTCTCCCAGCTCCTGTGTCAGATACACAGCCCCCTTACACCACATTGGCTTGACAGGGCAATATGGGGGGGGGGGAGAAAGCCACTTTCTTCCAAGGAGCTTACAGTATACATTTTGATGGTGGGTGGGTTGGGGGTTGGAAAGGATGCAGAGGCTAGGCTCAAGAGGAATGTGAATGCACACAAATGGATTTAAGTGAATTTGGGCTTTGTTTCTGCTGGGAAGAGGCCTGGGGGGATTAAGCCTTAGATCTCTTTTCACCACCACGCAGAAAAAGAAACATCTCATTCCTCCAAGCTGCTTTCTCCCTCCCTCCTTTCATTTGGCTCCCCTCTTCCCTTCCTGTTGCAAATCCTGGATTCTCCCCAACTCTCTTCGTCTGCCCAGTGCAGCATGCCAGCAGTTGGAACGGCATCTATAGCCGTTGCCAGTCTCTGACAAACTGGCAGATGCTGGAGTGTGGGAGGATAAAATCTAATTTCCATTTCCCCCCTTTGACACACACTCCCTCTAGCCAGCTTCCTGGCTTGCCCTTGGCAGGCATGCTGGAGTTAGCTAGAAGCTGGCTTTTTTTACAGCAGTTAAAGGTGCGAGTTTCCGAAACAAAAATACCTGACTGTCTCATTCTTGTTCTCTGTTGTACATTCCCTAGGGGCACGTGCGATTAAAAAAATGACAACAGCAAAGCTATTTCTGCCATTCCTTACCAAACGTATCTTAGCAAAGGTACATTTGTGTTCTTTGCATTTGCATTTGCAGACCCATTTTTTTCAAGAGGTTCTTGACAGCTGTGTGCCGAACAAATTCTAAATAAGAGAATAGCGCCCCTCAAGCAGCTTGAAAGTTCAATATTTAGCCTGTCAAAATGCTTACTAAAGAATCAGTTTCAAGAGGGGTAGCAGTGTTAGGCTGTTGCAACAGCAACTAAAAGATGGTGTTTTACAAGCCAGCAAACTTATGGCATAAGCGTTCATGGACTATAGTCCAAGATTGTATGCTATTACAGAATCCATTTCCCAGTAAGATACTCCTTTGGCCTGCCTTTGTTATTTAATGCGTAGAGGGGGATAATCTGACTGCAAAAAACAGCCCATGTAGTCACTTGTGGCAGCAAAAACGTTTCAGTGCGCCACTGAAGCAACACGAGACCTAATGGATTTGAAGATCCCTTGCAGAAAGCGCTGGAGCTCTCCAATGGATCACGTTGGAACAGTTGTCTCAGGGCAGGAAAGCCTCATGCGTCATTGATCCAAGTTGTGCAGACAGCAGCTTTTGTAATTGCATGTTACCTTTGCTAATACCACCGAGGCCCCTTCGTTCTTCATCTGCAGGTTGAGCAGAGCTTTCGTCAGTAAGTCATTTTACTGTAGGCTCACTTTGAGGAAGCAGTGAAGGCTGGTGGGTTAGGCCCTGCCACCACTTTCCAAGCTGCAAAGTTCTGTGGCCACAGCCAGGGCTTGTTCGCACCTCACTACTCTAGGAATGGCACCTAGAGGATGTAGCAGGAGAGGCATGGAATTGTCCCAGTTGCTGATACGATACAATAATCTTTATTGTCATTGTCCCATACAGAACAACGAAATTGGAAAAATCTACATAAGACATTCAAAAACCAACAAGCCTGCTATCCCAGCCTGGTTAGCCCCCTAAAAACTCTGATACCCCATTCTTAAATACAATATACTCCCATAGAGACTCCTTACACTGCGTTTAAAACCAAAACCACATTTGGATAGGAATTGTTTCTCAGGCGGCTAGTCCTGGTCTTTATAACCCTGGACCTTCTTCCAGAAGGCAGAAGCTGAAAGAGATCATTTCCGGGGTGCGCACTATCCTGCGCTATCTCTGCAGCTTGCTTATGGCACCTGGAAGCAGAGATTTGATCCAAGGTGGGAAGAGTGCACCCAATTATTCTCTCCGCAGTCTTTACAGCCCTGGACAGCATTGTTTTCCCCTGATGCCTACTTACTGTGTGTGGCAGATTGCTACGGACAGCCAGCTTTCCCATATACTTGCACAGAAAAGTAGGACAGGAGAGGATTGCCCTTTATGAACACATAGGTTCTTGCAGATTTGTTTTAGAAAGATCAAGAGATCCAGTTAGAGTATCAAGCATACATGGATTTGTTATTTACAATTTTGAGTCTGGTTTCGAAATTCTTCCACAATAATAACTTCCTCCTCCCGCCCTCAAAAATTACAATTTATTCCAATTCTAGTTTTCCTATATCCTGAATACTGCTTGTTCTGCTTTGCACATCGCACATTTAAGCACCTCTCCCCCACCCTCCTCAAAATGTTTGCCGTTCACAAATGAGCATGTTTTTAAATGAATGATGCCCAAAATTGCTCATACTCTGAAAAGACAATTGAAATAAATGAACTTAAGTCTATTCATTTTGGTGGTTCTCTAGGCTGTTCATGACTTCAGGTAGCTATCACCCTGTGTTTTAAATTACAACAAAGGTGTCTGTAGGCACAGTGTGGTTGTGTTCCACGTTTTATAGGACTACAAGCTGCTGAACTGGCAATAGCAATTGCAGCAGAGTGAGCCAGCTTCTAGCTTGTGACATTTACAGGCTGCCAGCAGTTGTATTGCACATTAAAAAATAAATAAATGCAGGCTTCCAATTGGTTGTTGTTTTTTAAAAAAACATTTTTGGTTTAGAATCTTAAACTTTCAGTAGAATGTCCAGTACACTTCCTATTCAATTACATCCTGCTAGCATTCTTTGATTTATTGATTTATTTCTTAAAATGTTTATTCTGCTTCAAAGTGATGTTTTCGAAGCGTGAGGGGGCACTGGGTACTTGTTTACGTTCTGCAGGTTGGCATTTCTTTGACATTCTTCTTGGGATTCCAGCTTCCCTGTGCAGGAGCAGTGGCTTCCAGGCTGTTTTGGAGCTGTGCATATTCTTTGCTGACATCCCATTGCTTAGCCTCACTTGATCAAATACAGTTGTACCTTGGGTTTTGGAACAGCTTAGTTCCCAAACATTTTGGCTCCCAAATGCCGCAAACCCGGAAGAGACTTTTCCGGTTTGCGAACTA
Source organism: Podarcis bocagei (assembly GCF_964188305.1). NCBI lineage: Eukaryota > Metazoa > Chordata > Lepidosauria > Squamata > Lacertidae > Podarcis > Podarcis bocagei. The sequence goes on along the minus strand of NC_138130.1, from coordinate 100,842,975 downwards.
TTTTTGGAAGCCGGACGTCCGACAGGGCTTCCTGCTGCCGATCAGAAGCTGCGCGTTGGTTTCCGAACGTTTTGGAAGTCGAACGGACTTCCGGAATGGATTCCGTTTGACTTCCAAGGCACGACTGTACTCATGTGCACAGAGAACCACTTCATAATGTCCGGATGTGACTCTTAAAAAATAATCATCATCATTTTTACTAGGTTTTACAATACAAAATTATTTAAAATTTCAAATACATAAGCATATGCAGAGATTCCTCCGAATCTCAGGACTTACCCCCTCCCTGGAGTCCCGTTTTAAACAATTAAAACTGCTTCTTCTTCCGCACTCTAACTATTATATCAATTCATATTTTCCATGATAATTGTTACACTACAAGTGAGATCAAAATCCTGCCTCTTGCCACACCTCTTTCTTGACTTACCTGGTGACTGTTTCTCTATGGAATTGGGAGATATGCCCACCAGAGCTAACCCTGCTGCTTGGTTTGCACATTTACTTTTCCCTTGCATGAAATACAAAGGATTCAAGAGGCAGCAAATGTTGCCACCCCTAGTTTCTGAATTAACAATTGTACATGCAACACCTTGGAGGCCGGTTAAATCTTTTTGGACGACTGCATTGCAGGCTTCTCAGCATAGGTGATTGTGTAAAAGGGCCCTAAGTTGCAGCAAAATCCTGGCTCTTAACACCTTTTCCCCCACAAATTCATGTAAACCCAAAAGAGCCTCTTGGTTTAAAAAGGAGATCTCCAATTCCAGGACTTCCTGCCCTGAAGCTTCTCAGGCATTTAGGGGCCATAAATCCATTGGATAATCTGATTGTCAATTGCCTCTTCATGTGGAAACTGAGGGGTAATTAACATACAGTTGTCTTAAGGCCACATGGGTTACAAAACTTGAAAGTGCTAGAAGTTTTGACCCTAAGGGCTTAGAATGTGAAAGAATGGAGCATGCCTCCAGTTTTCAATTCAAGTAATGTTGTAAGTCCTCCCAGAGATCAGAGGTTTGGGAAACGCTGGCCTAAGGACCAGACCGCTGGAACACCAAAAGATAGGAAATGCAAAATAGAGCCATTTCTGTTTGCTGGCAGCACTCTGCACTGTCTGTGAAATTGTCAGCAGTCACATTCCGTTCCTTTGAGGATGCCGTGCCAGGATTGTCTGGAGAGAGTTGTTTCCAGGATTTTTCGACTGGTGGGAGAAAAAAGAGGACATTCCTGACTCTCTTTGTGCTACAGCCTCTCCCTGCGTACAAAAAACTACCGTATTTTTTCGCTCTACAGGACGCACCCGACCATAGGACGCACCTTGTTTTAGAGGGGAGAACAAGAAAAAAAAATTCTCCCCCTCTCTGCTCAGCGCCCCTTCAGCAAAGCGGCAGGAGAAACGGAGCCCCTTCCATTTCTCCTCCCGCTTGGCTGAAGGGGCGCTGCGCAGCTCTCCCTCTCTGCTGAAGCCAGGAGGGCCTTGCTGTCCCGGCTTCAGCAAAAGGAACCCGAAGCATTCGGAGCACAGCGCGAGTTCCCGCTGCGCTCCAAAGGCTTCAGGTGGATATCCCTGAAGCCTGGAGAGCGAGAGGGGTTGGTGCGCACTGACCCCTCTCGTTCTCCAGGCTTCAGTGAAAGGAACGCGTAGCCTCTGGAGCGCCACGGAGCCTGCATTCGCTCCATAGGACGCACAGACATTTCCCCTTAATTATTGGAGGGGGAAAGGTGCGTCCTATAGAGCGAAAAAGACGGTAATGCTTTTCTCCATGGATGGTCAAACTGAGACATGGCAGGTACTGCAAGCGACTCAGGGCTTCCGAACAGGAGGCGGAAGATTCATGTGTGTGGCCGTCGGAGAGGTTTGCCATCCACAAAGTAGCGCAGCTGCTTCTGTACGTAGAAGAGGGAAGGAGAGAGAGACACACAGAGTGAATTTCCATAGGAGGGAAGGATCACACAGGCCAACTTGTCGGTCGCTTTCTAACTCATTCATGGAGAAGGCGTACAAGGCAATTCACACCTTTTTGATTTGGTGCTTTTTTCATAACTGACTTCACAGCTGGGATAATATCCAAGGTAGAATGAAATTGTTTGGGCAGCAGTGGTGCCTAAACAGCTTCTTGGCAAATAATGTTGTTATCTCAACAGCTCGGTCCCCTTGCTGCCTTTGCTTTTGGATCCTCACTTGGCAAGTGTCCTGCTGGTGTTCCCTTTAGGTTGTAGGTATAATTGTGGGATGCGGGTGGTGCTGTAGGTTAAACCACAGAGCCTAGGACTTGCCAATCAGAAGGTCGGCGGTTCGAATCCCCACGACGGGGTGAGCTCCCATTGCTCGGTCCCAGCTCCTGCCAACCTAGCAGTTTGAAAACACCTCAAAGTGCAAGTAGATAAATAGGTACCGCTCCGGCGGGAAGGTAAACGGCGTTTCCGTGTGCTGCTCTGGTTCGCCAGAAGCAGCTTAGTCATGCTGGCCACATGACCCGGAAGCTGTATGCCAGCTCCCTCGGCCAGTAAAGCGAGATGAGCGCCGCAACCCCAGAGTCGGCCACGACTGGACCTAATGGTCAGGGGTCCCTTTACCTTATAATTGTAACAGGTTTTTCCTCTTCCAATCTCTCTCCTATTAGCTAAATGTTGACATGGAAAAGGAAGAAGGGGAAGAGCTAGAGGATGGCATGGATGCTTTCGATGACAGCAGCTCCAGTCCTTCTGGTACGCTCAGAAACTACCCGTTGACCTGCAAAGTTGTTTACTCGTACAAGGTATGTAAAAGGGTGGGATTTTGTTGTGAGTCGAGGACCTGCCACCCACATAGTAGTAGTAGTGATAATAATAATAATAATAATAATAATAATAATAATAATAATAATAATAATAATAATAATAATAATAATAATTTATTATTTATACCCCGCTCATCTGGCTGGGTTTCTCCAGCCACTCTGGGCGGCTTCCAACAAAACACTAAAATACAATAACCTATTAAACATTAAAAGCTTCCCTAAACAGGGCTGCCTTCCGAAGTCTTCTAAAAGTTTGGTAGTTATTTTTCTCTTTGACATCTGATGGGAAGGCGTTCCACAGGGCGGGCGCCACCACCACCGAGAAGGCCTTCTGCCTGGTTCCCTTTAACTTGGCTTCTCACAGCGAGGGAACCGCCAGAATGCCCTCGGCACTGGACCTCAGTGTCCAGGCAGAACGATGGAGGTGGAGACGCTCCTTCAGGTATACTGGACCGCATAGGATTATAATAAGACACAAAGACACATTATTTTTGGTTAATGGGCAAAATAAGGCCACAACTTTATTGGTTACAGCATGTGAGTAGTATTGGCTTAGGCACTGGATAAAACAGCAATACATGACTCCACCCCGCTCAGCAAGGAGTCATTTCAGGGTTAACAACCAGTGGGAGGAGCTTGTTGATGCAAATACAACTGGAAGCTTCCCCATGACATCACCAGGGGGTCGTGCCATGGCCCTAGCCACCAGCAGGGCATCGGACAGGATCCACGACCGCCGGATTCCTTTAATGGAATACCCAAAAGAGGAGGCGTAGATTATGGGCATACCCAATCCTCCAACACAGTACAGTGGTACCTCGCAAGACGAATGCCTCGCAAGACAAAAAACTCGCAAGACGAAAGGGTTTTTTGTTTTTTGAGTTGCTTCGCAAGACGATTTTCCCTATGGGCTTGCTTCGCCAGACGGAAACGTCTTTCAAGTTTGTTTCCTTTTTCTTAACACCGTTAATACAGTTGCGACTTGACTTCGAGGAGCAACTCATAGAACGCGGTGTGGTAGCCTTTTTTGAGGTTTTTAAAGACTTTGGTGATTTTTGAAGCTTTTCCAAAACTTTCCCGACACCGTGCTTCGCAAGACGAAAAAACTCGCAAGACGACAAAACTCGCGGAACGAATTAATTTCGTCTTGCGAGGCACCACTGTACACATGCCTAACCGCCAAAGTTGTGACGAGTTGCTACGAGGTAGGCGAAAAAACCAAGAGGCTGGTGCCAATTTGCCAAATGGATAAAAAAAGTCCTACCAGGTCCCTTGGGCAACCGAGGCAACCGACCGAAGTCCATAGCAAGGTCAGTCCACAGAGGAAACTGACCTAAAGAAAGGGAGGGCGGGAGATCCGATGCCAGCAGGAACAGACTGGGGACAGATCGCTGCTGCGGCTGCTTAAATGCAGCTAACCCCGCCCACCAGCCAGCCCTATTGGCCGACTGAAGGGCATGGTCGCGGTAGCAGGGAAGAACAGAAGCAGGGAGCTGAATATGCCTCCCTGCTGCCGCGGGAAGCTGCTCCCACTCACAACCCCTCCCTTCCGGGAAGAGGAGAGGCCTTGGTAAACAAATGATCATATCGACTTTGACATCAATGAAGCCTCAGCTGTGTTCAAAATCAGAGCATCCTTAGCAGACCTGTGTGAAGCACTAGGTTTCGGTTAGAATGAATGCACTGCGTTTGGAGGAAGGGACTGTTTTGCACTAGCTCTGGCCCCTTTCAGAGGAGCAGCTCCTGAATTTCCCAAAGAGATTTCCAAAAGTGGGGAAAGCCATAGTCGTTTTTTGGTTCTCTGCTATAGAGAATGAGGAACACAGAGCTTCATTTTACAGCGCAGCTTCAAATCCAGAGTACATATCGAGGCAGAGGGAGCAGAGAGCGGCATATAAACAGATCAGATTTTTTAAAAATCATTTTTATTTGATTTTACTAATATAAAATTATAACAATCCAAATGCATATCCATATATAGAGATTACTCTGAATCTCGCGACTCCCCCCCCAACCCCTTCCATGGGTCCTATTATTTACAACTGCATATTATTCCATACTCTATATTTTATGTCAATCCAAATTATCCATGGTATCTGCTACATTACAAGTGAAATTAAAATCCTGCCAATCCTTCCATCTGCTTGTAGTAGTCTCCTAGATATGTTATAAATTTTTCCCATCCTTTTTTAAAAGTTTTTCTCCTCTTGGTTCCTGAGTTTTCCAGTCAGCTTTGCCATTTCAGCATAGTCCATCAGCTTAGCTTGCCATTCCTCTCTGGTAGGACCTTCCATCTCTAGCAGATTTTTATTTTTTTTTATGACCAGAATACAAATACAAGGTGAATTTGGGGAGCATAGGTCTCTAGGAAGCGTGATAATTAACTGCACCTGGTTCATATGGGAGTAGGTACTCTTTCAGTTGTGAATAGTTTTTTGTCTTGCGAGGCATTCGTCTTGCGAGGTACCACAAGAAATCGCTTGACGGCTGCTTCAACCAGGGAGTGGCATCCTTGATCCTTCCTCTGCTAAGATTGACCCATTACAAGTTGCGTTTTCCTGAGCCTTAGTATCTATATGCCAAGATATTTATCGCTCTTCTTCACCACAGGCTTCCCAGCCAGACGAGTTAACCATTGAGGAACATGAAGTTTTGGAAGTTATTGAAGATGGAGATATGGAAGATTGGGTAAAGGTATCATTTTGCTTTTCCTGTCGTTGTGGCATGTTGAAAGGGCCGTGGCGGGTGGTAGGCTGCCCCTTTTTAAACGGGAAAAGAAGACAGAAAGGTGTATGTATATATATGTATATATGTATATGTATATATATATATGCTTTCGTAGATTTTCACGGGTACAGGAATGTAGGTTTTGGTGTCTTCGGGTGTCTTCCCGTGTAAGAGTTGGGGTGTCTAGGCGACGTTTCGACGAGGTCTCACTCGTCATCTTCAGGCTGGTGCTTTCGGCTTCTTGTTACTAGAACAGAGCTCTGTTCTAGTAACAAGAAGCCGAAAGCACCAGCCTGAAGATGACGAGTGAGACCTCGTCGAAACGTCGCCTAGACACCCCAACTCTTACACGGGAAGACACCCGAAGACACCAAAACCTACATATATATATATATATATATATATATATATATATATATATATATATATATATATGCTCCTCCATCCATTTGCCCCCTTCTCTTAAGCCTTTCATTTTCTCAACTCCCGCAGGCTCGGAATAAGTCTGGCCACGTGGGCTACGTCCCAGAGAAGTACCTGCAGTTCCCAACTTCCAACAGTCTCCTGAGCATGTTGCAATCACTGGCAGCGTTGGACAGTCGGTCTCACACTTCTAGTAATTCAACGGAAGCCGAGCTGGTCTCAGGGAGCCTCAACGGAGACTCCAGCGGTGAGTGCCAGCAACTTCTGGTGTTCTGCGATGAGCTTCAGTCCTTCAGATGGCGAACGTTTAGGGTTAGGGTTAGGGTTAGAGTTGGGATTAGGGTTAGGGTTAGGGTTGGGGTTACAGTTGGGATTAGGGTTAGAGTTAGAGTTAGGGTTGGGGTTGGGGTTATGGTTAGGGTTAGAGTTGGGATTAGGGTTAGGGTTGGGGCTAGAGTTGGGATTAGGGTTGGGGTTAGGATTAGGGTTAGGGTTGGGGTTAATGGAAGCAATGCTTAAGAACAAATTCGTTTGCTGAAAGATAAGTGGTACACAACACTACCAAACCTATAGTTACATAAATCCAACTGACAATAACACCCACAATGTAACTGGCTGTGTTTAACTATATGAATTCTTTATACATCATATAATCATACCTCTTTTCACATTATCAAATTAAGTAGAAGCAATTAAAGACCAGCACTTGAACAGGAAATACAAATAGATCAGTTCTTATATATGTAATGTCCAAATAGAAGCTTTTTTTGTGTTCCACGTATGTCTTTACGAATACAAGTGTCAGACGCGACAACTTTAAGGAGCAGTACTTGCAATAAATGAACTTTTTCTTTGTAATGTTCCACATATGCCTTTGCGAAGTATAGTTGCATACAGCCGAGCATACTATGCTGACGAAGCCCAGCAGGGGGAAACAAGGTATTATTCCAGGAATCCTTGTCTTAAGTTCTTTCGTCTGATACCTGCATACAGCAACTATATTTTGCAAAGGCATATGTTAAGATCTTTCATATGCATACAGCAACTGCATACGACAACTATACTTTGCAAAGGCACAGCCAGTTACGTTGTGGGTGTTACTGAAAGATAAATGGTAGCCCAAATGAGCCGTAAACCTCTCCCACAAGAACCGCCATTGTCCAGCTTTTGTCAGCCGCGGAAAACTTGCCTGTTTAATATACGACTCCAAACTGATTGTTTTAGCCGGCTGCTTGAATATTTTTATTGTATTCTATAACCTGTTCTGGGATCATAAACTAATGAAGGGCAGGATAAAACTAAAGTACAGTGGTACCTCTGGTTACGTACTTAATTCGTTCCAGAGGTCTGTTCTTAACCTGAAACTGTTCTTAACCTGAAGCACCACTTTAGCTAATGGGGCCTCCCGCTGCCGCCGCATGATTTCTCATCTTGAAGCAAAGTTCTTAACCCGAGGTACTATTTCTGGGTTAGCGGAGTCTGTAACCTGAAGCGTATGTAACCTGAAGCGTATGTAACCCGAGGTACCACTGTATAGCTGTGCTGGGAAAAGCTCCAGGAGCCACCCTTAGGATTCCAGCAGAAACTGATCTAGGAAGCACATTCCACCAAAATACGTTTCAAACCTTGTCAAATTCTTGTATCATGATATTTGCCATTTCTTTCCCAGTATGTTTTGTAAAAGCACTTTATGATTACGAGGGGCAGACAGACGACGAACTGTCCTTCCCAGAGGGAGCGATAATCCGGATCTTGAACAAAGAAAACCAGGACGATGATGGCTTCTGGGAAGGGGAGTTCAACGGATGTGTCGGGGTCTTCCCATCCGTACTAGTAGAAGAGCTAACCGCCTCGGAAAATGGAGAGATTCAGTGCGTTGTGGATGCTCAGGTATGGGAAGAATTTTGCCCGTGCCCTGAATGGGCATGCATGGGACTGGACAAAGGCTTGTTCAGCCACAATGTAATCAGCAATTGCCACATTTCCCCTGTTTCACTAGACAGTTGTGCTTTTCAGAGAGTGCCCTTAACGCTGCAACAAAGGCAGGCAAGTATCTGGGAGCTAATCTCTTCCTCTCCTAGCTCAGGAGCCAGGTGGCAGACTGCTTTAACACTGGCAAACTTTGATTGCTGGATTTCTCGAAAAGGTCAGCTTGCAGCGTTCCGCACAATGACACGTCCAGCAGAGGTGTAATATTTGAAAGAAGTTCCACCTACATGTCTGCGCCACCATCGAGGGAACAGGTGCACAGCCAAAGCAGCAGGGTTCCATCCTGTTCATCTTGGCAAGTTGCAAAGCCCTTCCTGATTCCAGAAAGAGCGTGCATGGAAATCCCTCTCCTAAAACAAAAGTTCCTCCCCTCCCCCACTCATTTTAGCAGAGGATCCCATGTAAACCCGTTTCTGAACCCCTGCTAAAACAAGAAGGTGGGGAGTCTTCATTTTAACAGGTGATACCAATGCAAATGTTCTGTAAGCCACCCAGAGTGGCTGCAGAAACCCAGCCAGGTGGGTGGGGTATATATAATAAAATTGTTGTTGTTGTTGTTATTGTTAATAACAACAACAACAACACCTTCCTGATCCAGGAAGGGGTTTGCATCAGAATTGCCTACTAAAAATGGGGGAGGGGCTTTGTTTTAACATTGGGTTGCGAGGTGCTTTCAAATCCTGAATGTCATTGTGACATCAAGTGATGGACAGATGAGCAGCTCCCTCCACCAATCAAATTTGACCTGTGAAGCCAGCCCCGATGAGAGTCTGGCCTGTGGAGCCAAAAAGGTTTCCCATGCCTGCTCTACAAGGACGAGGCCACATTATGGGCCGACAGAACGTGTAAGGATCACTTATTTCAGTATCTCTGTGCTCCTTAGTTTTTGTAAGTGCTCATCAAAACCCTGGGATCCCTTTGTGGAAGTTGTAACAGCCACCTAATCCTAACTTTCCCCCTATGATTCGGGGTAGTATCTGCTTGTTAGAGCTTTAAATGCCAGCGTAAATGGCATTTAGTTTTTGGAGAATTGCAAACGAAGGCCCCAGCCCTTAGCTTTCTTTGCCCGAGTCCATTTAATATTAATCGTGCTTCGAACATTGGCAAAGGTTAACAGCAGATGTGCACAAAGAATGAAAGGAGTGGTGAGGGGCAAAAAGGAAATAAGAGGCAGAAGAAGGAAGTTCCCCGTCTCCTTCCTGTAATTAATCTCTGTGTGATACATTGAGAGATCAAACAGAGCTTGGCAGCCGGAGAATTGCCAGTTCTTGCAGTTCCAGCCTAGTGTGTTCATTTCTGAAAAATGCGCCTTCATTTTGGAGTAGTGAGTCAACTTTTTATTGTTGAACTTGCTTCCTTGCTTTCTTTTACATTAAAAACGTCTTTCCTTTGTTTGTTTGTTGCCTCCTCTTTCTCCAAGGAGCGAAGGGTGATGCATGTGGGGCTATTCCTGTGTGGCGGCATGGGCTGAAAACACACTCAGTGAACTTCATGGCCTTTATCTTTCACACCGCTTCGGCCGCTTTGCACTATGAAGCAGTCTGCGCATTTGTGGTTTTTTTAAAAAAAAAAATAGACAAGCGGGGATTCGAACTCGGATCCCCGCTGTAGCACATTGATTCTGTAAACCACGCACGTGGCAAAGGCGTGCTTTTGGCCACTTGCATCTTTCAATTACACGCCACGGAACTGGACTTGGCTGCAATTCCATTCTGCATTTACACACACGAGGGCACCACTCCTTTGACACTGCTTAAATGGTGGAGAGGCCTGTAGCCCAGAGCTCTGTGGGTTCTCTGGTACGCAGGGAGATCTCAATGAGCAAGGAGCTTTGGGGGAAGCTCTGCAAATGCCATGCAGATGTGCCCATGAAACTTATCTCCAGCTGTGGAGTTATCTCCCTCAGGAGGTCTACAGGAACCCTCCTGGCCTCCCTAAAATTGTTTTATTCCGTTCTGTTTTTAGAGGGGGAAAGCAAGAAAAAATATATTCTGCGCAGAGCATGTAAGCGGCTCTTGCTTTTCTTGCTTTAAACCCTTCCGTCCCTCCTCCTGCTTCGCTGAGAAGCCAGCAGAGCAAGCTGCGCAGCTCTCGCTGAAGCCAGCAGAGCAAGAGCAATAGCTGCACAGCGCCTCTTCTGCTGGCTTCCCAGCAAAGCGGACGAGGGACGAAAGGGAGCCCTTACAAGGGAGTGCTGAGCAGAGCCTGACACCGTCTCTTGCCGTCTTTTCCGGGAGGTGTGGGAAGGGACAGAGGGCAGCCCATCAGTCCCTTCTCCCACCTCAGGGAAAAGCCCCCAAGAGCCGCACACACACTCCGCGTGGCTCTTTAAAGGGAGCGCTGAGCAGAGCCTCCCGCCTGCATTCGCTCCATAAGGCGCACACACATTTCCCCTCACTTTTTAGGAGGGGGAAGTCCGTCTTAGGGAGCGAAAAATACGGTAATCTCAATTTCAGTGTCTTGCTTTTAAATTTGTTTTCAGCGCATTGGATTTTTTTTAAAAAAAAGTTATGCTTTTGTTTACATAATGCGTGCCTGCCTTTCTTCCCTTTTTCCCCCCGTGAAGCCAAAAGCAACTTACAAAGTAATCTTGTTCTTTGCTCACCTTGAATCACTGTGACAAATCGGTCTTGGATATAGTACTCATAAATAACAAAACATTTTTTTCCAGTTGCAGAATTACGGTGAATGAATGAATGCTTCTATTCCTGTCGTTTGAAATGGTTTGTTAAGATAACCCTGAAAAGAGCCTATTATGCAGGCGCGACTCGTTGTAGGCAGAAACTACCTGGTTTACTTTGTCGCAGCTCTTCCTACTGTTTACTCCTTGTATTGCAGGTATCTCCATCTCCAGCACCCCAGAATTCTCTGGCGCCACTGCCGCTCTATGACCAGCCTCCAACCAGTCCTTTCCACAGCCCTGATAAGAGAAGCTCCCAGTATTTCCCAAGGTCTCCAACGACAAATGGTAAGAGAGATGAAAGCTCTGGCGCTAAGATGAAAGCCTGGGTGTCTCTGTGTACCCTGCAAGAGAGAATAGCCAAATTTTGTAAGGTGTTGGAGCAAGTTTAATGTAAGGTTGTAGCAGGGAGCACTGCAAACCACTGGGGTTTGCCCTTCTGACTTCTCAAAGTCCTGCATACACCAGGAGCTAGGGCAGCAGTGGCGGTGGATAACCAGAAAATAAAGACTCTCAGAATGTTACATTTTGAATGAGGTGTTGTTCTCTTATGTGGCCACACAGAAAACACACATCCCTGAAGTTCCTGAATCTCCATTGCAAAAGAAAAAAGTCTCCCCAAAATTAATGTTCTTACACAAGGCTTGAAATCCTAAAGTTCTCCACTCAGCATATGTCAGTGGTGCAGCCTGTGTGACCGATTTCGTCTAGAAGGAAATATTGTCAGGGACTGGCTGGACGAGGAGGAATGGTGGGAGAAGAGGAAGGCTCAAAGCCCAGGGAGGGGTGGTGGTGGGGACGCTGAAGACAGGTCAGAGTTTGAAGGGAGGGGGGCAGAATGGTTGGATGCTGAACAAGCAACAGGCTGGAGTGAGAGAGAGGAAGAAGAGGCAGAAAGCACTGCAGACGCAGGACAGGCAGCTGAGGAGGAGGGGGGGGCCATAGCTGTCAACTGTCCCTTATTTGGCAGGAAACTCCCTTATCCCAGTGCCGTTTCCTGCTGCTGTCCCGGATTGATGATATCCCGTAAATTTCCCGGGTTTCAAAGGAAGCAGCTCCTCTCCCTCCCTCCCTGCCGGCCAGGGAGGAGGGAGGCTCCAACTGTGTTGCTTGGCTGTGTTGCTCACCCAGTAAGGAGTCTAAGAACAACTGGAGGGTGGAGCTTGCATGCCTTGTGCCTATCAAATCGGCCGCGTTGCCTGGGGACTCGCCTTTGCTCAGCACTTCTCAGCGGAGAGGTGACGGTGGTTTTCCTTGCTGCATCCCCTTTGCTGGGTTGCTGCGCTGTGGGAACCACCACTTGAGGCTTCGTTTGGCTGCTGGCTGGGCTTTTCGCCTTTGGCTCGGAGGGGCTCAGAAGTTGAACATACCTGTGCTCGGAATCGGATGGATACGTCATCGACAGCCCACTCACCCTTGCCGGGGATATGGTTTGTCTGGAGCGGGGGCATATGGTGGGGGGGGGGAGAGAGAGAGAGAGAGAGAGAGAGAGAGAGAGAGAGAGAGAGAGAAAGGAAATCCCTTATTTTGGCGGCTGATCCCTTATTTTCAAATCTGTAAGTTGACAGCTATGGTGGGGGCTGAGGCTGCAACAGATTCACAAGAGCCGGCCAGTCCTACTGTATTTAGCTCCCCTCCTCCCTTGTCTACAAGGGCACGGAGTGCTTTGTGTGGAGCAGAGTAAAGACAACCGAGTCCCTTCCCAGCGGAGTTTAAGACTGCTGGGAAAACAGCCGGACGGGGAGGTGACTAAGGGGGAAGTCGGAGGCACAGGTTGTCAGTTCTGGCAACTGCTTTACAGGGGCCAGTCTTGCCCGTAGCTTTATCTGTTTGTATTCTGTTTCCTTGAATAAAGGATCGGCTTTACTGCTCGTCTCTGTGCTGACCTGCAGCTGCACCAGTCCTGACATACGTTTGTTTTTGTTTTGTTTCTCTCCCCATCCCCACCAGTTTCAGAAAACAGCTACACTGCAAACTCTCCTGGGTTCTCTCAGCCACCACGACCTCTTCCCGAAAGCACTTCGTATGGCAAACTGAGACCAGTAAGTTTTCCTAACACACTGCAGAGCTACAGAAATTGAGTGTTGCTGCTCTGACTCTCGCGGGGTAAAGTCAACAGCTTAACTGCACTGGGCCCAAACACAAACTGGCTTAGAAACAGTCTGCTGCACGCTGCACCTTTGGGCAGAACTTTGTCATTACGTTTCATTGGTGGCCAGCCTGAGATTCGGTTGCCATGGGTAGCCGAGTCTTCTTGGATAAGAGGCTTGTAAGCTAGGTTGTGGCACCTGTTCTCCTCTGTTCTTCTACTTCCTGCTCCCCAGTACAGTAGACCAGAGAAAAAGGTTGCCCTGAGCAATGCCAGCAGCCATGGTGGTGGCAGCAAAAGCGGTGGCCAGCATTGGCACACAGCCCTGGCAACGAGGATGCTGTCCCAGAGACAGAAGATGCCAGGCTAATTGTCGTGGTGCCAGTGGTGCAGTCCTGTGACTCCGTGGGGCTCAGGAACCTTGCAAGATTTTTGAGTGCTGGCAGGGAGCATGTGCAGGAAGTGGTATATAATGACAGGGCCATGTTCTTCCTGCCCCCCTTCCCCCATCAAGGCTGTGCTGGAGCAGTCAAGCAGATCCCAGGGGCGAGGGCAGAAGAGGAGTTTGGTGGCGGATCACCCTCTTTCCACGATGCGATGCTGAGAGGCGTCCAATCTTTCACACCCCAAATGTGGAAGGCCTTAGATGCATGAAGAACCTAAGAAGAGCCACGCTAAGTCAGACCACAGATCTAGCTAGGCCAGCGCACTCTTTCCAACAGGGGTCGGCTGCCTGCTTGCATAAAAGCTCCCCAGTAGTCCTGTTGCTATGGCCACAGCATCTCATGTTCAGAAGCAGACTGAATAGATGGAGGCTCCGTTTAGCTCTCCCGGCACGATAGGCAAAGCATCTCGTAACTTTACCCTTGATTTGTGGCACCCTTCGCCACCTCTGCTGTAAATAAGGAAGTGCACCACCAGTAAAATAGGGAGATAGCCACAAAGATCTTTGCTGAGCACCCAAACCAGCGGCAGCTTGTGGTGGAGGGAGCTATTGATGGCTATCCATGATGGCTACAGTTGGAGGCAGCGATGCTTCTGAATACAAGTTGCTGAAAACCGCAGGAGGGGAGAAGAGAGCTCTTGTTATTGCCTTCTTGCAGGTTTTCCACAGGCACCTGGTCGGCCACTGGGAGAGCAGGGTGCTGGTCTAGGCGGGCCATAACACCGGTCCTGAAAGACCTACAAGTCCCAGTATGTTTCCGAGCACAATTCAAAGTGTTGGTGTTGACCTTTAAAGCCCTAAACGGCCTCAAAGGCCCAGTAGACCTGAAGGAGCGTCTCCACCCCCATCGTGCAGCCCGGACACTGAGGTCCAGCGCCGAGGGCCTTCTGGCGGTTCCCTCCCTGCGAGAAGCAAAGCTACAGGGAACCAGGCAGAGGGCCTTCTCGGTGGTGGCGGCACCTGCCCTGTGGAATGCCCTCCCACCAGATGTCAAAGAAATAAACAACTACCTGACATTTAGAAAACATTTGAAGGCAGCCCTGTTTAGGGAAGTTTTTAATGTGTGACACTCTGATGTATTTTTAAACTTTGTTGGAAGCTGCCCAGATGGGCGGGGTACAAATAATAAATTATTATTATTATTATTATTATTATTATTATTATTATTATTATCCAGCAGGGTCTTCTGTGCTCAGGTTGGTTTCTCATGCTCGGTTTTGGCTGTTTCAGGTGCGAGCTGCCCCTCCCCCTCCCACTCAGCACCGCAGGCCGACAGAGAAGATTGAGGATGTTGAAATCACCTTGGTGTGACCAGCGGGGACGAATTGCGCAGTAGTGCTACAATCAAGGCCAAATGTTGGCGGTGTTTGGTCAGCTCTCATTCTTGGGCACCTTTGCATGACGATGATGATGGAAGAGACTTTTTTTTAAAGACTTGAGGAGAAGCGGGAGGATTCTCCGGGGCCATGGACGTGGCGGTGGCCCCTTCTTCCCACGGTCATTAATATTTTGTGCCTTTTTATTTGTTGCTGTTTGGTTCCACTTTATATATCTGCCATCCTTACTCCTTTAGCACAAAAAGCAAGCAGACGAACGCCTTTGCAGCTGAAAAGCTGGCCGTCTCAGTTTCCGGCGGAGGCTTCTGGGACCTCCCCTTTCCGTGTCGCTTACAGCCGGTCTACAGATCGCAGCTTCCCTTGCGGCAACCGTTCTGCAGGTTGACTCTTCCCCGTAACTGCTGCAGCGTGTAGCAGCACGAGTTAAGGCCCCCTTCCTCGTCGCATCAGACACCTTGAGACCTCTTGACAAGGGAAATGGGGGCGATTTTTATCGGTGCTTGCGGGCTGCAGCAGGAACGGAAAGTCACCGCAGGAATACATTTCTGCAAGGCGGAAGCTGGGCATGTAGACCAGCCCATAGTCTTGCATACATAAACCATGTGCATTAGTACAGTATATTACTGTTGCCATAGGAATGTGTCAAAAAAAATTTCTTTTTCCTATTCAAGTAGCGTTACTTATCTGATTAGGTTTATTAATCAGAATGTATGGGATAGAGGAGGGGATGCACACAAGTGTAAGTTAATGGAGAGGCTGGCTCCTCTCTCCCCCTCTCTCTCTCTCTTTCTCTCCCCTGCCCCGAACAAAAGATGAAACAAACAAAAAAACCCCCAATCCTACAACTAAAGAAAAGCACTGCAGATCCTATTGGGGTTAATTACTTCCGTGCGCACCTCTTTTCGTAATTAACCGCGAAACCCGAGTGCTGAACGTTCCTTTTGTATTGATATTTATGTGGTGCATTTAGTAATAGAGTATCTACTACTACTACAGAAATGCTGACTTAGTAGCAACGACATGTTTTTCTTAGGGTAAAACTGAATAAGCAGGATTCTCATCATAGAGCTGGAACTAGCTGTTCATTTCCTCTTTGAGAGGGTTCCCCCCACCCACCCGTCCTTTTGTACTTGTGTCTCTCCTGGCCCCAGTTCTTGCTGTACTGTAGTTTGCTCTCTTGACATTAGCAGTATATTTTGGACACTGGAACATCCGGCTAGAGTGAAGAAGTTTTAAATGTTTAGAATATTGACGTGTGGTGTCTAGCTTTAGCTTTGGGTAGTGCTAGCTCAGAACGCCGCGCGAAGCCCAACGGCCAGCCTCAGACCCGGGGGGGCAGCGGCGGTGTCGGCTGGAGACGGACAGTCCTTTGATTTCTCCTCCTCACCCCCAACGGCGTTGAAAGAGGCCCAGCGGCGCCGTTGCCACCTCCCGCCTGCAGCACTCGTTTTGCTTGTCCAGCTATCGCCTCTGTTCCAAAAGGCTTTCGAATAATCTCCCCACCCCCAGCCAGCTCTGCAAAAAATCTGCAAAACCTGCTTGGCAGAGGAAATGGCACCGGGTCAAAAGAAATCGACAACAAGGCCTCCGTCTTGCCTCTCTCTCTCTCTCTCTCTCTCTCTCTCTCTCTCCCCGCTCTTGGGACTGGGGCAGGGGAATGGCAACCATGCCCTCCCCAAATCAAGCTCAAAAAGCCATCCCTGGGGTCTTGCCAGCTCCTTCGCCCCACTTTTGAGGGCGGAAAGTAGATGTTCTCGGGGGGGGGGGGCGCAGCAGAGAGGCCCCTTCCAAACCCCGGTTTCTCTGAGCGAAAGCCGCTTGCGACTTTCGAGAGAGGCAGTCGTTTTGTAGTTGAATAACAGTCAAATAAGAGGGAGAAAATGTATTTCGGATGGAATTAGTCTCTGAGGGGCAATACTCAAGAGGGAAAAGGAAGAAGGGGCAACCATTTGAATCAAATTCCGTCCCAAGTAGTTTCCAACCAAAGGGCTGGGATATATATTTTTTAAAAAACCAACTACAGAAATGTTCTCGGAGCTGAAATGTCAGTCCTGTTGAAAGAGCTCTTGTACGTTCCTTCTCCAACCAACCACCCCGGCCCCCCCTGCAAAGCGAGTAAAACCTAGAATCCGTTTCCGCACTTTGTTGCCTAATGGAGTACATCTTCTTTTTTTTTCTTCCTTTTTAATTCTGTGGCTGCATTTCGTGAAACCGTTTGACGAGATTTTCATCTTAAAACTTTGCACAAATAATCTTGGCTGGGTCTCTGGACATATGACTGTTTTTTGCCAATTTTTTATTTCCCTTTCGTTTGGTTGGCCTGAGCGAGGGAGGAGCTGTTTGAAGCATAAAATAGCGCCTTCTGCAGCAATTGCCAAATATCTGGCAGATTTCCTGTGAAGAATTTTTTTGGGGGGAGGGGTGGGGGGGTTGCGGGGGGGGTGCTAATTCTGTCCTGTTGATCTGTTTGAGGTCTTTTAAAAAAAATGTTTATCAAACTTATTCTTAAGTTTTTTTAAAAACAACAACAACACAAATCCAATTTTTTAAAGAGCTGTACTGCATACATTTTGAAATGCTTCATGAAAAACGTTGCCAATAATATCAACATGTTCCATTTGGTTGGCCAGTCTCCCCGCATATTTTTGTGTGTGTGTGTTACCCAGACTCTCAAAATTCAGAAAGTGTTATTTAAAAAATAAAAAAATCTTCTTAGTTATATTTTAAAAATATTTTCTGTAAGAGCTGCTAATTTTTATTTAAAAAATAAAAGTTGTAAAAATACACCTCCTTTTTAAACTTCATACAGGGCATGCAATAGAACATATCACTGTGTACACCGACAGTACACTTGAAAGCAGAACTTTGAATGCTTTCTTTATATTGGCTGTAAAACTTTGTATTTATTATGTATAAAATGTTGAATAATAAAAAGTGGCTTTAAATCATGGGGTGTGGCTTAGTGCATATTGAATGCTGGGGTATTGCCTTTCATCAAGCTTGAACAAGTGGGGCACTTTTATAAAGGGATTTAGGGTGGCGCTGTGGGTTAAACCACAGAGCCTAGGACTTGCTGATCAGAAGGTCGGCGGTTCAATTCCCCGCGACAGAGTGAGCTCCCGTCGCTCGGTCCCTGCTCCTGCCAACCTAGCAGTTCGAAAGCACGTCAAAGTGCAAGTAGGTAAATAGGTACCACTCCGGCAGGAAGGTAAACGGCGTTTCTGTGCGCTGCTCTGGTTCGCCAGAAGCGGCTTAGTCATGATGGCCACATGACCCAGAAGCTGTACGCCGGCTCCCTCGGCCAATAAAGCGAGATGAGCGCCGCAACCCCAGAGTCGGCCACAACTGGACCTAATGGTCAGGGGTCCCTTTACCTTTACCTATAAACCTGAATGTCTGTGGGTGTCTTATCCTGAATCGGACCTTTGGCCCATCTCAGTTCAGTATTGCCTTGACTGATTGGCATTGGCTCTCCAGGGTCTTGGGCAGAGGCTCCGGGGTGACTTACAGATCAATACGATCAAGAATCGTAGAAGTGGGAAGCATCTTGAGGTCATCTAGTAAAAAAAACCAACCCTCAACCAAAGCAATGTCCAGTTCTTCCACTCCATTATCCATACATTTCAAAAATCTCAAAACACACACACATGCTTGTTTGAGATACATCCTAAATATTACAATGCTCATAGAATTTTAGAAAGGACGCAGGTGGCGCTGTGGGTTAAACCACAGAGCCTAGGACTTGCCGATCAGAAGGTCGGCGGTTCGAATCCCTGTGACGGGGTGAGCTCCCGTTGCTCGGTCCCTACTCCTGCCAACCTAGCAGTTCGAAAGCACGTCAAAGTGCAAGTAGATAAATAGGTACCGCTCCGGCGGGAAGGTAAACAGCGTTTCCGTGCGCTGCTCTGGTTCGCCAGAAGTGGCTTGGTCATGCTGGCCACATGACCCGGAAGCAGCACATTTAAGTGAGCAAGGTCCCAACCAAAGAGAACTAGCAACCTAAGTAGACAGAATGTGCGCAGCTTGCAGATTTAACATCTAGAACAGGCATAGGGAAACTCGGCCCTCCAGATGTTTTGGGACTACAATTCCCATCATCCCTGACCACTGGTCCTGTTAGCTAGGGATGATGGGAGTTGGAGTCCCAAAACATCTGGAGGGCCAAGTTTGCCTATGCCTGATCTAGAATAAGAGAGCAAGAAGAAATATGTTTAAAGAAGATTGGAAAACATCGAAAATATACGGCTGAAAACGCTGGCAGCACTAAGATAAGTAATTTTTGATGGATGTAAAAGTAGGAAATTGATTTGAATGGTCATAGTAAAATATGCAGGGATGTATGATATGTAAAATGAACCGTGGAAAGAGAAAGGGGAAGTCATTGGATATTTTAAAGTTCGTAAAACGTTTATTTGGAATTGTAAAACAAAAAATTTAATAAAAATTATCATCATTGAAATAGCACGTGTACAAGCCAGGCGTTGTTACACGTGGAAAAGCTGGATCGATGAGCTGAGTAAAGAGACCAAAATGGCTGGGGAGGGGGGTACAGCAAATAATAATAATAATAATAATAATAATAATAATAATAAAATATTTATACCCTGCCCTCCCTGGCCAGAGCTGGGCTCAAGGCGGCTAACACCAGTAAAATTACAAGAAAAACATAATGGGGGAGGGGGAGAAAAGAAAAGAAAAAAACAATTTAAAATACGGGTTAAAATACTATTTAAAATGCAGCCTCATTTTAATAGTAGCCCATAGATCAAGACCATAAGGGGAGGGAAACATAAGGGTCAGACCGAGTCCAAACCAAAGACCAGGAGGAACAGCTTTGTCTTGCAGGCCCTGCGGAAAGATGTCAAGTCCCGCAGGGCCCTGGTCTCTTGTGACAGAGTGTTCTACCAAGTTGGGGCCAGTACTGAAAAGGCCCTGGCCCTAGTTGAGACCAATCTAACCACCTTGTGACTTGGGACCTCCAAAGTGTTGTCATTTGTAAACCTTAAGGTCTTCCGTGGGACATACCAGGAGGGGCGGTCCCGTAGGTACGAGGGTCCTAGGCCGCATAGGGCTTTAAAGGTCAAAACCAGCACCTTAAACCTGACCCTATACTCCACCGGGAGCCAGTGCAGTTGGTAAAGCACTGGATGAATGTGCTCCCATGGCAAGGACCCCGTAAGGAGCTTCGCCGCAGCATTCTGCACCCGCTGGAGTTTCTGGGTCAGTCTCAAGGGCAGCCCCGCATAGAGTGAGTTACAATAATCAAGCCTGGAGGTGACCGTTGCATGGATCACTGTGGCCAGATCAGGGCACTGGAAGAGCTGCTTTTCCTGCGTGGTAAGAATTGTGCAGTGTGGAAACTGGCAAAATTGGGTATAAGTCTTCCAGGCCGCTGCAAGCTGACTGTGTGAGCGAAAGAGAGAGATCTCTGCCTGTTATCTACACAGCAGGATCCAGGAGATGCTGAAAATGTTCTTGGAAAGGTGAGCTGCTCCTACCTGTCCCCAGCATTAAACCCAGAGGAACTGGGATTATAAAACTGATTGAAGGCTCTGACCGGAATGTGAACGAGCCTCTGCACTGCAGGAGAGGAGGAAGGGAGAAGAGGAACCATTTTTACGGACGGATGGAAAGGGAAATGCACGCCGAGGAAACTAGGAGTCCTTGAGGCAGGGGTTGCTATGTGCAAATGAAGCAAAAAAAAAAAAAAAAAAGCAAAAAGCTGCCCGCAGAGAATCATCCGAGTTGGAAGGGGCCCTCCAGAGGTCATCTGGACCAACCCCCTGCGACGCCGGAATTGCAGCTGAGTTTCTGAACGGGACCCCAACAGATCCACTTTGGTTAACGTGAGTCCATCCCAGAGGATAACTTGTAAGCTGCACAATATTTCCCCCTGAAAGTCAACGATGAGGAAGACCAACCCATTTCACACGCCGTGGGGGGGGGCGGATGGGGGGGGGCGATTCTGCAAGTCACCACTGAAAAGGCCCTTTGGAATGGCTTTCAACCCTTCAATGAGAAAACTAAGACCAAAGAACAACCCTGCAGGTAGAAAGCCAGCAGTGGTGTGCCCCCCCCCCCGCCGGTGTTTTGCACTCGCTGCAAGAATAATAATATAATAATCTATTATATATACCCCACCCATCTGGCTGGGCTTCCCCAGCCACTCTGGGTGGCTTCCAACAAGGATTAAAAATACATCAAAATGTCACACATTAAAAACTTCCCTAAAAAGGGCTGCCTTCAGATGTCTTCTAAATGTCAGGTAGTTGTTTTTCTCTTTGACATCTGCTGGGAGGGTGTTCCACAGGGCGGGGGCCACTACCGAGAAGGCCCTCTGCCTGGTTCCCTGTAACTTGGCGTCTTGCAGGGAGGGAACCGCCAGAAGGCCCTCGGAGCTGGACCTCCGTGTCCAGGCTGGACAATGGGGGTGGAGATGCTGCTTCAGGTCTACTGGGCCTTTGAGGCCATTTAGGGCTTTCAAGGTCAGCACCAACACTTTGAATTGTGCTCGGAAACATACTGGGAGCCAATGAAGATCTCTCAGGACTGGTGTTATATGGTCTCGGCAGCCACTCCCAGTCACCAGTCTAGCTGCCGCATTCTGGATTAGTTGTAGCTTCCGGGTCACCTTCAAAGGTAGCCCCACGTAGAACACATTGCAAACGCAAACCCAAACTTCTGAGGGAGGTAGAACTGCCAAATAGCTTCCACACCTCCTGATCTTAACTGCCGAGAGTGTCTGTAGGGAAGAAGGTGGTCTCTCAGATATGTGGGGCCTGATCCAATCTTCCTGGGTGCAAACATAAAGCTCCTAGCAGAGGTATTCGCTTCATAGGGAATTCCCTAGCAGAAATAATAATAATAATAATAATAATAATAATAATAATAATAATAATAATAATAATTTATTTATTGTTTATACCCCGCCCATCTGGCTGGGCTTCCCCAGCCACTCTGGGCGGCTTCTAACAGAATATTAAAATACAGTTATGCATCAAGCCTTAAAAGCTTCCCTAAACAGGACTGCCTTCAGATGTCTTCTAAAAGTCTGGTGGTTGTTGTTCTCTTTGACATCTGGTGGGAGGGTGTTCCACAGGGAGGGTGCCACTACAAATAGATCAGTTCTTATACAGTGGTACCTCAGGTTACAGACGCTTCAGGTTACAGACTCCTCTAACCCAGAAATAGTACCTCGGGTTAAGAACTTTGCTTCAGGATGAGAACAGAAATTGAGCGGCAGCAGCATGGCTGCAGCAGGAGGCCCCATTAGCTAAAGTGGTGCTTCAGGTTATGAACAGTTTCAGGTTAAGAACGGACCTCCGGAACGAATTAAGTTCTTAACCTGAAGTACCACTGTATATATATGGGGGCACCAAAATATTTTAAGTGCTGTGCGCCTCTAAAGGTTTAATCCAGCACTAGCAGGTGGAAATGAGGCATCTTCATGAGGGGTAGGACAAAGGACCCAGATGGTGAGACCCAGTGGGAACACCGATTTCTTCTCATTGATGTGGCCCCTCTATGTTTGGGGCCCAATACAATTGCCCCCATTATATCCCTCCCATACACAAAGGCCTTCTGCTTCCATAAGCAGATTGTTCATAGAACTGTAGAGCTGGAACAGACCCCAATAGTCATCTAGTTAATGGGTAGGCAAACTAAGGCCCGGGGGCTGGATCCAGCCCAGTCGCCTTCTCAATTCAGCCCGCGGACGGTCCAGGAATCAGCATGTTTTCACCTTAGTAGAATGTGTGCTTTTATTTAAAATGCATCTCTGGGTTATTTGTGGGGCATAGAAATTCATTCATTTTATTTTTTTCTCAAAATATAGTCCGGCCCCCCACAAGGTCTAAGGGACAGTGGACCGGCCCCCTGCTGAAAAAGTTTGCTGATCCCTGCTCTAGTTAGTACAATCCCTTGCAAGGAAGGGATCTCAACATTCAGCCCCCCATCCAAACTGAAACCATACCGGACGCTGCTTTGCTCTGCAAATGTGCTAGAGGTTTTATTCCTGCACCACCCATCAGCAGTTTGAACTTTGTTAAACTTCAGTAGGAACAGAGCAGCGATGTGCAGACACACATTTTTGGCCGATTAGGGAGAATTTGCGCTAATTAATCAAGGGGGAAGGAACGGAGGAGGAGGCATCTAGGACTAACTGCAAGCCTTAACAAGTATTAATTGCTTCTTCTAAAATCTTCTGAACTGGCCAGGTAAAAATCAATGGCAAGGATCCAATTAAAAAATTGTTCTGAGCCCGAGGATTAAATTCATTCTCAGGCATCAAGCGTATTGAATTTTCGCAAAAGCGGGAAAATGTTTTATTTGGTGAACAGAAGCAAAGTTGCCAAAGAAGATCAAACCTATCCATTGTGAAGGAAATCAGCCCTGAATGCTCACTGGAAGGACAGATCCTGAAGCTGAGGCTCCAATACTTTGGCCACCTCATGAGAAGAGAAGACTCCCTGGAAAAGACCCTGATGTTGGGAAAGATGGAGGGCACAAGGAGAAGGGGACGACAGAGGACGAGATGGTGGGACAGTGTTCTCGAAGCTACCAGCATGAGTTTGACCAAACTGTGGGAGGCAGTAGAAGACAGGAGTGCCTGGCGTGCTCTGGTCCAGGGGGTCACGAAGAGTGGGACACGACTAAACGACTGAACAACAACAGTGGCTGATGCAAATAAAGATTCTTCTGATTTTGATTCACTTTAGCTCTAATGATCACGGACTGTAACTTTTGCATCTCATTGCCATTCAGCTCCCACCATGTGATTCTTCCCCCCCCCCCCCTTGGAATAAAGGCCGGGCCAAGATTTAACTTCCTCCTGCATCTCACCAAAGTCGGCTGAAGTGCATGAAAGCTTATTATGATGCCACCAATGTGTTCATCTTTTGAAATGGCACAAGACTCTTAGCTGTTTTCTCCACAAGGAGATGATACAGCTGCCCTTCTGGAAATTCATAGAGCAACATCTGTCCTCCAGGCCGGACATCCTATCATCGCCTTTTCTGTTTCTGCCAACGTTTCAGTTTGTAACTTGTTCTGCTTTTTAAGCAACCTGCTTTTCCGCTTCCTCTTAAATCATGTGAACATTCAGCGGATGCTGACTCTTGACTATATATATGTGGCATGTCTTTTATTATTATTATTCCTTCTTGGAAACAACCTCATCTGGCAAAGGGCCCCTGCGTCTCAACGGCCAGGCTGCCTATCTGCCCAGACCATCTGCAGCAGAAAAGTTCCCTTCCGCAGAAATGCCGAGGGGTCATAATTCTTGCTGCTGCATCACACATGCCAACCTGTCTCTTGGCTCCAGAGGCGGCAGGTTCACTGGGGGGAAAAACTTGTACTAGTGCGTACTCGACTAGACTCAGATTTTAGGAGGAATAAGGGATAGACGCGTGGGCTTTGCCACCCCTCTAACCTCCAGTTTCTTCCCTGAATCTCTCAGTACATAGGAACACAGGAAGCTGCGCTTAGGGTCAGGAGCGAGCCAGCAATAAATCACACGGAGCAATGGGAGTTAACTCTTCATTAGCCAAAATGGTCTGAGCAGAAATGAGCACAGCAACTCATCTCCAGCAGGTCTTGCCGCCATGAAACATGAAGGTTTACACCGCCACACAGCTGTCCAAGTCCCCCCTACTTTCCAGGGCTTTCCCCAAGCAACCAGAGACTGTATCTGCATGCAGCTAACTCAGTTCCGAATTTACCTACAGTGGTACCTCGGGTTACAGACGCTTCAGGTTGCAGATGCTTCAGGTTACAGATTCTGCTAACCCAGAAATAGTACCTCAGGTTAAGAACTTTGCTTCAGGATGAGAACAGAAATTGTGCGGCGGCAGCGGGAGGCCCCATTAGCTAAAGTGGTACCTCAGGTTAAGAACAGTTTCAGGTTAAGAACGGACCTCCAGAATTAATTAAGTTCCTCTCCAGCATTTCGGTGAGGTTCCTGGGCGTATTAGCATTAGACATGGAGACAAATAGAAGAAACCTGTTTGCCGTGCTTCTGAACTCCCACTCAGCTGTCCTCAAAGGGAGCAGTGCTCCCTGCTTTCCAGTCCATGGGTTAACCCAGGCGAAGGCTAAATGCAGCTGCTTCATTAAAGTGTAAAGAGCGGAACAAATGCAGACTAAATCGCTCCTTGTTCTTTCTGTCTTCTTCCTTTCCTATGTTTACACACCCGTCACTTCAATAATTTAGTGGTGCTTTAAAATTAAAAAGAGAGAGAGAAAGGAAACAACCTCTTTGGAGTGAAATGCTACTGGGAAAGCAAATCTCTTGTTTGCAAAAAGACAACAACATTTCCCCTGTTTGTACCTGGATCCTTCCCCCAGCTTCCTGGAGATCAACAACACCGTCATTTTATTTGCAGGCCGCCTTTCCATTGTTAAAACTATTGGTGGCAAGGGGGTAAAATAGGCCTAAAAGGAGAATTCCTGGATGCTAGGATCCAAGTTTTTGGTGAGAGAACCCCGAAGAGATGTAGAATCGCAAAATATGCAACAAAATAAAGCATGGAAATACAGGCTGTTAGACTTTTAAAATATGACCAAGTACCTTCCAAGGTTCCTCTCTTTCCCTACCACAGAAAAAGACCACACATTCGTTAAGTTATTTGATTTACTTACAAACACTTCAAAGGTCAGGTTCATGTGCTTTTCCACACATCAGTCAGAAAACACAGGCCGTAAAACTTGGTTTAGTTTCCTAAATTATTGGTATAGGAACTCAAGAGTGGCTCGTGAAAGTCATGCAGTCTGAGCTGCAGCAACCAGCTCAAAGCCTCTTCACCTTCTGAAATTCTCTGGCAGACTGAAAGTATAACCATAGACTTTTTATCTTCCTCTCAAGGTGAGGGGGGGGTGACCTAGCCAAGCCTGGCAGGACAGCTTACTCTGTGGCATTAACCCCTTCATGCATTAATTAGACTTAAGCATGTTGGTTAGATGAGGCTGGTTATACCACAAAATCCATGTCAAAGCAGCTTGTGCAAATAAATTACACCATTACAAAAGTAGCTGTAAAAAATGGGTAAAACACATAAAAAATGACACAAAATTGAACAATTTCCACATAAATCATAATTAGATTTAAAAATAAATATTCCCAAAAATTCGTGATTTTTGTATACTACTTAGATATTTTTAATAGTAAGTCGCTCAGAAATGCAGACACACAGAGTTATCTGCTGCCCAATTAATCGGAGATGCTTTTCAAAATATTTTGAAATTGATCAGTTTTAATTTTAAAATCAACCAGTTAATTGATTACACATTGCAGCACTGGTGGTTTGTTTGTTTTTTTAAGAAAAACCATGATTTAATTGGGGATCCAGCCTCAAATTTATAAAGTGCTTTCTATTGATCCTGCAAGTGCTCTTTTGGTCTCCTGTAATGGACGGCATTTGAGTAAAGCAAATCCTTTTAAATAAACAGCCAACTTTGCATTTGGTAATGCAAAAGTAATTCTTGGGAGGCAGCAATTTAGCATTTTGGACCACAGGCATTAATCACCCGGTGTTTTAGCACGCCTGTTTTCTTTTGGTTTATAACCCTCTTCGTTGTTCCAGCCCTTCTGGGGTTTGTAGAAGTTCCAGAAATAGCTCTGAGGACGGACTCTGAAGCCTTCTGCAGCTTGTGGGTACAAGGTGAGTTCTTGCCCTTCCGAGGTCTTTTGTCCTCCAGACTTTGAGCATTGAAAAAAGAGAAGAAGTTCCTCTCTAGCAAAATGCTGTTGTTGTTTGGTCGTTTAGTCGTGTCCGACTCTTCGTGACCACCTGGACCAGAGCACACCAGGCACTCCTGTCTTCCACTGCCTCCTGCAGTTTGGTCAAACTCATGCTGGTAGCTTCGAGAACACTGTCCAACCATCTCGTCCTCTGTCGACCTCTTCTCCTTGTGCCCTCCATCTTTCCCAACATCAGGGTCTTTTCCAGGGAGTCTTCTCTTCTCATGAGGTGGCCAAAGTATTGGAGCCTCAGCTTCAGGATCTGTCCTTCCAGTGATCACTTAGGGCTAATTTCCTTTGGAATAGATCGGTTTGATCTTCTTGCAGCCCATGGGACTCTCAAGAGTCTCCTCCAGCACCATAATTCAAAAGCATCAATTCTTTGGCGATCAGCCTTCTATATGGTCCAGCTCTCACTTCCATACATCACTACTGGGAACACCATAGCTTTCACTATACGGACCTTTGTTGGCAAGGTGATGTCTCTGCTTTTTAAGATGCTGTCTAAGTTTGTCATTGCTTTTCTCCCAAGAAGCAGGCGTCTTTTAATTTTGTGACTGCTTTCACCATCTGCAGTGATCATGGAGACCAAGAAAGTAAAATCTCTCACTGCCTCCATTCCTTCCCCTTCTATTTGCCAGGAGGTGATGGGTCCAGTGGCCATGATCTTTGTTTTTTGGATGTTGAGCTTCAGACCATATTTTGCACTCTCCTCTTTCACCCTCATTAAGAGGTTCTTTAATTGCTCCTCACTTTCTGTCATCAAAGTTGTGTCATCTGCATATCTGAGGTTGTTGATGTTTCTTCCGGCAATCTTAATTCCGGCTTGGGATTCATCCAGTCCAGCCTTCCGTGTGATGAATTCTGCATATAAGTTAAATAAGCAGGGAGACAATATACAGCCTTGTCGTACTCCTTTCCCAATTTGGAACCAATCAGCCACTAGCCATAGCAATAAAATAAAATACAATGTACTAAAGATAGAGGTATAAACTTAACTGTACAAAATACATTCTGGAGATTTACATCAATAATCAATAGCCTTATTCTAATTTCCCCTGCTAATTTTTTTGATCTGCTAGGAGAAAGGACACAGTAGCAACAGTTGAGCGATCTGGCATGGATAGTAATAGAGGGGTAATAACTTCACTCCTCAAATTTTTATAAAGAGTGCAAGCTAGAAGCACAAGCCACTGACTTCACTACTGCCATCTCCACATGGGACATAACTGTTTTTCCCGCGGAATTTTTTGAAACCAAAATATATTTACACAGCATCTTTAATCTTGCACAAGTGAAAACGCGTCGGTATTTTGGAATTGTTAAATTTTGCAAATAGGGTGGCAACGTATCAAAATGACTAGGTGGGAAATAATCATACCATGGACAAAATTTCCTTACCGTGGCCAAATTATTCTGCCGCTCGATATCATATAGGTGCTGTCTAATTAAATTATTTAGAGCTAAAGCGTATGATGAGTTCCTGATTAGGTGTGGTGTAGTGGTTAAGAGCGGTAGTCTCGTAATCTGGGGAACCGGGTTTGCGTCTCTGCTCCTCCACATGCAGCTGCTGGGTGACCTTGGGCTAGTCACACTTCTCTGGAGTCTCTCAGCCCCACTCACTTCACAGAGGGTTTGTTGTGGGGGAGGAAGGGAAAGGAGAATGTTAGCCGCTTTGAGACTCCTTAGGGTAGTGATAAAGCGGGATATCAAATCCAAACTCCTCCCCCTCCTCCTCTTCTTCTTCTTCTAGGTTCAAATCAGGAAGAATGTGAATGGCATGTTTCCCCATTTTCTGTGCTCAGACTGCATTTTTAAAGATTTGCCTTGAGAGCATCTGTTATGTACTGAGTTGAATAGGATCCAGAATGCAGCAGTCTGATTGGTCCTAGAACAATGCAGCAGTATGACTGGTCTGCAGGACCCACCCAATCCGGCTCCAGATGGAAGTGAACCCACAACCTGATTGGCCTACAGGAGAATTCCGGAATTAGCCAATCACGTGGGGCCCATTGTGTAAATAATGTATATAAGGCAGACATTCTAGGGGAACTTCCATTCCTCCTCACCACTATGAGCTGAATAAAGAGCATGAAATCCACTCTCGACTCTGAGTATATTTCAGCGTCTTAATATAGAGTAGTTGCTTTGGAAGACGATAATCAGGCATCCGAACCACACAACCAGTCCAACGAAGTTGATGTTGAGGAATTGTGTTGAAGAAGGTGCCCTTGGAGATTGAACCCCTGGGACCTTCTGCATGCAAAGCAGGTGTCCTGCCAACTGAGCTTGTGGCGCTTCCTCTGAAAGCAAGAACCCTGCCTTCCCGGATGTGCTCAAACTGCTAAAATCCACTACACGTCGCCGCTTTCTGCAGAGACCTCTTTCTTGGCGAACAAAGCTGGGTCTGTCTTGCAGCCGTCTTTGCTTTGGCAGCGGAGAAATCAAGGCAGCCTCGCATGAATATTTGCGTGGTCCAGATAAGAAGGTCTGAAGGGGGACTGTGCTCTGCTTGTTTGCCCTTGCTGGGGACAGGATACGAGCCTGTAATTATCTGCGCTTTGTGTTTTTGCCTCCTTGACCTTCTCCTCTTGCTTCGGCTGCAGCCGACAACCAAGGAAAGCAGCCATTTATTTACTATATACTGTATTCGTTGTTTATAAGAACACGAGAAGAGCCCAGTGGACTCTTGCTATGATTATTAACTCTCTACCCTCCAAACGGGGGTTATGAATGGAAATCTCTTTTAGGAAGGCACTACTCATCTCCCTCCCTCTCTCTCTCTCTCTCTCTCTCTCTCTCTCTCTCTCTCTCTCTCTCTCTCTGCAATGTCCAGTATACCTGAAAGAGCGTCTCCACCCCCATCAGACATGGAGGTCCAGAGAGGGTGGTGGCACCCGCCCTGTGGAACACCCTCCCATCAGATGTCAAGGAAACAAACAACTGTCTGACTTTTAGAAGACATCTGAAGGCAGCCCTGTTCAGGGAAGTTTTTAATGTTTGATGTTTTATTGTGTTTTTAATCTGTTGGGAGTCTTCTCTTCTCATGAGGTGGCCAAAGTACTGGAGCCTCAGCTTCAGGATCTGTCCTTCCAGTGAGCACTCAGGGCTGATTTCCTTCAGAATGGAGAGGTTTGATCTTATTTCAGTCCGTGGGCCTCAAGGATGAAAACATTAGCAGGATTTTAATCTCACTTGTAATGTAACAAATACAGTGGTGCCCCGCAAGACGAACGCCTCACGAGAAGAAAAACTCGCAAGACGAAAGGTTTTTTCGTTTTCGAGTTGCTTCGCAAGACGAATTTCCCTATGGGCTTGCTTCGCAAAACGAAGCTTGTCCCCGCACCCCGGACCTCTTTTGAAGCAAGGGGCGGCGGGGAGAAGATCGCTTCTCCCCGTTGCCATCCCCGCAATCTCCGGGGACAGAGGGGAAGGCGCGCGCGCGCCTTCCCCTCTGTCCCCGGACCCCTTTTGAACCAAGGGGCGGCAACGGGGAGAAGCGATTCTCCCCGCTGCCCCTTCCCTTGCTTTAAAACAGGTCCGGGGACAGAGGGGAAGGCCCGCGGTGCTTCCCCTCTGTCCCCGGACGGTCTCCATAGGAACACATTGATTGATTTTCAATGCATTCCTATGGAAAACCGTGATTCGCAAGAAGAAAAACTCGCAAGAAGAAAAAACTTGTGGAACGAATTAATTTCGTCTTGCGAGGCACCACTGTACTATGGACAATATGGATAGATTTAAAATATAGATTATGAAATCATGTGCAGTTGAAAACGTTGCCAACAGGACCCACGGAGGGGATGGGGTGAAATCTCAAGATTCAGAGAAATATTTGTATGGATATGTATTTGGTTTTGTTATAAATTTATCCAGTGGTACCTCGGGTTAAGAACTTAATTCGTCCTGGAGGTCCATTCTTAACCTGAATCTCTTCTTAACCTGAGGTACCACTTTAGCTAATGGGGCCTCCTGCTGCCGCCGCGCCACAATTTCTGTCCTCATCCTGAAGCAAAGTTCTTAACCCGAGGTACTATTTCTGGGTTAGCGGAGTCTGTAACCCGAAGCGTCTGTAACCTGAAGCGTCTATAACCCGAGGTACCACTGTATGTGCAAAATCTAATAAAAACGATAATAAAAAAAAAATACATTCCACCTTTACCGCCCAGGACCTCAAGGTGGTACACGAGGGTCTCTCCTCATTTAATCCTCACAACAACCCTATGAGGTAGGTTGGACTGAGAACCAGTGACTGCCCCCTGCAGGTCACCCAGTGAGCTTCAACTTGGCTCAGTGGGAGATTTGAACCCTGGTCCTAGTCCAACACACTAACCATTACACCACACTGTCTCTCAAACTACAGTTCCCGGGATTCTTTGAGGGAAGCCATGGCTGTTTCAGTCGCCATGATGATGCTTTTTTTTTTGCAGAAGAGTCCTGAAGTTGCATCTTCTCACGGCTTCAGCTATTGGGCTTTAGTCACGGTGTGGCAGTGGCCCAAAAGGCCACAATAAATGTGATAATGTGTACCCCTGTAAATCCTTGAGTGTGCTTCTAATAGAGAAGTTATGGGAGCCTGTTACTTTATGAAACATGATTTTGCAAGTTGCCAAACCCCCCCCCCCCCAATTGGGGCAGAAATACAGCTAATTATGTGAACCACAAAGATACTGCTCAAAGCTAGAACATAAGTTGCTACATGGTCAAATGGCTCCATGTAACACAGTTTCCCAACACGCACACTAACACAATGTAACAGAACACGGTGGGAATCAGAACTTAATCAGCAGAAATTGCCAGTGCTTATTGCGCATGTGTATTGAACATGAAATGAGGTGATGATGTGTATGATTGGTGAAAATTGAAATGCTTTGTTTGAAATTTTATAAATACCACTGCCTTGACCACTGGGCGGGGTTGCAGTTGTAATAAACGAAAATCTGCCTTTATTCCCTTATGGGGGACACAAGAGCCCTTACAGAGTCCTTTGCAGGTTTTCCATCGGTTGGAGAAAATAACAGAAGCTAACCAGAGAATATTGAGAAGCAAAGCAGCTAGTAAGCCTGATCTTTACTGAACTGTTGGAACAGGGTGTCCTCTTTACACGCAGGAGGAGGACCCTGAACCAAGGTATGCCTGCCCTTATATAGACATTTTAAATTGCCCGCCCTGGAGTCCAAGACCAGATACATCATACCTACATCACAGAAAGGGCGGTCTACAACAGAAATCCGAGTGTGTTGTTTATCTCCTGTCTGGCAGGTTATCTGTTAATGGTTACTTGATTGGATACCCTGGGGAGCCTGGCCAGTCTTTTGTAATAACAAATACTTAGTTCCTGAGCCAGGTCACAGGCTCACACCCTATTCATACACAGACATACCCTTAAGGCAGGATTTGTGAATGAAAAGACAATGGGGAGGCTTTTCCATTTTCCTTGACCTTGCAGAGAAACCATTTGGTCAGTTTGGGAGTCAAAATGGTCCCAGGGCTGTTTTCCTGTGCTGCTTCAGACACATGGTTTATATATTTATGTACATGTTTGCTTGGTACATTTTTGTTGTTGTTGTTTAGTCGTTTAGTCGCGTCCGACTCTTCGTGACCCCCTGGACCAGAGCACACCAGGCACTTCTGACTTCCACTGCCTCCCGCAGTTTGGTCAAACTCATGCTGGTAGCTTCCAGAACACTGTCCAGCCATCAGTATGCAGATGACACCCAGCTCTACTTCTCCTTTAAATCAGAACCAGTGAAGGCGGTGAAGGTCCTGTGTGAGTGCCTGGAGGCGGTTGGAGGATGGATGGTGGCTAACAGATTGAGGTTGAATCCTGACAAGACAGAAGTACTGTTTTTGGGGGACAGGGAGCGGGTTGGTGTGGGGGATTCCCTGGTCTTGAATGGGGTAACTGTGCCCCTGAAGGACGAGGTGCGCAGCCTGGGAGTCATTTTGGACTCACAGCTGTCCATGGAGGCGCAGGTTAACTCTGTGTCCAGGGCAGCTGTCTACCAGCTCCACCTGGTACGCAGGCTAAGACCCTACCTGCCCGCGAACTGTCTCGCCAGAGTGGTGCGCGCTCTAATTATCTCACGCTTGGACTACTGCAATGCGCTCTACGTGGGGCTACCTTTGAAGGTTACCCGGAAACTGCAATTAATCCAGAATGCGGCAGCTAGACCGGTGACTGGGAGTGGCTGCCAGGACCACATAACACCGGTTCTGAGAGATCTGCATTGGCTCCCAGTACGTTTCCGAGCATGATTCAAAGTGTTGGTGCTGACCTTTAAAGCCCTAAACGGCCTCGGTCCTGTATACCTGAAGGAGCGTCTCCACCCCCATCGCTCAGCCCGGACACTGAGATCCAGCGCCGAGGGCCTTCTGGTGGTTCCCTCATTGCGAGAAGTGAGGCTACAGGGAGCCAGACAGAGGGCCTTCTCGGTAGTGGCGCCCGCCCTGTGGAACGCCCTCCCATCAGATGTCAAAGAGATAAATAATTACCTGACATTCAGAAGACATCTTAAGGCAGCCCTGTTCAGGGAAGTTTTTAATATGTAACGCTGTACTGTTTTTAACACTGATTGGGAGCCGCCCAGAGTGGCTGGGGAAACTCAGCCAGATGGGCGGGGTATAAATAATAAATTATTATTATTATTATTATCTCGTCCTCTGCCGTCCCCTTCTCCTTGTGCCCTCCATCTTTCCCAACATCAGGGTCTTTTCCAGGGAGTCTTCTCTTCTCATGAGGTGGCCAAAGTATTGGAGCCTCAGCTTCACGATCTGTCCTTCCAGTGAGCACTCAGGGCTGATTTCCTTCAGAATGGAGAGGTTTGATCTTCTTGCAGTCCATGGGACTCTCAAGAGTCTCCTCCAGCCCCATAATTCAAAAGCATCCATTTTTCGGTGATCAGCCTTCTTTATGGTCCAGCTTTATGGTCTTTATGGTCCACCCCTTCATGGATCACTGCCTTGCCGTGGCGAAGGGGCTTGAATAACTCAGAGAAGCTATGAACTATGCCAAGCAGGGCACCCAAGATGGACAGGTCATAGTGGAGAGTTTTGACCAAACGTGATCCACCTGGGGCAGGAACCGGCAAGCCACTCCAGTATCCCTGCCAAGAAAACTCCATGGTACATTTATGAACATTTATTATATATATAAGACCTTACATTTTTTATTTCACAGTTTTGCAGAACGATCCGACTGTAACCTATTGCTTTGCAATAATCAACGCTGGACTCCTAACTCCTCACGTTTCTGAGTTTTATTGGCGTAAAGGAGATAAGTTATTTTCTGGCTTACAACAATGGGAGTGTTGATTTCAGCTGAAAAGGAGGAGGAAGCAATTGGACCATGGAACCAGTGACAATTGTGGACGATGGTGAGCTCTCAGTGGCTCAAGTTCTCTCCTATGTGTGACCTTGGTGGCTCAGCATATGTCTGATACTCGAGACCAACAATTGGCTGTACATCACTAGAGGTTTGTGGGCTCTTGTCTTCTAGGAAATCATCTCTCTTGATTGTCCTCTCATTGAGGAAGCCCCTGATCAGCTTCTAAGGAAGCACAGAGTCCACCCGCCCCCTTGGAAAATGTGTCTATCTTAGGCTAAGCAAAGCATGCATCTTATTCTGCAGGAAGGGAGTGCCTCACTGTGGTCATATCTAGAAATTTTCCTTTTTTAAAAAAAGATACATGGAATCATAGAATTGCAGAGCTGGAAGAGTTCCAGAGCAGTTTTGGAAACTCAGATGTAGAAGCTAATTGCCAAATGGCACCTTAAACCTAGGTTATGGTCAGCACAACGAAATGGCTAGGCACCATTTTTTTTTTTACAATGAAATTTATTATTCTTAGTCATTTCATTTCTATACCGCCTTATATTTTAAAGGGGGGGGGAATCTCGAAGTGGTTTACAACACATCACAACATCAAATAAAACAACAGGAAAAACAGATGCTGTACTAGTGGAGCGACAGCTTTTCCTCTTATTGCATCAGGCCACCTGTTCCAAAATACTCTGGAGGCGGCCAGCCAGATGCCAATGCAAGTACACCAACAGCTTCTCCATTGCTGGCTGTCGCTGTCGTCTGGCACTTAAAGGTAGACTGCCTCTGTTCCTGGAGGTTTCATTTGCCTATTAGCAATTTTATTATATTTTATCATATTTTATTATATGGCCATACTTCCCTCAAGCAGCCCTGTTCAGGGAAGTTTTTAATGTATGACATATTAGTGTATTTTTGGTCTTTGTGGAAGCCACCCAGAGTGGCTGGGGAAACCCAGCCAGATGGACAGGGTACAAATTAATCATCATCATCATCATCATCATCATCAAGCGACTAATGTGCGCTGCTGTGAATTATCTTTGCGCTCATTTAACAATATTTCACTCCTCGACCCCGCAAAGTCTGGCCAAACTCCTTTTAATTTGGGTTAAAAAGCACAGAAAGACTACATTTCCCATGATGCACTCTTGCGGGGGCCACCGCGGACCAATGGGAAGCAGCGAAGCGATGCGACGAAATCCCGCATGCGCTACGAGGCGCGCTGCGAAGGGAATTCGACTACGTTTCCCAGCATGCAGAGCGGCTCCCCCCACGTGACACCCGCGAGCCAACGGAAAGCAGCCTGCCCGCCCTATAATCCTCCGCGGCGGCGGAAGCGGCCTCTTTTCAGCCCGGGCTGCTCGGCTCAAGATGGCGGTGCAGATCTCCAAGAAGCGAAAGGTGAGGAGCTCGGGGGCCGGTGCGGAGCCGCGGGGACTGGAGCAGGGAAATGAGGCTGGGATGAGGAGCAGAGGGCCGAGCTGTGGGGTTTGAGGTCTCCGGAGGGGCCGGCGGCGGGGCGAGACCGGCGGATGGAGGTGGATTGAGGGCGGTTTCCCCCCTCTCCCGGCTGGGCCTGGCTTGAAGAACATGGCGGCAAGGCAGAGGCCGGGTGGGCCCTGGACAGGCCGGGCTGGGGAAGAAGAGAGGGCCGCTCGAGGCCCTCAAAGGTTTGCCCAGGAGTATATATAGAACACAGGAACCTGCGCCATGCCCCGCTTAGGCCATAGGTCTGCCTGGGCCTATATTGCCTGCACTGGCTGGCAGCACCTCTCCAGGTTTTGGGGGAGGGGACCCTCAAAAAAGTTCCTGGAGGGGCCGCTGGGGGTTGAGCGTGGGGCCTGTTGCACGCAGTGCAAGTGCTCTCGCTGCTGAGTGCGAAGAAATGGCTTTCTTTAGTGGGAAAAGGATGAGAAGCTGCATTCCAGTAACAAACTCTTATTCCCAAATGAATAAGAAGGGTCTGTGACTCTCAACTAGATGCCCTTTGGGGACCATTAAAGCACCAGTATCTCGGTGACTGGTATATTTGGCAGGGATGCTGCTTCTCCACGTGGAGGTTCTGGGGGGCTGTCACGGCTAAGAGCAATTGCTAGGTTTGTCCCCGGAAGCTAAATGAAGTGCTGGAGGACCAGGAGTTTTTGCAGGAAAAGGGGACTTCTTGCAGGGGTGCATCGTGTTTTGATGTCACTAATGCATTATTTTCCTGTTGCATGCTGCTGCTCTGACAGGGTAGTACATTGCCTTCGTTCAGGGTAGACAAAAGTACAAGGTTTCGGCTGAAAGTTTTCTTTTAAAAAGTGGCAACCCGGTTCTGTGGACAGCAGGTTCAAGAAATTTGTGTGTGTGTGCGCGCGTGCGCTCATATCTACATTGTACATGAGAGCAGGATCATACCACTTAAAACACTCAGAGCTTCCCCCAAAGCATCCTGGAACTAATTTATTAAGGGTTCTGAAAGTTATTAGACACCCCTATTCTCCCGTAGAAAACTACAGTTCCCAGTTTCCTGTGAAGAGGGATTGATTGTTAAACCACTCTGGGAAGTGTAACTATATCACTTAGCTAAGGTTCTTCCAAGAGTCACTGCAGAAACTTGGGTGGTTCTTAATCCAGTCCATTTCCATTCTGAGTGAAATTCTGAGCCTTTTGGTTATTCTGCACATGCACTGGGCAGGATTGGTGCACATCAGGCCCAGCAGATAGTAACTGCTTGTCGATTACTACATAATATTTTTTAAACCAGACTTTTCCCCTGGGGTTTGCAGGGTTAAACTGCTGCTGGCTTCTAATAATCTGTTTTGCTCTTTGTAGTTTGTGGCTGATGGTATCTTCAAAGCTGAACTGAATGAATTCCTGACTCGGGAGCTGGCTGAAGATGGCTACTCTGGCGTGGAGGTCAGAGTTACCCCAACAAGGACAGAAATCATCATCCTTGCAACCAGGTGACTTGCATCTACGTGTCTGGTGGTGGGCGAACAACTCTGCCGTTGCGATAACCCAAAAGTCTGGCGGTGTGTTCATGTAGGGTGGTTTGACTGAATCCAGGAGGCAATTGAAATATTGAAGCCTGTACCTACTACAGACATGTATACACTGCAGGAAGATTGAGTGGGTTTGTAAATGTAGGGCTCATGTCTTTGAAAACTACCATATCTCCAGTCTCCCACACATGCGAAGTTTGGGGTGGAATATAGGAAGATGCCTTTTACCAAGCCAACCATTGGATCAGCTAACCCTGTATTGTCGACACTGACTGGCAGAGGTTTTCCAGGGTTTAAGACGGAGAATATCCCTGGCCCTACATGGAGAGGCTAGGGCTTGAACACGAGACCTTCTGCATGCATAACACATGATCTGCCACTGCAGCCCCTCTTCTGCATTTTTACCATCTACTTCATTCTTGTTGGATAGGAATGGTTTCTTCCTGAATGTTGGAGTTGGATCAGAACAGTTGCTGTGGTTTGCATGGTTTCCCTATATATATTGCTCTGTAGAAGCAAACAGCTTGCTTTGTATTCCTCACCCTTTTCAAAAACCACGGGTGCAGGAGCCACTTGGACTCACTTGGTCATAGATCCAGATTCAGACAGTACTTTCCCATGAACTGCAGGGTGAAATACTGATCTTCTGCGTGTTGGTGCCCTCTGACTGTTGTAGACGACTGTTATCCTGGTCCCTGACATTCGGTCATACTGGCTGAGGCTGATCGGAGTTGTGATCCGTGAGGGTAGGGGTGGCCTAGGTGCTGCTGCACCTGGAAATCTAACCCATGTTGGGTCAAACAACATGTTTCCAGCATTTTCAGGATTTTGTGCAGCAAAAATTAATGTGGGATTCATCAGTTTCAAGTGTAGCTTAGTTCCTTTTTAAAATGTGTGTTTTTGTAGTTTTAATTCATTTTATGTTGGAAATACTATTATACTTCCTGTTAATGGGTCAGGGACTGTATAATAAAATTGATTTAATTAAGAGCTGGGCCTCTTAATTA
Source organism: Podarcis bocagei (assembly GCF_964188305.1). Taxonomy (NCBI): domain Eukaryota; kingdom Metazoa; phylum Chordata; class Lepidosauria; order Squamata; family Lacertidae; genus Podarcis; species Podarcis bocagei. Next base: position 100,805,462 of record NC_138130.1, on the reverse strand, counting down.
CATCTGCTGCAAATGATTTGGTGTGGAAAACAATGGCAGACCCTTCCACCTGTGTGTTGACCCAAGGCCTGCTTTTTGCTAAGAAAGAGTCATGTCCAGTCCTAAATGCACAGCCTAATGTAACTGGGAATAATTCACCTTCCTCCATATCAGCCTACACTCACATGGTCAGCTCCTTCAGTTTAACATCTCTTAATGTGTTGAACTCTGGCAGTGTCAGAGTTAGGACGGGACAAATGGTTGCTTTTACACACTGTTTCTAAAAGGGAAAAACCTGCTGGATCAAGCAACCTGCCTCTTATATTCTCAGTGCTGATAACTTCTAGAATACCCCATGTTATTTCAGCGATTTCAAAATGGAGACTAAAATATCTGAACATCTTAAGTGAGGACTTAATGCCTTGCCTTTGCTCCTTCTTTCAGAACTCAGAATGTTCTGGGCGAGAAAGGGCGCCGTATTCGTGAGCTGACTGCTGTTGTCCAGAAGCGGTTTGGTTTTCCCGAGGGAAGCGTTGAGGTAATGGCTTCCACAGTTTTCACTTTCTGCTTATTGTGTGCCAAGTTCCCCCTTCAGTGATGATCTGATGACGAGTCAGAAATGGCCACCTGCCTGCTCAGAGTAAACAGCACAGCGCCACGTTCTGTGGTGCTGTGTGTGGGTGCTTGGGCAAAGGTGTCCTGTTCATTGGATGATCTTGAGGCATTTGTCTGAGAAGGGCGAGTCAAGGTTTGGGGAGTATTTCCTCAAACTGGTTTCGATTTATTGATCTAGGCTAATGTGATTGTAACACTACGAGAATGGGGTTTGTTTTTCAGAGACAAGAGCAGCCTTGTCTAGCCAGCCACCCTCCCTCCAGTTGCCAGTGGTCCACAACTTATATCAGTCCAGTATGGCCAGAGGTTGTGTTTGGTGGAAGCTGGATCCCAAAACATCTGGAGGGTTGCAGGAGTCTAGGTTGGAGCATTGGCTACGAAGGTCAGAGGCTTCAATTCTTCTGGGTGGATGAGGGTTAAAATTAGCAAAGCCCCTAACCATCAGAATTGCGAATCTAAAACAAATTTGCGAACTCAATTACCCTTTCAACTTTCATTTAGCTGCTGGACTCGCCAAACACCTATGTTAACCATTAGTGAGCTTTACAAAGCTGTAAGAATCTACTTTTATGCCACAACCATGCTAGCTGGGGGTGCTGGGAATTGTAGTTCAAAACATTTGGAAGGTGCTGGGCTGTGTTAAGAGACGTTCTCAGCTGTTGGCTTCCCAGCTAGTGCTGTTTTTCCATCCCTTGCGTATATGGCCCTCTTACTATTAATTTCTTTTTAAGTTTTTAGCCCCTTTGCCCCTTCTGTGCTTGGCATGTCTGGAATGATGTTTTTGCCCAGTATTGGCCAAACAGGTTGAGTCACCTGGTTGAGCTTTCCGTAGACACTTTCCACCCTTGGAAGTGTCTCAACGGTGGCATCTCCAAGTTGGCCAACGGTTCTGGAACCAAACTGGCTTTTAAAACGCATTTTCATGATACTGCAACAAGGCACAGCGTAAGTGGGCCCTGCACTGAAAACTGGTGTGTTTATGGGATGCCTTGGCTCAGCCTGTGGAGCGGAGGAGAACACCTACAAACCCTTAAGGTCATGTAAGTATTTTCAGAGAGTTTGTGAGTGCAAAGTGAAGATGAGCCTGTAAAGCAACAGAGGTGCCTGCAAGCCTGAACTTTGCAAAAATGAAAAATGGACAAAATGTTCCTGCTTTCTTTTCCAGCTGTACGCTGAGAAGGTGGCCACGAGAGGGCTGTGCGCCATTGCTCAAGCAGAGTCGCTGCGTTACAAGCTTCTAGGGGGGCTTGCCGTCCGTAGGTAAGCAAGCAACACTCCGTCTAATCATTTTGCAATAGCATTTAGAAAACTGGAGTTTTAATTGTGCCTCTGCGGAAGTTTATAATCAACACATTGGGCTGAATAAATCCCACCTTAATGAACCTTAAAGCTCCCCTCAGCTCTGCACTGGTGCAGTTGCTCCGTTCTCTTCTGCGTAATGGGCAAAATTATTTATGTAGCATGGTGTTTCAGAGGTGAAGACTGCCCTGCGGAGCTTGCAATCTGATGTTCAATATAGGGAAAGGGAGAGCAGAGTGGGGAGACCCTGACCCAGGCAAGTTTATGCCACAAGGAATTTGCGAGATTCTTGTTTCTACTCGAGCTAACTTGCCTTGCCAGATTCCCCCAAAGTATGGCCTCTTCCTTGAGCGTTGTTGAATGGCAACCCTTGTAAGAAAGGAAAGAAAAAACCCTTCAGTGATGATACGATGACGAGTCAGAAACGGCCGCCATCCTGCTTGGAGTAAACAGCTCAGTGTCACGTTCTGTGGCGCTGTGCTTGGGTACTCTCAACAGAGGCGTCCTGTTCATTGGATGATCTTGAGGCATTTGTCTGAGAAGGGATGAAGTCCAATGTTGGAAGTCTATGGGGATGGGGGGTGGGTTGTCCTCCTTAACTTGATAATAAAGCAGTAGATCAGAGGAGAAGGCCCAGCGCAGTTCAACAGAGAGTTTTCCTTCTAGGGCGTGTTATGGTGTCCTCCGCTTCATCATGGAGAGTGGAGCCAAGGGCTGCGAAGTGGTGGTGTCGGGAAAGCTCCGTGGCCAGCGAGCCAAGTCCATGAAATTCGTGGATGGCCTGATGATCCACAGCGGAGACCCCGTCAACTACTACGTCGACACGGCTGTCCGCCACGTCCTCCTCAGGCAGGGTGAGTGGGGGGGGGGGGCAGGCAATCTCTCAGGCAGCCCCCAGTTGGCTTCCTTGTTCCTAAAAAGATTCTGGGCGTTCTGTAAGCCCCGGCTGCTTCGTAGTCTAGCCGGGCTGGTTCTCCTGTTGCGTCAAGCCGTGGTTTGGCAATAGGTCAGAAGCGGGGAACCTTCTTTGGCTCTTCCCAGCCTCCTTGAGTGTTCCCTTCTGGAGGGCCACGTGCCAGTAGTTTAGGGGGCCAGAGGCAAAAAGCAGGAAGAACAGCTGGTGTTACCTCTGCACAGTGTGGGAACTTCTGTGTACTCTTAACATAGGGCCCTAAGGAAGTTAGATTAGCCTCAACCAGAGCCAGGGCCTTTCAGCACTGGCTCTGGCCTGGTGGAACGCTCTGCCTCATGAGACCAGGGCCCTGCGGGATCTGATTTCTTTCCGCATTTCTGGCCTGTAAGACAGAGTTGTTCCGCCTGGCCTTTGGCTTGGAATCTGTTTGATTCCCTCTTTCTTTTTTCCTTTCTCCTCCTGTGATGGAACTCCTATTTGGGGACTTCCCTGGCTTTTTTCCGGCTCAAGTAGGACCAGTCTGGATAGTTAGCCTTGGTGAAGATTTGACATTTTCATCCCCAAAAAAGTTTTGATTTGATTTGAGTTTCTATTGAAATGAGGCTGCATTTTAATGTTTGAATGTTGTCTTTTAATCTTGTTTTTAAGTTGTATTTCAATCAATTTGTTTTTATATTGGTTGTTAGCCGCCCTGAGCCCGGTCTTGGCTGCGGAGGGCGGGGTATAAATAAAATTTATTATTATTATTATTATTATTATTATTATTATTATTATTATTATATCCCTTTCTACCCTGAATCCAGGAGAACAAGGAGCATTATCAAGAGTTCACAGCCAGGGCCGGTGAAGGGTGTGGTCTGGGGAGATAAATCCCAGGGGCCAGATAGAGGCCTGCGTTTGGACCTAAGGTTTCAGACCCCTGCACTAGATGATTGAGCCTTCAAGGACCTTTGGACTTATTGGTACCCCTACTTCCTTGGTTTGAGGCAAACCATAGTTTGCTGTCTTGTCATAGCTTGCACCTGTCTTGCTAACAGTGCTTAAAAACCTCATTTCTTATCTTAGCTTGGTATAAATAATAAAGTTGTTATCATACAATAGTTGCTGGTTGGGACAAAATTGCACACTGGTTTGCCTCAAGCCAAGGGAAGGAACTGCCATGTGTTGAGGGGGGAGCACTGAACCTGTAACTCCTTGAAAGCTCAGTTTCACGGCCTGTGAACCAGCTTGCAGAAGCGTCTCAAGAATCTTTTCTGGCTTGTTTCTCTATTTTTCATGCAGAGGTGTGAGAGGTGCTCAAGGACAATGTTCTGAAACACCAAACCCCCCAATACTGCGAGAGGGGAATTGCCTGCTTGGTCTCTCTCTCTACAAGGACAGCAAAGACTAAGACCAGGCATAGGCAAACTTGGCCCTCCAGATGTTTTGGGACTACAACTCCCATGATCCCTAGCTAACAGGACCAGTGGTCAGGGATGGTGGGAGTTGTAGTCCCAAAACATCTGGAGGGCCAAGTTTGCCTATGCTGTGGGTGGCAGAGGAAAGTCTCGGCCCAGGCTGCTTTTCTTGACAGTGTCTCCTTGTTACTCCAGGTGTGCTGGGCATTAAAGTGAAAATCATGCTTCCCTGGGACCCAAGCGGGAAAATTGGCCCCAAGAAGCCCTTGCCAGACCACGTCAGCATCGTGGAGCCCAAGGAGGAGATCTTGCCCACCACCCCCATCTCGGAGCAGAAAGGCACAAAGCCAGAACAGCCCCCCATGCCGCAGCCCGTCCCCACGGCATAAGGGGTGAGTCGCTTTGCTTTATTCCTCACGGGTTTTTGGGAGAAAACGTTGGGGGTGAGCCGCAGTGTAAACAATAATAATTAATAATTTATTATTTATACCCCGCCACTCTGGGTGGCTTCCAACAAAATATTAAAATACAATAATGCATCAAACATGAAAAGCTTCCCTAAACAGGGCTGCCTTTAGATGTCTTCCAAAAGTCTGGTAGTAGCTGTTCTCTTTGACATCTGTTGGGAGGGCGTTCCGCAGGGCGGGTGCCACTACCAAGAAGGCCCTCGGCACTGGACTGAGGCCGTTTAGGGCTTTCAAGGTCAGCACCAACACTTTGAATTGTGCTTGGAAACGTACTGCTCTTCTTGGCTGCATGTTGCTGCTAGTGTTTCGTAGAGGGCAATCAGTGTATTTAATGCTTTATAACTGCAGCCCATCAGATGTTGCAGGACTACAACTCTATCCCTCACCACTGGCTTTGTTGGCTCATGGGAGCAGGAGTCCGTCAACCTCTGGAGAGCTACAGGTTCCCTGTACCTGCTTTACAGGGATAAAGCAACGCAGGCTGTTGCCCCAGGGATTGTGTTCATGGTATGGGTATTAGCTCCCCACTCACTAATTCTTCGGTTTCTGTTGCAGGTTTAAAAACATCTGGAACAAAGAGTTTGGCGTCTTGTACAAATATCTCTTTAATAAAATCAGAAAAAGACAACATGCTGGAGGTTGTTTCTGTTACCTGCTCACCTTACTTTTTTTTGCCCGCTCTGAGACCTAAATCCTGGCCAACCAATATCTGAAACTTTCTAGATTTGTTCCCTGTTGATACCCCAGCTCAGATTTAACCATTGAGTCACCCATGTGTTCAAAAGTTTCTATGAACATTCTCATTAGCACCGACCTCGATCTTCAAGCTGAAGGGATAGTGATTTTGCTCTCCCCCGTTAATTACAGCTGCTGTTTTATTTGCTGCCCCTTTTTCTGTAGCTGTTTGAGATTCCAACCAACCAGAAATTGCATTCTAGCCATTTCCCAGCACTGTTTATATGCTGATGTCACTAGCTCAAGCAAAGTCTTTTGGAGGTATACTTCCTAGATGTTGGCAACATGAGCAATCCTAGCTCATTGAGATCAATGTTTGAATCAAAGCAATTTCTTAATCCTTTTGCGGTGATCCCTGTAAAACCAATAGCAGGAGAGAAGGGATGGGAAACCTGAATTAGTCTGACTCCTCAGCGAAACACCTGCCGCCATTTTGACTTGACACTCATTCTCTTGCAGCAAAGTGTCTTTGTGTGGAGTGTGCTTGTGCCAGGGTGCCAACTAGCCAGCCATGCCTTAGTTCACGAAGGTCTGGCTGAACATCCTGCCAAATTTTCAGTCTGCATTGTGTGACCACTGAGTGTGCTCATTGGGGTGTTTTCTGCTTCTAATTTATTCCTTTTTGTATTTCTGTACATTTTGAGGATCCCCCAAGCCTCCTGACACCTCCCTTATTGTGGGGGGGGGGATAGTACTATTTGGCTATGGAAGGATTTGCATGGGCAGAGGAGGCGGTGTGTGCTATTTTCACTGGCTGAGAACCCCTTGACTTGCTTAAGGCTAGCAGGTGAGGTGAGATCAAAGCCAAGCACACTCCGCAGATTGCTTTTGTGTGTGCTGTAGTATCTAGGACCCCAGCACAACAAATACTTTCAGAAAAAAGCTGGAACTGTGCCTGGAAGTCTCAAAAGCTGCTGCCCAGCCTGTCCCAAGTCTTCCCTCGATAGGGGCTGCTGCCTTGCGTCTCTTCCCTCGATAGGGCAGTAGCCCAACGCTTTGTGCACAAGTGGGGGCGGAGGGGGGTAGTGTTCAGCGCATGAACCATGTATTGTGTGCAATTCAGTCCCACGGGAAATAAGATTGCCGCCAACGGGGATTAAGAAAAATTCATAGTGTATAAGGTTCTTGCCTCCTGTCAAACGAAACCAGAAAAGCCACCATACCAGCTCCTTGTGTGCTTTTTTCCACTTGGCTAAAATGTGTCCTTGAATTGTAGCAAGACCTTTGGATGGATTGGGTCCTGTGTTGGTGTGTTGCTGTATACAGAAATGCTTTTTTGTTTTTCTGTGAAAGCCAGACCTGCTGCTTCACTCAAACTGGCATGTTGCCCACAAAGTTTCCCTTGAGGTCAGGTGTCCCTCTGGATCATGGGTAGGCAAACTAAAGCCCGGGTGCTGGATCCAGCCCAATCGCCTTCTCAATCCGGCCCGCGGACGATCCAGGGTAGTGAGTAGAATGTGTCCTTTTATTTAAAACGCACCACTGGGTTATTTGTAGGCCCTGCCTGGTGTTTTTACGTGAGTAGAATGTGTGCTTTTATTTAAAATGCATCTCTGGATTATTTGTGGGCCATAGGAATTCGTTCATTTTCACACACACACACCAAATATAATTCAGCCCCCCACAAGGTCTGAGGGACAGTGGACCGGCCCCCTGCTGAAAAATTTTGCTGACCCCTGCGTCTGGATGCCAGGAAGCATCAATGCTTCTGAACACCACTAGCTAGAAACCAGTTGTGCTCTTGCTCTCAAATCCCGAGTTTCCCATAATGGACACCTGGTTGGCCAGAGAGGACAGGATGCTGGAACACATTTGTAGCTCAGTTAGTAGAGCATGAGACTCATAATCCCAGGGTTGTGGGTTTGAGCCTCACATTGAGCCAAAGGATTCCCCGCATTGCAGGCGGTTGGATGATGACCCTAAGTGTCCTTAGGTTCTTACGGTTGTCCACCTGAGCTGTAAAGTAAGAGTTAGTGTGTTCTGGATAATCCATGTGAGAGCTGAGATCCAAGCTTCAGGCTTGAGATTTTTAAAAAGGTGGGGCTAAACCTCTAAGGCAGGGGTCTGCAACCCGCGGCTCCGGAGCCGCATGTGGCTCTTTTACACATTCTCCGGGGCGGATACTAGCGAGGGGAGGAGGCGCATTGTGTGCCCCGACACTCCCCACTGTGGTGGGTGCTGTATTGGCTGTGACGTCGCATGGGGGCGGTGCGTGCGTTAGTCACGCACCGTCCCAACGTGACCTTCCCGGCCGCTGTCAGATCGGACATTAAGGTAAGAAACAATATATGCAGTGTTATATTTGTTTTAAATGTCGCAATGGTTTTGCGGCTCCCTGTTTTTTCTCTTTGGAAACAGGTCCAAGTGGACCCCTGCTCTAAGGGAAGCAGCGATGAAAAATGTCAACTAGAATTAGGAACGGAACAGCCTGGCTGGCAGCAAATGATTGCCTAGTTTAGTTCCCTGTTGCCAATGGTGTCTCCCAAGCAGCATACAGTGGTACCTTGGTTGTCAAACCTAAGCCATTCCGGGAGTCCATTCAAAAACCAAGACGCAGTTTCCGATTGGCTGCTGGACCTTCCTGCACTCAAATCTGAAGCTGCGTCGGACTTTCGGCTTTCAAAGAATGTTCGTAATCTGGAACACTTTCGGGTTTTTGGCGTTTGGAAACCAAAACATATGTACCAAGGCACAAGCCAAGGTACAACTGTACTGGGTCATCTTGGGAGTGGTGGGTGATGAGGAATTAGGTGGCGGCGGCAGCTACCCTTGGCAGGTCCTACAAAACATGGTTGAGGGGCCTGCTATCTTGACGCTGGACTCAAAACTCATCAGCCCCAGCCACCATGACACATGGTGAAGAGTAGTAGATAGGTAGCCGTGTTGGTCTGCCATAGTCAAAATAAAAAAATTCCTTCCAGTAGCACCTTAAAGACCAACTAAGTTAGTTCTTGGTATGAGCTTTCGTGTGCATGCACACTTCTTCAGATACTTCAGATGGTATCTGAAGAAGTGTGCATGCACACGAAAGCTCATACCAAGAACTAACTTAGTTGGTCTTTAAGGTGCTACTGGAAGGAATTTTTTTATTTTGACATGGTGAAGAATGATGGGTGTTTACTGCATCCGTTTATGGAGCAACAAAGCATCGGCTTTGCACATAGATGGCTTCAGTTAAGGCCAGCGGAGAATGCTGGGGAGCTGCTGCCAACCTGTGTGGGCAGTACTGAGCTAGCTGGACCACTGGCCTAAGTAGGAAGCATCTTCCTATGTCCATCCCCCTGTTGTCATGGGCTTTGAAGACACTCGAACTCAGGACACAAGGGAGAAACGTGCTAGGAGGAAGGCACGCTTGGCAAATCCACACCGTGATCAACTCCCACCCAGAAACCAATGTCCCCACTGTGGAAGGATGTGTGGATCCAGAATTGGCCTCCACAGTCACTTACGGACTCCCTGTTAAGACCGTGTTTATGGAAGACACTCTTACTCGGCTACAAGTGGTCGCCGAAGAAGAATAAACTGCATCAACACACAGTATTCATAGATCTGTCAGAAATATGGGAAATATGTGGCCTGTGTTGGAAATCTCGTAGGACCTGCAAGCCTCGAGAGTTTGATGACTTATGCATATGGCAAGAGCCACCCTCCTGCTAAATTCAAGGGTTTTAGGACGAGTCACCGAAAAATATTTTATTGCAAAAAAATCGTACGACAAAGGTTTTGTGCGACCATAGAAAATAAAGGCATCTGATACTTGCATTCACATAACACAAATCAATCATCTCACAATTGCGCTTTGCCCTGTTCTCTTCCCCACCCAGACCCTCTTCCCAAAGTGTATAATAGCACCAGGATTCAGTGTGTGAATTGTTCACTGTAAGGCCCATGTTTTGTGTCCATTGCCCTGCGCCCACCCTCTGGGTTTATTCTTGGCATTCTATCTTTTTTGGCACCCTAAATGCTTCCTTGCCTTACTACGCGAATGCTGTTAAGAAGGGCCAAGAGTTGCCAACGTTAACTCCGGTAAAAGGGAATGTTAACAGTGGGGAGCCTCAGCACAAAGGGAGAAAAAGAAATGGCAAGGTTAAGGTAAAAAGATAAGGCACCCATCGCCAATGCAAGCTTCAGCTGCTCGTTCCTTCAATGATGGATGTAGCCTCTTAGGAGGAAAAGCACCAGTTAGTTACTAAGGGGACATTACAGGAGTTGAGAGGGACGTGGTTGTCTGGAAACACAACTGGGAACCAGAGTGGTTTTTTATGTAACCCATCACAACCGGAATCTTTTTTTCCACTTCAGAAAATGTCCCAACTAAAAACAAAGTGGGCTTTTCAGCTGACAAAAGGATGCACTAATGAGAAATCCTTTTAATTCACCCCTCCCAATGACTACTTGGGTCTTATAAGTAACGGGTACGAACTCAGAATTTCACCTATTAGTGATCAAATATTGCGTGTAGCTGGTTGTACCCCTGTTTCACATTCAACAGCAGCAAAGACACCTACAAATTAAAAGGATCTCTCGCCGGGCAATGGATGCCACCCTGATAGGGATATGCTCATGAACAACGAAATTTGGGAGCTGTTTCCCCCTTTTGGTGCCAGGGCAGGTCTTAAGAGGATAAGGTGTAAAGCGTCAAAAAGTGGTTTCTCGTGGGGATGGCTCCCTGACCCAAACTCCCCGCTGCTTTACGACCTCCAATATTTTTTAGTGAGTTAATGGCATGGGTGCACCAGTTTGTAGAAGATAAACCATATTCCCCCCATTAAAAAAAAAATAAAACACAACACGAATGGCATATTTGGGCTCACACACTACAATTCATCACGCATCTTGTCTCCTTTGGGCCTCACTAGTCGGCCAATGAAAAGGATGGAGTTGGTCTTATTGTCTTTGATCAGGAAGAAGAATGGGTGATCTGCGTAGAAGAGCTTTGGGTTTTTCATCTCTTCCCGGGCGTAGATGTCCCCTTCAAAGGGGTTCCCCTCCGTGTCCCACTCCAGGGCCGCAGCGTGGAAGACGTTGGAGAGGTAGAGATCCTTCTTGCCCGAAATCTTAGAAAGGTCAGCCTTGTTTTTGTCGACGGCTTCTGTAAGGCCAAGATCAGCCAAGTGTTTCTGGAAAACGAGGGCACATATATATTATATTCTAATGGATTGTTGAATATTGCTTTACAGTGGTACCTCGGATTATGAACTTAATCCATTCCAGAAGTCCGTTCTTAAACCAAAGCGTTGTTAAACCAAGGTGTGCTTTCCTATAGCAACGGGGGGCTCAATTTACACATGGAACACACTTAACAGGAGCGGAACATGTTCTGCTTCCAAGGCAAAGTTCACAAACCAAAACACCTACTTCTGGGTTTGCAGCTTTCTTAGTCCAAGTTGTTCATAAACTAAGCTGTTCTCAAAGCAAGGTACCACTGTATTTGACCTGTTGTTACTGTGACTTTTTTTTTGTATTGGATCGGACTCTTATTTGTGATCTTTCCTGTCTGATTCATCGTTTCCTCAGCTTACAAACCACCTTGTGCATAGTAACATACAAAGGTGGTATACAAATTATAATATATATATATTTGAAAACAATGCAATTAGTCAAACATTTTGCAATACACATTCCCTTGGTAATCGACTTCCCTTCCACCCTTCCATGGTTTCCTCAAATTATCTATTACTGCTGCATATTATAATTATTTGAGACCTTCTTTCCTCCACCATATTCTCAGAGTAACTTTTACTGATGAGCTTACTCCAAATCTGCTAGCATTTTAACACACACACACACACACACACACAGAGAGAGAGAGAGAGAGAGAGAGAGAGAGAGAGAGAGTGTCAGAGTCGTACCTTGGAAGTCGAACGGAATCTGCTCCAGAAGTCCGTTCGACTTCCGAAACCAAAGCACGGCTTCTGATTGGCTGCAGAAGCTTCCTCGAAAGCCGCTCCGAAAACCAAGGTACGGCTGTTATATAATCTACAAATGTTTTCCAATCCTCCTTGAAGGCTGTCTCGTCTTGTCCTCCAGTTTTATGAGTTTAACTTGCAAATTCGCCATACAGTGGTACCTCTGGTTACATACTTAATTCGTTCCGGAGGTCCGTTCTTAACCTGAAACTGTTCTTAACCTGAAGCACTACTTTAGCTAATGGGGCCTCCAACTTCTGCCGCCGTTGCACGATTTCTGTTCTCATCCTGAAGCGAAGTTCTTAACCCGAGGTACTATTTCTGGGTTAGCGGAGTCTGTAACCTGGAAGCGTATGTAACCCGAGGTACCACTGTACTCCCATCCATTTCAACTTCCACTCTTCTTTCATATGCCATTTGGAGGCATCAAGTACCCTCCTCATGGCAGTAGTCGCATACAGAGAGAAATTCCTTTGATTCTAGTAGTGTACAAACGAAAAGCGAAATGCAATGCAATGGTGGTACTCACGTGCAGATCGTGGCTGACTTCCAGGCTGACCTTGGGCAGGGAGATGGCGACGGCTCGCTGCTTCATCTTCCCCAGCCAGACCTTCAGCTGTTCCCGGGTCAACAGCTTCTCTAGCCTCTCCAGCGGCTCCACATGGTTGGGCATGATGAAGATCATGCTGGACAGCTTGTGCGCCAGAGGAATCTCCACCATCTGCAGGTTCTCCGCCTCGTCATTGAAATAGTTGTACAGCCCTGCGGAAACAAGGGGGAATGAGTCAGCGGCTGCAGGGAGACAGGCAAAGCAGGCAAGTGCGCAGCGGCACATCAATGCAGATTGCACTATTCTTTTCTGGCAACAATTTTTATAGGGGTTTCTATGGAGGCAAGGCAAGGGACACGGGTGGCGCTGTGGGTTAAACCACAGAGCCCAGGGCTTGCCAATCAGAAGGTCGGCGGTTCAAATACCCGTGACGGGGTGAGCTCCCGTTGCTCGGTCCCTGCTCCTGCCAACCTAGCAGTTCGAAAGCACACCAGTGCAAGTAGATAAATAGGTACCGCTCCAGCGGGAAGGTAAACGGTGTTTCCGTGCGCTGCTCTGGTTCGCCAGAAGCGGCTTAGTCATGCTGGCCACATGCCCGGAAGCTGTACACCGGCTCCCTCGGCCAATAAAGCGAGATGAGCGCCGCAACCCCAGAGTCGTCCATGACTGGACCTAATGGTCAGGGGTCCCTTTACCTTTACCTTTATGGAGGCAAGGCAAAACAGTGCCGAGAACAAGGGAAAAAATTAAGCAACTAAAGAGCAGTCATGCCACTTAGGATCAGAATTAGGGCTGGCCAATGTCTGTTTTTCAACATCGTGATAGATCACCAGCTAAACATCACAATGTAAACCACTTATAAACGCCATCTCCAACTCCTTGAAAGATTCCATCCACGGTGTCTCCTTAAAAAATTACACATCACCTGGGAAGACAGGCGAACTAATGCCAGGGTACTGGAAGAAGCAAATATGACCAGTGTTGAAGCAATGATTCTTCAACATCAACTTCGCTGGACTGGTCATGTTGTGCGGATGCCTGATGATAGTCTTCCAAAGCAGCTACTCTATTTTGAACTTAAAAATGGAAAGCTTAATGCTGGTGATCAACAAGAGAGGTTTAAAGACTCTCTCAAAAAATGCAGTATAAACACCGACAACTGGGAAACACTGGCCTGCGAGCACTCCAGTTGGAGAACAATCTACCAAAGGTGTCATGGACTTTGAAGACACTTGAACACAGGACAAATGGGAGAAACGTGCTAAGAGGAAGGCATGCTTGGCAAATCCACACTGTCATCAACTCCCGCCCGGAAACCTGTGTCCCCACTGTGGAAAGATGTGCGGATCCAAAATTGGCCTCCACAGTCACTTATGGACTCACTGTTAATATTGTGTCTATGGAAGACAATCTTACTCGGCTATGAGGGATAGCCAAAGAAGACAAAGACTATGACTGCATCGATGGCATGTTGTAGAAGATACCCACAAAACACCCATCTGGAGGGACCCTACATTCCATCTTACTTGGCTATGAAGTATCACCAAAAATACTGATATACCACGAAGTCTGAAATAAGGATGGAGCCACGCAGAGGCGAAGGGGGCCATGTCCTGGAAAGTGTTAGCAGCCTAAAACGGAAGCTTTTCCAGCCAAGAATGAGGCCGGGCACCTTTTCCAGGCTCTCTTACCGGTGCGGTGCATCATGGGAATGCCAACCGTGTAGGAACGCGTCACCATAAAGCCACGATTGTCCACCATCTTGTGATGGAACCTTTCGTCCCAGTGAGCTGTGGAAGCAAAGAGATGAAGCAAGGCCGGTTAACAGCAGGACGGACCAGTTTGCTGTATCTCACGCATCTGATTCAATTGCGCGTGCCCCCCCGGCCACAATTCAAAGAACACACAGCTGGTTCTTGCTTTGTAGCTGCGGTTTCAGGCCTTTCAAGAAGCCAAACCCAGAAGCAAGGAACTTGCACAAAACACAGCTGCCGGCATTTTGACTGGCACTTGCAGGCAATGCTATTTAACACTATTTATTCTGTGCCGTCTTTACATAAGCAGGCCAAATCCAGGGTGCTGATATTAATATACAAAGCCCTTAGAAGCTTGGGATTGAGGTATTTATCTGAGTGCCTCTCCCCGGGCCAGCCAGCTTGCACCCTGAATGGATGCCCTTTCAACAATAGGTGTTGCTCACTGAATGGTGACTCAGAACAGGGCCTTCTCTGTGCACCCACAGTTATGCAACTCCTTTCCCCTAAAAGGAACCAATTGCCACCACACTGTTGACGTCTCGTTCTTGCTTGTGCCCAAAGCCCACACTGAGAGTACAGTGGTACCTCAGGTTAAGTACTTAATTCATTCCGGAGGTCCGTTCTTAACCTGAAACCGTTCTTAACCTGAAGCACCACTTTAGCTAATGGGGCCTCCCGCTGCTGGAGCACGATTTCGGTTCTCATCCTGAAGCAAAGTTCTTAACCTGAGGTACTATTTCTGGGCTAGTGGAGTCTGTAACCTGAAGCGTATGTAACCCGAGGTACCACTGTATTGCCAATCTCTCATTACAGCCCTTTACCAATTGATTGATATTCCTCTGTTGCTGATACTTTCACTATATCTTCCATTTTATTTATATTATTTCGGTGATCTTAACGCCGCCAGCGTTTTCAGCTGTACGTCATTATTTCCCATATATTCAATAAACATTTTCCAACCTTCTCTAAGCGCATGTTGTTCTCGTTCTCTTATTCTATACGTTAAGTCTGCGAGCTGCACATATTCTGCCAACTTGAGTGGTCATTCTTCTTTGTTTGGGACCTCGCTCGTTTTCCATTTCAGAAACCCTTGGTTTCATCCAGTGGGGCTCTTCCTGCTGGCTGAACAATTCCACCACTCCTATCTGGACCCCACATGCTCAGCAAGACCTCAGGGCTTGCACCCCAAAACCACCCTCCCCGCCGGCTTCCACTTACGTTTGAAGAACATGGCGTTGACGATGAAGGCTCCGTCCGTCTTCTCCACATCCTTAGTGACCTCGGGCAGCTTGCCGTCGGTGGTCTGGGAGGCCCACTCGTTGATGGACTTGAGGGCGCTACGCTTGTCCCGGAAGTTGATCTTGGAGTGCTCGTAGTTGTAGTGCTTCTTGCTGCTCTTGACGAAGTCGTCGGCGAAGCTGATGGAGCTGGGGCCATATAGGCGGCTGCCCATCTTCCAGGTGACGTTGCGGGCCGTGGAGTTGCTGACCTCGCTCAGGAGCTCCGAGAGGCCACTGTGGACGTAGTCGTCGTTCAGCTTGTCGGCGCTGAGCAGCGCCTTGGCCTGTGAGGCCGTGGTGGCCTTGCCGCCCAGGGACACCAGCCCGAGAGAAGACGCCACCACCACCGGAGACACCAAGATGTTCTCCATGTTCTTCTCCTTGGCCATGGCGTGGTAGAGGTTGAAGGCCAGGGTGGCGCTGCGGTCAGCCAAGGTGGCTGCCTTGTCGCTCAGCTTGTCTCCGGAAGAAGCCTTCTTCTCGCTCTTCTTCTTGTCCTCCGGGGGAACGGCAAGGACCAAGGCGCAGAGCGCAAGGAGTCGGATCATCCACATGGTGGCTGCCATGGACGCTGGGAACCAGCTGAGCCTGCAAGGAAACAGAAGGCAAGGATCAGCGAGGCTGAGCAGTCCCGTTTCCCTGTTCCTTCTCCAACCAGGAGATGTATTCTATGGGTAAAGAAAACCACCAGCGCTGGAAGGGCCTATGTAGGGAAGGGATGTTGCTTAGTGGCAAGTGTAGGGGCAATCAAGGAGTTTAGTGACCTGACATGGTCTTTTCTTCCTGCCTGTGTTTACTTCCCCTCTATCTCTTGTTAAAGCTATGGTTTTCCCAGCAGTGATGTATGGAAGTGAGAGCTGGACCATAAAGAAGGCTGATTGCCGAAGAATGGATGCATTTGAATTATGGTGCCGGAGGAGACTCTTGAGAGTCCCATGGACTGCAAGAAGATCAAAATTATCCATTCTGAAGGAAATCAGCCCTGAGTGCTCACTGGAAGGACAGATCCTGAAGCTGAGGCTCCAGTACTTTGGCCACCTCATGAGAAGACTCCCTGGAAAAGACCCTGATGTTGGGGAAGATGGAGGGCACAAGGAGAAGAGGACGACAGAGGATGAGATGGTTGGACAGTGTTCTCGAAGCTACCAGCACGAGTTTGACCAAACTGCGGGAGGCTGTGGTAGACAGGAGTGCCTGGCGTGCTCTGGTCCATGGGGTCACGAAGAGTCGGACATGACTAGATGACTAAACAACAACATCGCTTGTTCTGCTCTTTGATGGCTGAGAGTAGCCCTTAATGTGTCATCTGGTGGAAGGAAGAAGCGATAATGTTGGCTACCTTTTGACCTTCTTTGATGTACAAGCATTGGGAAGAGGGTGACGAATGAACAACCTGCACGTAGTGACGAATGAATAAACTTCAAACCAGAGGCATATTGACTGGGTATGATTGATGTGGACTTTCCTAATCAATTTCAGGATATCTTTCTCTATGCAACGGTGGCAGGGAGGGTTCTTATAGCCACAATGTGGGAAAGTAAAAAAGCTCCCTCAAGACAAGAGTGGGTCCAAAAAATGATTGACTATGCTGAGTTAGACAGCCTATCTGGAAAATTAAATAAAATTTTATTTTATTTTATTAAGGAAAGGATTTATTTCAAAATAGGAAGCATTTAAAATATATTTGAAAATTAATAATACTGACTTAAAATCCATTGCGGCATTTGAATACCAGCAATATCGTTCATTAGGTATATGGTATAATACATTTTGAACTGATTTGAGATGATAGCAATAACATGTATTGGCAGCAAAGAATGGTAATTAGATTTATGGAGTAGATGGGAAGTCGGATTTAAAAGGAAGAGATCATTACCGTTCATGGATCATGGAATTTATATGAATTCTTTATGTAATGTGCGACTGATGGTATTCTTATTATGGTGGAATATGTCTTTTTGTTGTTGTTATGTGTTGAGGAAATAAAATTTAATTTTTTTAAAAAAAAATAAAAATAAACTGCATCTAGGCAGTTGGACAAGCCATACAGGCTAGCTATCAATAATCTATAAATCAGATGGTTTTGGGACATAGTTCTGAGAAGCTTGCACATGGACTGATGGCCGCAGGGCCGTGCAAACAAAGACCACCTGGCAGATCGATTCACCACTTCTCAAGGGCTTCCCAGTGGCAGATCAAAGTGCTTGCTTGGTAATGTATATAATGCTTGCTGTTCAGAACAGAATCTTTAATCTTCTCACTCGCTTGTGCTTGTATTGCTCCTGAATCTCATTAAAAAGAACCACCTTGCATTTGGCAAGACAACAGGACACCTGCCCTGCATGCAGAAGGTCCACGGTTCCATCCCCGGCATCTCCTGCTAGGGATGGGAATGTCCCGTCTGAAATCCTGGAGAGCTGCTGCTGCTGCCAGCCACGAGTTGACAATATAGAGGTCCATGAATCAGCAGCGCGGCTCAGTGTAAAGCTGTATCTGGAATGCAGCATGTGGTTCTGGTCTCCTCATCTCAAAACGGTGGTGGAAAAGTAGCTGGGGTGTTTTTAATGTATTGTTTCAAGGGGGCCTTTTTTGTCCCAATGTGGGTTTTTGTTTGGTTGGTTACAAGCTGCTGCAAATCACCTTTGGCCAGTAAATAGTAAGAGGTGCAAAACGAGGACACGTCCCTGCCAAGGAATCGAGTTGAACTCCAGTTCCCATCAGGCATGTCTAATGGCTATGGATGATGGGAGTTGTAGTCCAACCATATTTAAAGGGCCACTGGTTCACCATCCCTGCAAGTATTTAGGGCCATCAGGTTAGATAAAAGGAGGAATATGAAGGAGGTTTGCAAAGTCCTGCATGCTGTGGAGGAAAAGGACAGAAATCGGTTGCAATCTCCAAATGTCAACATGCAGCTATTTGCACTTCCTTGTAGGACCCACCAGAGGGAGCTTTCGGATTCTGAGAAAGTTTGAGTATTTAATGGTTGTCCCCCACCCAAAAAAATCGTATCACAATCTTATTCCTCCCATTAATTAAAAATGTGATGTATCCACTACTCTCCCTGCACCTGAAAAAGCTTCGTTTCAGCATGCAAAAAAATTAAAAATTAAAAAAATTTCTGCACCAGCCGTTATTCTGGGAAATACCGTATTTTTTGCTCTATAAGACTCACTTTTTCCCTCCTAAAAAGTAAGGGGGAATGTGTGTGCGTCTTATGGAGCGAATGCAGGCTGCGCAGCTATCCCAGAAGCCAGAACAGCAAGAGGGATTGCTGCTTTCACTGCGCAGCGATCCCTCTTGCTGTTCTGACTTCTGAGATTCAGAATATTTTTTTTCTTGTTTTCCTCCTCCAAAAACTTGGTGCGTCTTGTGGTCTGGTGCGTCTATAGAGCGAAAAATACGGTACTTCTGGCTGAATGGTGTTAATTATTTACTTTAATCCCAGAGCACAGACTCAGGCAACAAAGCAACGGGCAGCCTCTCCCAGAGGTAGGAGATTCTCTTGTGACTCCACATCAGGGCTAACTGAATGTTCCCACTAAAACATCTGTACCACATCTGTCCCAAATCCAATCTCCGGCTACATCCCATAATCTACGACCACTCGTGAGGCCAGGTGAGGCCGATGGGACTTGGAGTCCAGCGACATGAGGACACCAGCTTTAAGGAAGGCTGGAACAGGTTGTTAAATGCTTTGGATTTGTCCGAATTGGCTAAGTGCCTCGATGGTGCAGTATTAATAGTAGCAACTGCCTGTTGAAGAAGCCTTAATCCCAGATATTCCCACTGGGGAGGAAAATGTCCTTTTGCCAAACCGGAGGGTCGAATCAATGCACAGAGCTGCTGCCACTACTGGGACGTTGTCCTTTTTCTCATTCAAGAGAGGTTAAAAAGTAGTTTCCGAACGGGAACACAAAGCCAAAAGAGCATAAAAAGAGCTGGCTGGATCAGGCCAGGGACTCATCTGTGGGAAGCCAGCGAACAGGATTTGAGCACAAAAGCCCTCGATTCTCCTATGGTTTCCTCATAAGCATTGCTGCCTCAAACTGCGAAGGCAAGGCACAGCCTTCGTGGCCAGTAGCCACCGAGACCCTCTGTGAATTTGCCTGACCCTATTTTATTTTAATTTATTCATTTGGTTTTTCAAATTACAGTTTTACAATCACAACATCAAACATAAAAACGAGATTCCAAAGAATCTCATAGACTTCTCTCTTTGACCTTTGTGGGTCCTGTTGTTAATCATTTCCTCCTGCATCTTTTAGGATAATCCAAATCTTTTACCTCTCCATTGTGTCCAAAATTCACCATTAAACTACAAGTGTTATTCCAATCCTACTAACGATTTTAATGGTTTACAGTGGTTTTTAAGGTAAATTATAAATTTCCCCCCATTCCTTATTAAAATCTGGGTCTTCCTGATTTCTGATTCTTCATTTTTGCCATTTCTGCATAATCCATCAACTCCATCTGCCATTCTTCTCTGGTCAGGACTTTATCTTCTTTCCATCTGTCTAACTCTCTTTTAAAGCCCTCTTGAGTCGGTGGCCATTATGACATCTGGCTGGAGCAAATTCTATAGCTGAACTTTGCACTGTGTGAAGAAGCACTTTCTACCTGTTGCAAATATTCCAGTGTTCAGCTTTATTCAATGTTTCTCTTCGGATTTCAAAAAGTGCCCTAAATAATACTATTTATCCATCACTATTATTATTATTATTATTATTATTATTATTATTATTATTACTACTACTACTACTACAGGGACGCAGGTGGCGCTGTGGTCTAAACCACTGAGCCTCTTGGGCTTGCCGATCAAAAGATTGGCGGTTCAAATCCCCGCAATGGAGTGAGCTCCTGTTGCTCGGTCCCTGCTCCTGCCAACCTAGCAGTTTGAAAGCACGCCAGGCCAAGTAGATAAATAGGTACCACTGCGGCGGGAAGGTAAACGGCGTTTTAGAAGACATCTGAAGGTAGCCCTGTTTAGGGAAGCTTTTAATGTTTAACAGACTACTGTATTTTAATAGCTTGTTGGAAGCCGCCCAGAGTGGCTGGGGAAACCCAGCCAGATGGGCGGGGTGTAACTATATTATTATTATTATTTGCGCTGCTCTGGTTTCGGTTTTCCGCTGCGCCAGAAGCGGCTTAGTCTTGCTGGCCACATGACCCGGAAAAACCATCTGCGGACAAACGCCGGCTCCCTCGGCCTGTAAAGCGAGATGAGCGCCGCAATCCCAGAGTTGTTCGCGACTGGACTTATCTGTCAGGGGTCCTTTACCTTTACCTATTATTATTATTACTCCGCCTTTCAGCAATCTGGTGCTCTCCATGGAATCTTAGCGCTAGAAGGGACCCAGGGGTCATCTAGTCCAGCCCCCTGCAATGCAGAAATCTCAGGTCAAGCATCCATGACAGATGAGCATCCAACCTCTGCTTTAAAAGGAAGGAGCGTCCAAAACATCCAGATGTTCCAAAACACCTGGAAGGCACCAGATTAGCAAGGGCCAGTTCAGACAAAACTCTTTTTGAGCTTCCACTCTGCTCCCAATTCTGAATTTTTCTTCCCTGATCCCATCTGGGAGGTAGCCAAGACCTCATCCAGCTGCGCTCTGTGGCACTGTGCCAAGGGTGGGGTCTGAGCTATGTACTCTTCATGCAGCAGAATAAACCAAAGCGAAGGAAGTGGGAGAAGCCATTTTCCCCCGCCTCCCCCCGGGACATTCCATGCAGAAAGGGGGGGGGGGGAGAAGAGCCACGCAGGCAGGCGGGCAGGAAAAAGGCCCTCTGCAATTAACTCCTGGAAATAGCACAGCTTTCCACCGTGGGGTCAAATTATAGTTCCGAGCAATGCAGATAGTTAAAAAAGGTCTTTTTGGTGGCGGTGGTTGGGAGGGAGCAGGGATGGAGATGAAAAAACACAAAGGCTTTTAAAACCAGACGTCTTCTTTCTTGCTATATATATTCTGATCTGGTTAGAACCAGTCCCTGGTTAGATCTGGCGGAACAGGATCTGAAATGTCCACTTTGCGAAAGGTACAGCCTGGAGCAGTGGTTCTCAGCCTGTGGGTCCCCAGATGTTGTTGGACTACAACTCCCATCATCCCTGAGCTCTGGCCTTGCTAGCTAGGGGTGATGGGAGTTGTAGTTCAACAGCATCTGGGGACCCACAGGTTGAGAAAGGCCGGCCTGGAGGGTCACTCTGGATCTCATAGTACTGTAGAGCTGGGTTTATTATTAAGGCAGCCCTGTTCAGGGAAGTTTTTAATGTATGACATATTAGTGTATTTTTGGTCTTTGTGGAAGCCACCCAGAGTGGCTGGGGAAACCCAGCCAGATGGACAGGGTACAAATAATTTATTATTATTATTATTATTATTATTATTATTATTACCCAACATGGGGATCAAACCCATGACCCCAAGCTTAAGAGTTTCATCGTCTTTCCCAATGTGTCTTGAGCAGCTGGTGTCTTTGCAGCTATGCTCCAGCGGCACATTCAGCAGTAACAAATCCCCTATGACGGCTGTAGCTTCGGCCAGCAAAGATTTACTCCTCTGTGGTCCACAGGGCTAACACTCTCAAACTGCAGCAAAAGCTGGTCTTCAGCGGTTAAGCAAACAGCGTTAGCAGCTTGGACACGACAGACAGGGACTATAGGGGAATCTCTGTCCCTCTATATGATTGCGCCAAATATGATGATGGTGATTTGTAATTTGAAACATCTGGAGCAGGGATGGTGACATCTTCCAGATGCTGGTAGACTCCATCTCCCAGCAGCCAGCAAGGAAGATGGGATATGTCGTCCAAAAACAATGGAGGACAAAAAGTTTCGCTACAGAAGCAAAGTAATTGACTGCTGGGGTTAAACTGCTTGTCTCTGAGAACGTTAAGAGTGAGCTCGCCTGGAGCTGCCAACTGCAGAGCTCTCAGTCTCCAACATATTCTCCCAGTATGCCCCGTGGAGGACCTTAAGGTCCACAAATGACAAAACTTTGGAGGTCCCAGGTCACAAGGTGGTTAGGCTGGTCTCGACTAGGGCCAGGGCCTTTTCAGCACTGGCCCCGACGTGGTGGAACGCTCTGTCACAAGAGACTAGGGCTCTGCGGGACTTGACATCTTTCCGCAGGGCCTGCAAGACAGAGCTGTTCCGCCTGGCCTTTGGTTTGGACTCAATCTGACCCTTATGTTTCCCTCCCCTTATGGTCTTGATCTATGGGCTACTATTAAAATGAGGCTGCATTTTAAATTGCATTTTAACTTATATTTTAAATTGGTTTCCCCCCTCTTTATGTTTTTATTGTAATTTTACTGGTGTTAGCTGCCCTGAGCCCGGCTCTGGCCAGGGAGGGCGGGGTATAAATAAAAAAACATCATCATCATCATTATTATTATTAACAGCTCTGCAGCCAGGAGGAAGATACAGGAAAGTTTCTACGCTTGTCCTTCACCTGTGTCTGCAGAGCTGTTAAGACCTTCTCCAGGTTGTGAACTGACGGCCCAATTATTTTCAGACCTGCCGCTCCACCACTCACAAGGTTTTCAGAAAGCAGGCGGTGCCGAGGCTCTATATTAGGTTCCCAGCAAAGAAAAGCGTTTTAACTCTCAAGAAGGTGATTTCAGCTTAAACAGGGAAATAAGCATTAGTTGCAACTGAGCAATGCAGTGACCTGACCAAGGAGGTTGTTGAATTATTATTATTATTATTATTATTATTATTATTATTATTTTTGCAAAAGGCAGCGCTCTTTCAAATGAAAAAGCAATTTTTGGGGTGTTTTTTCCATCAGAAAAACGATTTTGGTAGTCTCCCCCCCCCCACAAAAAAGCTTTACAATTTTCGGGGTATTCTGGTTTTTACTTTTTGAAATATGGCAACCCTATATGGGCCAAACTAGCTATTTTGGATGTTTTTCCTGGACCAGGTTACCCTGTCTCAGGGCAAGACAGAGTGCTGGCTTTTAGGCGTCATTTCATTTTGGATGTGTGCTGTGACAAGTGTGGAGAGTTTTTGTTTAGTTTTTGTTGTTCTTCTAAAGATACCTTGGAACTTTCTCTTAGTGTGGTCAACGTTTGGCTTTTTCATTCTGAAAAAAAACAAGACAAATCAGGCAGTTCCTTCAAGGATCCGAGAACATTTGCACAGAACAGATCAACAGGATGCTTTAGAAATTACAGTTTAGATGTCAGCAGGCCAGGAAGGAATCAGAGGACGCTGCTAGCTAGGAGGTTTGGAGTGGTTCCTTTAATTGCAAGAAACAACTTTCTAGACCTCACTGTTCCAAGCGGACTTTGAAATCGGAAGGGGACCAATCACAGAGCGACGCGGCCGCCCCTCTGGAATTCCTGCCTGCAAGCCAATGCCTGGGCGGTCCTCCTTCTCGCTGTTTTGCATAGCCCCTCCCACTTCCACATGGCATAATGTGGGCAGGACTTCCAAGAAAGAGGGTGGGGCCTCAGGGCCAGGTGGGCGGGGCCAGCAGCTGTGGAACTCCCTGGGACCATAGATATGTGGGGAAAAAGAATTTGGGTGCCCTAACTGAGCAACCCTCCTCCTTTTCTCAACCAAACTGATGGTGCTTCGAGAGCAATTTGTGAGATCTGGGGTTGGCAGTCCTGGGATTTCAATTTTTTTCAATCCACCCTTTAGGAAATTAGTTAGCTACCAGCTTTGGAATGTTAAATATGCAATTATAAGCATTTTAGGAAACCGGTTAGCTACCAGCTGTGGAATGCAAAATATGGGTAGAGCTTGTAGTGTTTGCTACGCACTTGAATCTTAAAATGCTGGTGCTTTTCCTCTACTGGGCTGGTGCTGCCGTTACCTGGGAGACCAGGGTTCAAATCTCCACTCAGTCATAAAAAGGTTCCTTGGAGCATTTAAAAAGGTGTGGCAGAAATGAAAGAAATCTGTAACATGTTCCAGAAGTGTGCTAAAACTTTCCCCAAGTGAATGGGCAAGCTGGAAAATGCACAAATCGACCTCTGGCAGCACATAAAATCAACACTGCATCCTTTGCAGTGTTCCCTCAGCGCTACACATAATGAAGCCCCTCCTACGTCTCTGGCTGCCCCCACACGCCACGTAAGCAAGCCGAGGCAAGACCAGACACCGAGAGAGTTAGCAATGGTATGCCATATCTAAACCAAAGCCGGGCGCAGTCTGCACAAATTAACCCTCGTCAAAAAAGCATCTCAGACAAATATCGCCCACTGTTTATCCGTACGCATCGCAAAAATTGGGCTTTCGTGGAATTTGGTTTATTTTGGCAAAACATTTTAAATGGAGTGACCGGGGATGGGGAGGGGAGAGAGATGCAGAGCTGTACAAAACACACCCATCAAAATGTAAGCCATTGTCCCAAATGTCCTTGCTACGCTGTTGAGACTTTCCCACGAGGGCCTGACACTTATTTTTAAAGAGAACCATTTTTGCATTCTGCGTTGGATTTCAGAGTTTGCACGTGAAACGTGACAGTATTTCTCGGGTTACCAAAAGATCCGACCCTCAAAAGTTAAAAAAACAGATTCTGGGTTTGCAAAGAAACCATTATGTCACAGCGGCTGCAGTTTAGCAAAGAGGTAACATTTTGTAAGTTGTACAAGAGAGCACAATGCGCCTTTTTGAACTTGGCTTTCTTTTACCTTTCCAAGCTTTGCCTATCAGGGGGAACTCTGGGTTCCCACGGCAAAAAGGGAGGATGGGTTTACACTTCTCGTTTCATATTGTAGGCACACTACACCACATTGGACCTGAAATAAGCCTGTCTGCTATGATTCTGGAACACCTACCTTTTGTAAAAATAAAAAAAATTCCTTCCAGTAGCACCTTAAAGACCAACTAAGTTAGTTCTTGGTATGAGCTTTCGTGTGCATGCACACTTCTTCAGATACACTGAAACAGAAGTTGCCAGACCCTTCTATATAGTGAGAAGGTGGGGAGGGGTGTTACTCAGAAGGGTGGTGGGAATGGGAGATTGGCAGATAGCTGAGATGAGCCTGTAGACGACTCTTAACGACTGTAATAGGTCTTCCAGGAAAAGGCAAGGGGTGAGAAGGTGAGAAATGGCTTAGTCATGTATAATGAGATAAGAATCCAATGTCTTTGTCTACTTTGTATTTATTCATCCAAACAAGGGATGAACTGTATGGAATTATTTTTGGAGATTCCAAACCACAAACCCTTCACACTGACCAAGATGCTAATTCTGCTCTCATTTGGGGGGACAAGTTACCCCCTCCCCCAAAGTTAGTGGGGCTTGCAGCTTTTAGCTGTTTTGTTCCCATGCAAGGAACTGATGAGGGCAACAGGTTTCAAAATATATAGATATTGAGTCTGATCCAAAAGCAAGTCTATTCCTACCTTTTAAGGCACTTAAACTTCTCTCATGGGATGTGTTTAGCACTGGCGAGCTTGCGCCCTCTCTGCCTCTTTCCACTGCTTCTGCCATCCCCAAATATTTAGTGGGTGCCTGCCACTCCACCCCACATTTGAGACCTTTGGGCATCAGGGTGGGGGTGGGGAATAACTCAGCATTTAACCTGGAACGCCCTCCCCCAATCTAGGCACTGAACGCAAAGTATAGTACCCAAATCGCTACCACCAAAAACAAACAAACATCCCTTCTATGGGGCCAGGCTTGTATAATCGGGAGCATCCTTCCCCCCACCCTTGCTACTGTTTTTTCCCCGCGGGAGGGGCGGGGGTACATTTCCTCCAGCAATCTTTCCATGCAGTCAGCAGCCGCGAGGAAACCGGAGCAGGCTTAATCCTGCCGGCAAAAGTTGCAGCCAACTAGCTCGCAAGGCCCAGGAATAGCGCTTGGAGGAGGGAGAGAGAGACGGGGCGGAGGCGGCTGCTCCCCACAAGGAAAAGGGCGATCTCACGATCCTCCCTGCTCTCCAGGAGATCCCGGGGGTCCCTCTCGGCATCCGCTCTCCAAAGACGGGTCCTAAAGAGAGCGGGCGCACGGGCATTGCGCGCGCCCTGCAGAGCGCACGGCGAGGCGCATCCTAGAGCGCAAGATGCGCCCCACTTGAGTTGTAGTCCAACAACATCTGGGGACCCACAGGTTGAGAACCGCTGGACTAGACCAACCTTGGCCTCTGGCTCCATCACTGCCAGGAGCCCCCGCCTAACGCATTTCATTGTATAGCCTGGATAACTCAATTTGGATAGAGCCTGGTGTTGATAGTGCCAAGGTTGCAGGTTCGAGCCCTGATTGGGACAGCTGCATATTCGTATTTTCAGGGGGTTGGACTAGATGATCCCCAAGGTTCCCTCCAACTCTACAATTCTGTGATCCTGGATGGGGAGACCGGAGGCGTTGCATGAAAAAGCCGCCTTCCCCAAATAAGGAGAGCTCGACGGCTCACCGACGTGTCTCAAAGGTCCCGCCTGGTGGCGACGGAGGGGGTTTCTTTTGAGCGCACCCCCAAAAAGCCAGCAAATGAATCAGCTACAAAAGGAATGCAGCTTTGCAAAAAGGAGAGGAAACTGATCCCCCTACGCCCCTGCGAAGTTCAAATCCAAGATCCGCTCCACCCATGCTTAATCCGAATTCACGCCTGGGGCAAGCGGGGGTTAAGGAGGCCACCCGGGCGCGGGCCGTTCTCCTGCCAAAGCTTCGGGACCACGACGGCACGGCTTCTCCCAGCGGGGCTCGCGCAAGAGAACCACCCGCAGGGAACGGACGCCTCGCCGTCCGGAAAGGGAGAGTCGCTTTCCCAAGCAAGGCAGGCTTGCCAAAAAGGAAAGCTCCCCAAACCGGCCTTAAGGAAGCTTTGCGCTTCCTTGGGAAGAAGTCCCGCTGAAGGTCAAGGGGCTTACTCCCGAGTAAGCGGCCACTCGGAGCCGTCAGCGGCGCAGCGCGCGCAAGCTGCGCCGGGTTCCCCGAGAGTTGCGCAAAAAGTCTCCAAAAGGCGCCCCGCTCACCTCGGAGATGGCGCTCGGGCGGCGGAAGGAAAGCCGGGCTTCTCTTTGCGCTTTCTGCGACGCGGCGGCCCGGAGGAGGGGGCTATATAACCCCGCGAGAGAAACTTCTGGAAAGTTGTAAGGGGGGGGGGGGAGGAAAAAGCGCTCTCCAGCTGCGTCTTTGCAGCAAAGGATGGGGCCCCCGTCCCGAGCAGCGCTCCTCTCTCCCCACCTCCTGCTGCTCCCTCCCGGCCCTGCAGGGTCCTATAGAGAGTCCAGTTCCCAGGCGCACAGACGTCGCTCTGTCTCCTTTTCCCTCCCACGTCCTTCAAGCTCTCGCTGCAGATCGGCACGAGAAGCGAAGGGTTTCTTGAAACGTTGCAAACGTGAGCTGTTCTCCCTTCCACCCACCACCTCAACCCCGGTCCTAAGTGGAAAGGCAAGGCATAAAATGGATTTTATGCATGTGCTGGTTCTGCTTTAAACTGTCTTTATAGTTATAGAAACAGGATTATAGAGTTGGGTCACCAAGTCCAACTTCTTGCAACGCAGGAATCTCTTTGCCCAACGTGGAATAATGATAATGATAATAAAAATAAAAATAAATAAAATGGCACCCACCTGACTGGTTGCCCCAGCCACTCTGGGTGGCTCCCCCACAAAATATTAAAAGCACAATACAACATCAACCATTAAAAGCTTCCCGATACAGGGGTGCCTTCAGATGTCTTCTAAAGCTTACATGGTTACAGTGGCACCTCGGGTTACATACACTTCAGGTTACAGACTCCACTAACCCAGAAATAGTACCTCGGGTTAAGAACTTTGCTTCAGGATGAGAACAGAAATCGTGCTCTGGCGGCCCAGTGGCAGCTGGAGCCCCATTAGCTAAAGTGGTGCTTCAGGTTAAGAACAGTTTCAGGTTAAGAACGGACCTCCGGAACAAATTAAGTTCTTAACCCGATGTACCACTGTACTCATCTCTTTGACATCTGATGGGAGGGTGTTCCACAGGGCGGGCGCCACCACTGAGAAGGCCCTCTGCCTGGTTCCCTGTAACTTTGATTCTCGCAGGGAGGGAACCACCAGAAGGCCCTTGGATCTGGAACTCATTGTCTGGGCTGAACGATGGGGGTGGAGATGCTCCTTCAGGTATACTGAGCTGAGACTGTTTGGGGCTTTAAAGGTCAGCACCAGCCCTTGAATTGTGCCCGGAAATGTTGTTGTTGTTGTTTAGTCGTTTAGTCGTGTCCGACTCTTCGTGACCCCATGGACCCCATGGAGCCTCAGCTTCAGGATCTGTCCTTCCAGTGAGCACGCAAGACGACAGCCCATAGGGAAATATCCGGGACAGCAGGGAAGCGCAGCGCGTCTTCTCCACTGTCCTCGGACCTCCTCCGAAGCCGGGCGGTGGGGCGGGAACGCTGATTTCCTTCGGAATGGACCGGTTTGATCTTCTTGCAGTCCATGGGACTCTCAAGAGTCTCCTCCAGCACCATAATTCAAAAGCATCCATTCTTCGGCGATCAGCCTTCTTTATGGTCCAGCTCTCACTTCCATACATCACTACTGGGAAAACCATAGCTTTAACTATAAGGACCTTTGTTGACAAGGTGATGTCTCTGCTTTTTAAGATGCTGTCTAGGTTTGTCTAGATTTATTCATAAGACAACCAAATATAGATGGTACCCAAATAGAAACATATCAGCTTAAATTATTTCTAAGAATTACACATAAACGTAAAACACATGACCTGTACAATAAGCAAAAGGTAAAGGGACCCCTGACCATTAGGTCCAGTCGTGGCCAACTCTGCAGTTGCGGCGCTCATCTCGCTTTATTGGCTGAGGGAGCCGGCATACAGCTTCCGAGTCATGTGGCCAGCATGGCTAAGCCGCTTCTGGCGAACCAGAGCAGCGCACGGGAACGCCGTTTACCTTCCCGCCGGAGTGGTACCTATTTATCTACTTGTACTTTGACATGCTTTTGAACTGCTAGGTTGGCAGGAGCAGGGACCAAGCAACGGGAGCTCACCCCGTCACGGGGATTCAAGCCGCCACCTTCTGATCGGCAAGCCCTAGCCTCTGTGGCAAACTGTAGTTTAAAAACAGAATATTAAATCTTGAGGAGGGGGATGCACACGACAGAATTGTAGAGTTGGAAGAGACCCAGAGAGTAATCTAGTTCAACCCCCAGCAATGCAGGGAGCTCACCCAATTTTCAAACCGTACCAAGCCCTGTTTAGCTTTGCAAAAGGCGCTAGCAGTTTTATTGCTGCGCCACCACACTTCCGTTTTGCCCTTCTATTGGTGAGTTCATTCTATCTACCTACTTAACTGTGTACTGCTTTAAATATATATGTGTTGGTTATTGCTGCTCTCCCCTGGGGAAACCCGGTTTTTAGCGCTGAATTGGAACGAAAAGGCAATTGGGTTTCCCGTGGACTGTGGTTTGTTCCGATTTAGCCCTGTTGAAACCAAGACAACAGATATTGCATCTCAGCCACATCACTGAGTGTAGCAAGCACCATGAAAAAGGATTCTCAGTAGGAATGCCTAGCTCTTTCACACAGTTTACAGAATAGCATACAATGCCTGGCTTCCTCTACCCAGGGGCTGCTTCATAGACAAAAGCACCAGTCTCAGAAAATTCGACTCCATTGCCTGCGAGTGTTTTGCAGAGAAAAGGTGGATTCAAGCTCAGATCGATATTTCTCTTCCCTGGTTTCAAAGTGTGTGTGTGTGGGGAGCACTGGAGAAACTAACAGCATCCATGTCTGGTTCTGCAAGCAGAGCTTGGAGTTACTCTTATCAAAAAATAGCTCAAAAAGAGAAAGAGGTGTCCTTACATGTCCTCAGTGTTCCTAGGCAGAAAGAAACATCAGGTGGCATAAGAAAAAGAAAGAAAAAAGGATTTTTGCTAGGGGGAAAATGTCATTCCTGAAGAAGCCACGGGAAGCAACCTGAAGGCCATGTCAGATTGTGGCTCATCTAGGCTGGTATTGTCTGCACTGAATGGCAGCTGCAGAAGCTGCTGTTGTTGTTGCACCCACAAAACATGTTCTCCGCAACTGAGCTGCAGACCTTTGATCTATCTGTTGGGATTCAAGCCTTTATCAGGAGAAACTGGCCACTCTCCAGGCACCCGGCTTGATCTCCGGTTGACCTCCCTGTCTGCATTCCCCGGCAGGATACAGGCTAGGTCGCGATAGGTGATCCTTCTCAGCGTGAGAAGAACACCCCCCCTCTTTCCTGCCCCCCCCCCAGGCAGGGGAAAGAGATAGACAGAAATGTATTTACATGCCTTTATTTCTGTCTTTGCAGCGTTACAGAAAACACGACTGCTCTCTTCAAACTCCAACAGCCGAGAGACAAACTCCTCCTGTACTTCCTGTACAGCTCATATTACACTCTGAGCTAATTCTGGTGCTTCGCACTGTGAATAGACTGTCCCTCTGTTTCCCACGGAACAGTCCCAACATTCCCATTATGTTTTGCTTTCAAGCTAGCAGCTCGCGGCCGCATTGCTTCTATATCATAACACTATCAAGGTGGACTTGTGAGTGTGGAGACACAAACACCCTGTTCAGATGGAATGATGGCCCCCCAGGTAGTTATCTTGACAAGGGGCTCCCTGTTATGTACTCAGTGATCGGTGTTTGCCTGAGCTTGAGTCTAAGGATTGAGTTGAGTCTAAGAATTGAGCTTGAGTCTAAGGACTAAGGATTCTGAGCTCCTGTGTTCTGATTCGATGCACGATGTCCAATCACAGAACATTTCAGGATTTGGGCCTCTGCCATTGGCGCTTGAACTCTTGAGTCGTGATTCGCAGCTTGGAAGTTTAGACAGCCAATCACGTTGGGAGTGGGAGTGGCCCAGGCTTTCAGGAAAGTATATAAGCAGTTGCTTTGCCCCCCGTTTTCCAGTTATGTAGTTCAATGAATGTTCTTGCTGTTATCACTGTGTCTTGCCTCGTGGGAACCCACCTATACTTCACTCCCCAATCACATTGAGTAGGAAAGAGTCACTTAGGGTCCTTCCAGAAGACCCTGTGAATCCATTTTGATTTGTGCGCAAGGAGATTAGAGAAAGAAAGCGGCAGAGATAGTGCAGGATAGTGCGCACCCCAGAAATGATCTCTTTCAGCTTCTGCCTTCTGGAAGAAGGTACAGGGTCATAAAGACTAGGACTAGCCGCCTGAGAAACAATTTCTATCCAAATGTGGTTTTGGTTTTAAACGCAGTGTAAGGTAGTCTCTATGTGAGTATTCAGTTATGGGGTATCAGTTTTTAGGGACTAACAAGGTTGGGATAGCTGGGACAGCAGACTTGTTGGTTTTTGAATGTCTGATGTAGATTTTTTCAGTTTCGTTGTTCTGTATGGGACAATGACAATAAAGATTATTGTATCGTAGATGCTGCCAGCTATTTAATGAACATTCATCCTGACTTGTTCGCAAGGAGGTTCAAAACAATGGTTGCCCCTCCTTCTCCCATGCACCCCTCCCCCATCATTTTTCCTATCACAAAGAGTCTGATCTTTCGGGGAAAGTGGGTTTGTTGCACAAGTCCTCCAATCGCACCACCCAAATTTAATGGCGCAGGATTGACTCCAACCTGAAGAGAGCAAGTGTCTGGAAGCGTCCCAAGGTGGCAATGGTAGGGTTACCAGACGTCCCGGTTTCCCGAGGACAGTCCCCGTATTTGCGAATAAGTCCCTGGGCAAATTCCATACCCGGAATGTCCCCGGATTTCATCTAATGTCCCCGGGAAATGCAGCAGCGGCAGTCTCAGCAGCCCGGAGCAGTTGGCTCTGGCTGGCTTCAGGAGCTGCTCGGAAGTCCCCATGTGATGGTGGTGCAGGGGCTCGAAGATGCCGCTTCCGGGCTGCCTCCACCTTCCCTGACCCCAGCAACTAAGCTGTGAAGGGAGGCTTCATGCTGCCTATCAGAGCTTGTGTGCAAGCAGGAGGGGGCAAGGATCTCTCAGTTAGGCAAGGGGAAGCCTCCCTTCCCAGCTGAGGGATCCCCGCCCCCTCCTGCTTGCATGCAAGTAGGAATGGGATTGGGGCTGCTCCGATGGGAAGGGAGGCATCAAGCTGCCCGAGCCTCACCGCCGCCGCTCTCGGCCCTCTTCAAAGGGGAAACATGGCAGTTAAGGTCAAGGCCGCAGCCGCCCCTCTGCCACCGCCATCACTGCATCATCAATGTCCTGAACTTGTAGTATGTATGTACAGTGGTGCCTCGCAAGACGAAAAGAATCCGTTCTGTGATTCTCTTCGTCTAGTGGTTTTTTCGTCTTGTGAAGCAAGCCCATTGAAGGATTAGCGGATTAGCGCTATTAGCGCTTTTAGCGGCTTATCTGCTGATCGGATCAGCTGATAAGCGGCTTAGCGTCTTAGAAAAAGGGGGGAAAGGAAAAAAAAACAGCAGGAACTCGCAAGACAT
Organism: Podarcis bocagei; assembly: GCF_964188305.1. NCBI lineage: Eukaryota > Metazoa > Chordata > Lepidosauria > Squamata > Lacertidae > Podarcis > Podarcis bocagei. The sequence goes on along the minus strand of NC_138130.1, from coordinate 100,773,202 downwards.
TGTTGTCTTGCGAAGCAAGCCCATAGGAGATTCGTTTTGCGAAGCACCTCCAAAACGGAAAACTCTTTCGTCTAGCGAGTTTTCCGTCTTGCGAGGCATTCGTCTTGCGGGGCACCACTATATGTATTTAAAGTGTTCATTGAAAAGAATATGGTAACCTTAATGAACCTAACTGCATTCGTATAGGGCCAGAAACTTCCTAGATTCAATTCTTGCAGAGCTGAGCAGGGACCTAAAGCGTGATCTCATCGCAGCTAAATCCTGTTCCGGTTCTTGTTGGGGAGAGAATAAAGCTCTCGTCCAACTTCCTGGCTGGTCTGTCTTCCGAGCTTCCCATTACACACGTGGCACAGTCTTCCTGGGACTGGTTGGGAGCGGGTGTCATGTGATCAAATGCTCCCCCGTGCCGAAAACTCCATTACGTTGGGAAACCTGTACGCCCGGGAGAAGCCAAACCAGGGATACAGAACTCATGCGCCAGGCAGGAACTTTTCTCTATGAGGTTCTCTCCCCTGCGGAAAAGGGAAACCCCAACAAATCCCAGTGTTGCTATTGTTGTTTTGCTGCATGAACAGCTTGGGGTTTTTGGAATCAGGAAGACGGTCCTCTTCCTCTTCATGACCTTACTATCCTGTCTACCTTCTGGAGTTCTGTTGTTCTCCTTCCAGATGACTGCATTTTTGTGCGCTCCATGTGCCGCCTCCAATGTAATAAATGGTTATTATGGGGAACAGATGAAACAAGCTATTTCGCTCACAGCTGGACACAAAAGATGGGCAATAGGAGGGGGGTGAGGAGACATTCCTGTCTCTCTCATCAGCCATAATACCCATTAGCAAAGGCTGGTTGGAGACTAGATGAGGGAGATATATGGAGATTTTGCTCTCAGTTCATCTGAGGGCAGATTAATTTAATTCATTGCCTTCAAGAATCCATGCACTGGTTCCCAACCAGAAAGAAGAGCGAATGCAATGCAGTTTACAAAAGAAATCGAACCCTATGAAACAATAGTTTATAACGCAGGTCCCTTCCCAGACTGTCAGTGTCTTCGGCAAATTCAGGCTGCCACAATTATAGGTGATTGGGAGGTCTTGCACAACAAACCCATGTCCCAAAACAATAGATTTTCAGTAAAGGAAGTGATAGAGAAATTGACTGGAAACCGTGAGGTTAAGTCTTTTAATGCTTAAATGTTTCTTTGAGTGTGCTTGAATCTTCCTGCCACACCAGTGTGATGCTCCACACCCTTTGAGAAGCCCTGCTTTAACTGGAACACATTCTCCCCTGGGGAACATCTGACTGGTACATGCTCTGGTTAACTCCCACTTGGACTACTGCATTGCGCTCTACGTGGGGCTACCTTTGAAGGTGGCCCGGAAACTACAACTAACCCAGAATGCGGCAGCTAGACTGGTGACTGGGAGCAGCCGCCGAGACCATATAACACCGGTCCTGAAAGACCTAAATTGGCCCCTAGTACATTTCCGGGCGGTGACAGCAGCCACGAAATTAAAAGATGCCTGCTTCTTGGGAGAAAAGCAATGACAAACCTAGACAGCATCTTAAAAAGTAGAGACATCACTTTGTCAACAAAGGTCCGTATAGTAAAAGCTATGGTTTTCCCAGTAGTGATGTATGGAAGTGAAAGCTGGACCATAAAGAAGGCCGATCGCCAAAGAATTGATGCTTTTGAATTGTGGTGCTGGAGGAGACTCTTGAGAGTCCCATGGACTGCAAGAAGATCAAAAATAACCATTCTGAAGGAAATCAGCCCTGAGTGCTCACTGGAAGGACAGATCCTGAAGCTGAGGCTCCAATACCTTTGGCCACCTCATGAGAAGAGAAGACTCCCTGGAAAAGACCCTGATGTTGGGAAAGATGGAGGGCACAGGGAGAAGGGGATGACAGAGGATGAGATGGTGGGACAGTGTTCTCGAAGCTACCAGCATGAGTTTGACCAAACTGTGGGAGGCAGTGGAAGACAGGAGTGCCTGGCGTGCTCTGGTCCAGGGGGTCACGAAGAGTCGGACACGAGTAAACGACTAAACAACAACAACAACAAATTAATAAATCTAGAATAGGAATTTAGACGCAACCGACTACAGCTACCCCCCCAACCCCCAGTGCTGCTGCTTCTCCTCCTCTTTCTCCTCCTCCTCCTCCTCCTCTCTCTCTCTCTCTCTCTCTCTCTCTCTCTCTCTCTCTTTAAAAAAACCCTTGCTCTGCAAATTTCTGGTGCAATCGCATGAAATCTGAGAAATCTGAAGGGGTGTGGCTTTGCAACTCTGCATCTTCCAGCCTCCACCCCACCCACTGCCACGCTGGACAGTTTGCCACAAGTCAAGGGGGAACTGGAGCTGAGGGAAGGGGGGGGCGACGTACATTTGTGTAAGCATGGAAGGAGAAGTCTCTTTCTCTAATGACAGGCCTCAGCTGCCAAAGGACCTATCTCCTCCTATAGCACATGCCAATAGACGTAAATAAGCAAATCCCTGCTGCACGCACAGCTCCATCTTGCAACGAAACAGCTCCCTGGATCATCTGCAGCGCTTGTTCTTAATTTTTGCCACTGTCCTCTTTGTCATTGCCCTGTTCTGCTTCTGGATCAGGAACAAAAGCTCCAGAAATTCTAGGATGTGGTTGTGCTAGTTCTGGGGTGGCCAGCCCGATTATTTTATCTCCTGTGCCTGCCGCTGTGCTGTTTTTACCTTGCATACAGTCAAACTTTAATTGCTGCTATCTGTACTTTTTGAATTTGTCTTTCCCTTGATGGTACCGCTGCCTGCGATGAAAGATACTTCATGCATCTGGTGAAAGGGACCACAGTCTACAAAAAGCTTATGCCACCATGAATTTGATCGTCTTTAGGGACGCGGGTGGTGCTGTGGTCTAAACCACTGAGCCTAGGACTTGCCGATCAGAAGGTCGGCAGTTCGAATCCCCGCGACGGAGTGAGCTCCTGTTGCTCGGTCCCTGCTCCTGCCAACCTAGCAGTTCGAAAGCACACCAGTGCACGTAGATAAATAGGTACCGCTCTGGTGGGAAGGTAAATGGCACTTCCGTGCGCTGCTCTGGTTCGCCAGAAGCGGCTTAGTCATGCTGGCCACATGACCTGGAAGCTGTACGCCGGCTGCCTCGGCCAATATAGCGAGATGAGCGCCGCAACCCCAGAGTCGGCCACGACTGGACCTAATGGTCAGGGGTCCCTTTACCTTTACCTAGTGTATTGCAAAGCTCTCTGTCTTTTGACTCAATCAGAAAACATTTTCAGCAGGAGTCCGGTCTACTGTCCCTCACATAATGAACGAATTCCTATGCCCCACAAATAACCCAGAGATGCATTTTAAAGAAAAGGACACATTCTACTCATGTGAAAACACACTGATTCCCAGATCAGGTTTGGGCCGGGTTTAGAAGGCGATTGGGCCGGATCTGGCCCCTGGGCCTTAGTTTGGCTACCCATGCAATAGAGCCTCTGTAACTGACTAGTACCTGCTTGCTTCTCACTGTCCGGTGGCGCAGAAGGCAATTCTTGTCTCTTGCCAATGCGCCCCAAGGGAAATTCCTCCTGCACTCCCAAATGAAAACAGAATGCTGTTATTCTGTGCAGAAGACTCCAGCTTGGGTAATGCCGGCTAGGCAAATTCCCCCAATCCAATTGCAAAGGGTGATGCATAATTTACCGTATTTTTCGCCCTATAGGACGCACTTTTTCCCCTCCAAAAATGAAGGGGAAATGTGTGTGCATCCTATGGGGCGAATGCAGGCTTTCGCTGAAGCCTGGAGAGTGAGAGGGGTCGGTGCGCACCGACCCCTCTCGCTCTCCAGGCTTCGCGGACCTCTCCGCAAGCAGCGGGAGCCAGCGCTGGGCTCCCACGGCTTGCAGAGAGCTGCCTGTTTGGGGGCTGGGGTCGGGGGAAGCTCGGGCCTCCCCCGCCCCAGCCCGCGCCTGGGGGGGAAATAATTTTTTTCCTTTATTTCCCCCCCCCCAAAAAAACTAGGTGCGCCTTATGGGACGGTGCGTCCTATAGGGCGAAAAATACGGTAACTCCAAGGGTGTAAAAGCTTCAGGGTTCAGTGTGCAGCTGCCCCATGTGGTGAAATGCGGGACTGCAGGGGCGGGACTTTCTCAGGGAAGAAGCTTCCGGTCCTGAACTGACTCCACCCACTGAGGCTTACCATTGGATGTCCCTGGCCGGAAGGGGTATAAAAGGGCTTCCTTGGGTCCAGATGTGCCTTCTTTGGACATCAAGAGCTTCTTGGTGGCCTCCATTATCCTTGGTTGCTGTTTGGTCCTTACTATTGCTTCCTCCAAACGACAGAAACTTTAAAGCCCTAAATGGCCTCGGTCCAGTATACCTGAAGGAGCGTCTCCGCCTCCATCGTTCAGCCCGGACACTGAGGTCCAGCTCCGAGGGCCTTCTGGCAGTTCCCTCCCTGCGAGAAGCCAAGTTACAGGGAACTAGGCAGAGGGCCTTCTCAGTGGTGGCACGTGCCCTGTGGAACACCCTCCCACCAGATGTCAAGGAAATAAACAACCATCTGACTTTTAGAAGGCATCTGAAGGCAGCCCTGTTTTCATCTGCTGCTGAAGTGACTTCAGAAATACCATTGAGCCTCTTGGGCTTGCCGATCAAAAGGTCGGCGGTTTGAATCCACACGATGAGGTGTTTCCGTGCGCTGCTCTGGTTCGCCAGAAGCTGCTTAGTCATCCTGGCCACATGACCTGGAAGCTGTACGCCGGCTCCCTTGGCCAATAAAGCGAGATGAGCGCCGCAACCCCAGAGGCGGCCACGACTGGACCTAATGGTCAGGGGTCCCTTTACCTTTACCTAGGATACTGCAAAGCTCTCTGTTGTTTTGACTCAATAGGTGGGAAAGTAAACAGCGTTTCTGTGCATTCTGGTTTCTATCACAGTGTCCTGTTGTGCCAGAAGTGGTTTAGTCCTGCTGGCTGCAGGACCCGGAAAGCTGTCTGTGGACAAATGCCGGCTCCCTTGGACTGACAGTGAGATGAACGCCGCAACCCCATAGTCGCCTTTGGCTGGACTTAACCGTCCAGGGGTCCTTTACCTTTACCTCACCTTTACACCTGTCCTCATCCCTGACCAACAGCCATGCTGTCTGAGACTGAAGGGTGCTGCCTTTCAAAACGGGGCTGGGGAAGGCTGATCTAGGGACTGAACCAAGCGACACGTGTGCATCCAAATTGTGGGCTTGAACATCAAACCGTGGACTCCTCTGCCTGTCACCCAGCTGAGCTCAGTTTCTTCCCGCATGCTCATTGCGATCTCTGCATCTTGGCACCCGGCCCGTGAGAACAGGAAGGGTTCCCAATTCTCACCACCCACATTCTGCAGAAAGCGGATGCTTGCTTTAGCTGACCCTCCAGATGTTGAACTACAATTCCCATAATCCCTTGGGTCGGAGGAACTGGCACTTTTACAGGTTCGCACAACACCTGATCTGCATTTGTAACAGCTCAATCTTTTAGTGTGGCAACTTTGGAACTCCCTGCCTATTGATGTCAGGCCTTTGTCGTACTCTTTTCGGCACCTGCTGAAAGCATTATTGTTTAGACAAATCTACCTAGTTGTTAGGATGCGGGTGGTGCTGTGGGTTAAACAGCACAGAGCCTAGGGCTTGCCGATCAGAAGGTCGGTGCTTCGAATCCCCGCGACAGGGTGAGCTCCCGTTGCTCGGTGCCTGCTCCTGCCAACCTAGCAGTTCGAAAGCACACCAGTGCAAGTAGATAAATAGGTACCGCTTCAGTGGGAAGGAAAACGGCGTTTCCGTGCGCTGCTCTGGTTCGCCAGAAGCGGCTTAGTCATGGGCCACATGACCCGGAAGCTGTACGCCGGCTCCCTCGGCCAGTAAAGCGAGATGAGCGCCGCAACCCCAGAGTCGGCCACGACTGGACTTAACGGTCAGGGGTCCCTTTACCTTTACCTAGTTGTTAAGAATGTTGGTGCGAGTTTTAATCCAGTGTTGAGGAGCACGAAGCCTCTTTCAGGCAGAACTTCCAGGAGAAAAAAGTCAGACTAAGTGTTGACAGCTGGGCCAGAATTGAGGAACTGGTCGGCCAAAATTATGTAAATCCAGAGCTATCTTCCAGAGGCCAGTCCTCAGCATTTTGCCAGCATTCTTTGGATGGCATTGATCTTTTTCTGGGTGAAAAAGAAATCACAGGGATGGCTAGCAGGAACTGCACACAGTGTTTAATTTAGCCCAACACAAATTCTCCCTGTTGAGAAAATTGCCTGTTTCCTTTGCACATTGATGTAATGCCTCCTGCATTGTATAGATATACAATTTAGACTTCAAGCCCCCACAGAGGCAGAGAGATGATTGTCTAGAAAATTCTGGGAGTCGGCATGATGCAACTCTGGAAAAATATTGCCAAGCGATGTCTGCTAAGAGAAATGCAGATGTCGGGAGTCCTGGCCAGCAGCTGTGAGAGGATCTCCTCCACAACTCCCCTCCCTCTTCCCTCCCTTCTTAGGATTCGTGCTTCCAAGCTGGGAACGCTGTGAGTTTGGGGAATGGCTCTTCTCAAAGCTGCATTTAAGAGTCAGGCAGAACACTGTGTTCATTCTGGGGTTAAAATTCAGCTACACTCCACCCCCCCCCCGGGAAAAGGTTCAGAAAAGAGCAGCCAGAATTATCAAGGCTCCTCTATGAAGAACGTTTGCAGCATTTGGAACTTTTAAATTTAAAGAAATGGCAAATAAGAGTTGATATAACAGAAGTTTATGAAAATTACTCATGACTTGGAGAAATTGGATAGAGGAACGTTTTCCTTCCTCTGTCACAACAGTTGAAGCTGAGTGAGTGGGGAGGCCCAGCCAGATGGGCGGGGTATAAATAATAAATTATTATTATTATTATTGGAAGATTCGGGGCAGAGAAAAGAAAGGGCTGCTTCAAGACTGTGCACAGTTTATCTGTGGAGCTCAATCCCAATGCTGGAGGTCATGACGGCCGCCAACCTGGGTGGTTTTAAAGAGGATTCGACAAATTCAGCCCTCTCAGCGAAGACACCCGGAGCGATCCGTCCCCACTGCATCCCGCTTCCTCCGTCCCTGGTCACAAGTTAATGCCAAAAAACCCAGCCTTGTCCGATTGATTCCAAACACAGTTTTGCGCCTAGATGGGCCACTGGCCCAATCCAACCGGCTGCTGTCATGTAATAATAATAATAATAATAATAATAATAATAATAATAATAATAATTTATTTGTACCCCGCCACTCTGGGCAGCTTCCAACAAAGATTAAAGATACATTAAAATGTCACACACAAAAAACTTCCCTGCCTTCAGATGTCTTTTAAAGAGAAGATAGCTGCTTATTTCCTTCACATCTGAAGGGAGGACGTTCAACAGGAAGGACTCCATTGCCGAGAAGGCCCTCTTCCTACTTCCCTGTAACCTCACTTCTCCCAGTGAGGGAACCGCCAGAAGGCCCTTGGAGCTGGACCTCAGTGTCCGGGCAGAACGATGGGGGTGGAGATGCTCCTTCGGGTATAAAGGTTGTTTAGGGCTTTAAAGGTCAGCACCAACACTTTGAATTCTGCCCAGAAATGTACTGGGAGCCAATGCAGGTCTTTCAAGACCAGTGTTATGTGGTCTCGGTGGCTGCTCCCAGTCACCGGTCTAGCTGCCGCATTCTGGATTAGTTGTAGTTTCCGAGTCACCTTCAAAGGTAGCCCCATGTAGAGCGCATTGCAGTAGTCCAAGTGGGAGATAACCAGAGCATGCACCACTCTGGCGAGACAGTTTGTGGGCAAGAAGGGTCTCATGCTGCGTACCAGATGGAGCTGGTAGACAGCTGCCCTGATCACAGAATTAACCTGCGCCTCCATGGACAGCTGTGAGTCCAAAATGACTCCCAGGCTGCGCACCTGGTCCTTTGGGGGCACAGTTACCCCATTCAGGACCAGGGAGTCCTCCACACCAGCCCGCCCCCTGTCACCCAAGAACAGCACTTCTGTCTTGTCAGGATTCAACCTCATGTGCACTTTCTGAATCACAGTTTGCAGGCTGCACCATTTTTAGACGGGGTGACGCTCCCTTCTCTGTGATTCAGCCCCACTTGCGGTTTCTAAGCCATCAAATGGTTTTTCCAAAAAGCCTTCGTTGAGGGCAGCCTTTCGTCACCTTCCTGAAATGCTTCTAACGGGGTCTCCTCCTCTTCGCCGTGCCTGAACACGAAGGATCAAGCTGCCTTTAGAAGGAAACATCTTGCCTGGAGACACTCGGCTCTGTGTGACTCAGCTCGGTGAAGCATTTCACACTCTGCTGTCAAACGGAGGTAGAGTTTCCCAGCCCTCCCTGGGTCAGCAAAACGAAAAGCGTTGCAGCTTTAAATTGCCATTGGAAACGTTCTAACAGTTTGGCCGGGTCTCAAGTTTGGTTCAGTTACGCTTTTCTCCTCAGGGCCTGAGGTGAGGCACTTTGCTATTTCAGTGGACGGGTCCCCCATCTATCCCTGGGCACGAATAGCCAGACCACCGTAGCGCAGAGCTGGCTGTGGCTGATGGGCTTTGTAGTCCAAAACATCTGGCTGGGGAAGACCGCTTTACAGTAGCCCACTTACCCAATGGCCTGCAAGGCAATGTGGAACATGCAAGTCGAGACAAGATTTAGCCCAGATAAATACATCTTGCTTTGTGGAAGCAGAAGAGGCAGGAAGGCAAGATAAGGAGACATTAGCGCTGATTTGGGATGTACAGTGGTGCCTCGCAAGACGAAAAGAATCCGTTCTGAGAGTCTTCGTCTAGCGGTTTTTTCGTCTTGCGAAGCAAGCCCATTGACGGATTAGCGGATTAGCACTATTAGAGGCTTTTAGCGGCTTACCTGCTGATCGGATCAGCTGATAAGCGGCTTAGCGGCTTAGAAAAAGGGGGGGGGAGGGAAAAAAACCAGCAGGAACTCGCAAGACATTGTCGTCTTGCGAAGCAAGCCCATAAGAAATTCGTTTTGCGAAGCACCTCCAAAACAGAAAACTCTTTCGTCTAGCGAGTTTTCCGTCTTGCGAGGCATTCGTCTTGCGGGGCACCACTGTACACCTAGACAGTGAGTCTGACAAATGGCTGCTCTAATTTGTCCCTCTGTCTTCAGTTAGCAAGACCATTCTTCCAGGTTCGCCACACCGAGCAGGCTCAGTACAGGGGGGAAATGCCAGCACTTTTTCAGGGATTAGCAATTGGGAGTCATAGAATCACAGAATCATAGAACTGTATAAAATTATTATTATTATTATTATTATTATTATTATTATTATTATTATTATTATTATTATTAACAAAAGACGAGTAAGAGAGGGTGGCTAGGTGACCTACGCTGCAGAAGACAGTTTTATGGCACCCTCTGGCTGCCTGGTCCAAATCCACTTAAAAAACTAAATATTGCCTATGGAATTCTGCAAACGTCCTTATTCTGCATCCATGATGATTTGTGTTCATGATGGTATCAAGGCATTTATACAGTATCCCACTTTCAGTCCTTTTTGCTCCTGCAAAACCATAATAATAATAATAATAATAATAATAATAATAATAATAATAATAATAATTTATTTATATTTTGGAAATGTGCATCCAGTTTTTTCCCCTTTTAATTTTTTGGGGGCCCCCCAAAAGAGTAGGGCCCTATGCTATAGCTTGTTTAGCTTATATGTAAATCCAGCACTGCCTTTGAACTGCAAACATATGCTTTTTCCACTGAGCCATTACTCTTCCATTCCTTCTGCCCGTGCAGAATAGTACCATGTCATCACGGAGAGTATTTCTGGAGGGGGAAAAGTGCTCAGAGTGCAAAATAATCCTGCATCCAGTCATTCTATTAATAAAGCTGACCTAATAGGAGACTTCCCTTTTTTTAAAACAAAAACAAAAACAAAAAACGAGTGTTAAATTGCTTCCAAGGCAGAGATGTGTGTCTGCCAGCAGGTGGCGAAACGTCACCGTTCCTAAAACACTTTCCTGCAAGCGAAGGATGCTCCAAACACATTTCCTGCAAGGGTAGCAGTTAGAAATGCAATGCACGCATGCCCCCAAAATCGGTTGCAGGAACCAGTGCTGGATTTATTTAGAAGCTAAACAAGTTATAGCTTAAGGCCCCACTCTCTTGGGGGGCCCCCACAAAAATTTAAAGGTAAAAAAACTGGATGTACATTTCCAAAATATAAGATAAAAAACAAATAAAATACCGTATTTTTCGTCCCATAGGACGCTCTGTCCCATAGGACGCACCTAGGTTTTTTTGGGGGAAATAAAGGAAAATAAATTTCCCTTTATTTCCCCCCCCCCAAAACCAGGCCGGGGAAACCGAAACAGGTTGAGGAACAGCGGGATGGCAGCGCTGCGCCTCCCTGCTGTCCCCCAAGCTTGTGGGGCTGGCTGATGTCTGCCTGGCGCGTGAGGTGCTCTGCGGGTGGCAGGCTGCTATCCGCACCGTGGGGAGCCCTGCGGGGAACTCCTGCAGGGCTCCCCACGCTGCGGATGTCTGCCCGGCGCGAGGGGCGCTCTGCTTCAGGGTGCCCCTCGCGCCGGGCGGCAGGCTGCTAATCGCAGCCTAGACAGCCCTGCGGGACCTCCCGCAGGGCTGCCTAGGCTGCGGATGTCTTCCTGAAGCCTGGAGAGCAAGAGGGGTCGGTGCGCACAGACCCCTCTCGCTCTCCAAGCTTCAGCAAAAGCCTGCATTCGCCCCATAGGACGCACCCAGATTTCCCCTTCATTTTTGGAGGGGAAAAAGTGCGTCCTATAGGGCGAAAAATACGGTAAAACCTACATGCAGGAACAGTGTTTTGTGTTGTGTAGGCTCCTATGATGTAAGTCATGGGCCCCGCCTGCTAGCCTGCTCCTTAAAATATCACTGGTTTGCTCATTTCTATATACAGTGGTACCTCAGGTTACATACGCTTCAGGTTACAGACTCCGCTAACCCAGAAATATTACCTCGGGTTAAGAACTTTGCTTCAGGATGAGAACTGAAATCGTGCGTGTGGCCCCATTAGCTAAAGTGATGCTTCAGGTTAAGAACAGTTTCAGGTTAAGAACGGACCTCTGGAACGAATTAAGTTCTCAAACTTAATCCGTTCCGGATGTCCGTTCCAAAACCAAAGCGTTCCAAAACCAAGGTGCGCTTTCCCACAGAAAGTAATGCAAAACAGATTAATCCGTTCCAGACTTTTAAAAACAACCCCTAAAACAGCAATTTAACCTGAATTTTACTATCTAACCAGACCATTGACCCATAAAATGAAAGCAATAATCAATGTACTGTACTACAAAATAAATATAACAGATAAAAAATTAAAATTAAAAAAAATTATTACCTGCATTTCTTACCTGTTAGGTCCATAAATAACCATCTAGCATATATTCAACACAAAAAACAGCAACGATTTGTTGTTGACAAAGGACAGCTGGACACATGAAGCTGGACATTACCTTCAGTAGCTAAGGGCCTCATCAAACTTAAATCTGGCCCTGAATGCACACACGCCCCCAAAATAGGTTGCAGGAACCAAAATTTATTCAGGCATCCTCTCCTGGGCCCAGCTACCTGGGGAGCAACAACAGGAACATAAAGAGATGTTCATAGCAATGCAGAGAAGGGGTCAGGTGTCCATCTTTACAGAGGGCAGCCCTCTCTACCCAATGGGCCATCAGAGGTTGGTTGGGAAATAGTCTATTTTTACAATGAGGCTGTTATCAACATTTGGATCTCCGCTTTGACCCCAATTAAATTGTGATTCATTTATTTATTTTACCCAAAATATAGCCTCTCAGTCACAGGTTAGACAGTCTTAAAATCGTGTCAGCAGGAATATTTGCAGATGTAAACAGACAAGAACATTGGCAGGATTCTTGTAATAACCTGCAGTTTCATAAGCGTATACAGTGGTACCTCGGGTTACAGATGTTTCAGGTTACAGACTCCGCTTCTGCGCATGCGCGTGGCATCATTTTGAGCGTCTGCGCATGCGCAAGCAGCAAAACCCGGAAGTAACCCTTTCCGGTGCTTCCGGGTCGCTGCGGGACGCAACCTGAAAAGACGTAACCTGAACCGAATGTAACAAGAGGTATGACTGTAGATGAATAAATGAGCAAATTTAGTTAATTTGGATATGCGGAAGATATTAAAAATAAACTTTAGCAACCGCACAAAGGGGGGAGGGGAAAGGAAGCTGAGTTTTGAAATGTTGAAATGATTGTAAAATGAATGAGTGAAATGTATAAAACTGAAAAGCAGAGGAAAAGAAAAAAGAACCGTGTCTGCAAGAGTACCTGTTCTGAGACGGAAGAGGGAAGTGAGCAGAGAGAGAAAGAGAAAGAGAAAGAGAGAGAGGAAAAAATTTGGACCAGGGCTGTATCTGCCTGAATGAGCCAGAAACATAAATCTCCTGTTGCATTCTAGAGCCTTGGTGATTTCCAGGAGCCAGTTATGTGCTAATCTTGGGAGGCCACAAATGAGGAAACGTAAGTCAGCAGTTCTGCTTGCTAAGGACTTCGGGGCAAATGCCAGGGCCTCATTTCGTAGAGGAAACAGGAGATTCTTCAAGCACCAGGGACCCAGATTGTGGGTGGCAGAATTCCTCTGTTATTGCCTGCATATTGCGAATGCTTTTCATCGCTGCTGTTGGGAAGCAAGATAGGTATTTTGTTTTCCCCGATGTGTTGCATGGAACATTAAGGGATTCTATCTTTCCCCTCTCCTTCCCTATGGCACAGTCCATTTGTGCAGACATATCCTCTTCAACGAAAGTTACTCTACACGGAGACCCGGCACGACTGTGGTCCAAAACATCAGAAGGCTGCCACCTTTGGCAGAGCTGGTTTTAAGGTAACGCAAGCAGTGCCGGATTTTCGTATAAGCTAAACAAGCTATACAGTGGTACCTCAGGTTAAGTACTTAATTCGTTCCAGAGGTCTGTACTTAACCTGAAACTGTTCTTAACCTGAAGCACCACTTTAGCTAATGGGGCCTCCTGCTGCCGCTGCGCCGCCGGAGCACGATTTCTGTTCTCATCCTGAAGCAAAGTTCTTAACCTGAAGCACTATTTCTGGGTTAGCGGAGTCTGTAACCTGAAGCGTATGTAACCCGAGGTACCACTGTAAGCTAAACAAGCTATAGCTCAGGGCCCCACTCTCTTGGGGCCCCCCAAAAAATATAAAGAGGAAAAAACTGGGTGTACATTTCGAAAATATAAGATAAAAAAACAAATAAAATAAAACCTACATACAGCAACAGTGTTTTGTGTTGTACAGGCTGCTATGATGTAAGTCATGGGCCCCGCCTGCTAGCCTGCTCCCTAAAATATCACTGTTTCGCTCCTTTCTATATATAGGGTGCCTACATTCTGCAGGGACTGTTATGTGCAAATGGCTTGAGATACCTATTAGGTCCATAAATTACCATAGAGCATATATTCAATACAAAAAACAGCAACAATTTGTTGTTGTCAAAGGACAGCTGGACATATAAAGGGCCCCATTACCTTCAGTATCTTAGGGCCTCATGAAACCTAAATCCGGCCCTGGCAGTGCCATATTTTGCAGAGCAAAAAAGAGGACACATTTGCCGACTTCTGCTTTTAACTATGGCTCGCTATGACGACTCTCATTTTACCTACCCATTAAAAAGAGCCTTATTATTTTATATTTTACCTACCCATTAAAATTGCCTTATTATGCCCTGGAAAAAGAGGACATATGGCAACAACGTAGCCAGAGGAAAAAGCTGGCCACGAAGGAACCTGAATTAAGGCAGGGATATACTCTTCTATTTAGGGCATAATCAGGCAATTTTGGGACGCATCTGCTTTGCTTTTTTTGCACTGACAATTACGCACCTATTTTTATCCCCTTTTTTAAGTTTTTCCCAGGTTCTGAAACAGAGCCTTTGTGGGATCCTCAAAATCAGATCTTTGTGGAAGCGGAGCAAAAACCAGGAGAGCTGCTAAGGTTTCAGACTTCAAAAGATACAGAGAGGAACAACGGCAGCTAATCTACCTCCTTGCTGAAACTCTTTAAGATTTGCCTGCCCCTCGCCAGTCAGGGGTGGTTATTTTATTTTGTTTTGCAGCGTGTCTACCTGCTGGGAAGAGCTGAATTTTCCACATAGAGTCTAATCCAGGCTTGCGCTCTCTCTCCCTCTCTCTCTCCCCCTCTCTCTCTCTCCCTCTCTCTCTCTCTCTGAGCTTACATAACTGTTCAGGGCGTTCGATTTTTTACAGTTGCGGGTGCCCCAGCTTCCACCCTAGAACAGCAAACCAGCTTTCTAATTAAGTACACGCTGAACAAGGCGGGCAATTACACACAGATAAGCAGATGAGTCAAATTAGCTGTCTGCCTTGTGGGCCTGGAGCCACACTCACACACTCACACAAACAGTGTCCAGAGCTGGTGGGTTGTGCAAACCGCTAGTCTGAACGATTCTTTTTATAGACTAGGGGGTGCTGGGTTTACGGAACCAAGAGGGCCCCCCAAAAAAGTTTGGGAAGCACTGCGTTCGTCTATATACTGATTGTTCCTTCTAATCAGCTCAGGGGTACATGTTAAAGGACAACAGACTTTTATTCTCCACTCATCCAGATTTGCTTTTGGGACATCTGCACATCTTCCTCTTGGCCATTCATTCAAGCCCCACACTTCAGTGCCTTCTCCTAAAGGTAAAGGTAAAGGGACCCCTGACCATTAGGTCTAGTCGTGGACAACTCTGGGGTTGCGGCGCTCATCTTGCTTTATTGGCTGAGGGAGCCGGCGTACAGCTTCTGGGTCATGTGGCCAGCAGGACTCAGCCACTTCTGGCGAACCAGAGCAGCGCACGGAAATGCCATTTACCTTCCCGCCGGAGTGGTACCTATTTATCTACTTGCACTTTGACGTGCTTTCAAACTGCTAGGTTGGCAGGAGCAGGGACCGAGCAACAGGAGCTCACCCCGTCGCGGGGATTCGAACCGCCGACCTTCTGATCGGCAAATCCTAGGCTCTGTGGTTTAACCCACAGCACCACCCACGTCCCTAGATGGGCAGGGTATAAATAATAAATTATTATTATTATTATCATCATCATTATTATTATTATTATTACTACTACTACTACTTGAAATGTGTAAACCCGAATTCCCTATACGCCCTTTAATCCCTGCTGCCAAACTCATCTGGAGACCCCAGACCATCTTTGTCCCTTATTCATTGCAGAAGTCCTTTCCTGGAAAGAAGAGACCTTTCCCCTTGGGATGCACACACACTTGGGCTGCCGAGTCTCGTGTCCTATAAAAGGCTGGGATTAAACACCCGCCTGCTGCAGAATTTGACCCCCTGTGACCTGCCAGACTTTGCCGAGGTAAGCCCCAGTCAGCTGATGTATCTCTGCACACTCATTAAAGGAATTATTTTCTGCTGACATTCAGTCGGTGGCTGTAAAAAGAGAAAGAGAGAATGGGGAATTCAGAGAGGTGGGAGAGAGGCTGCGGAAACAGCAGGATTGGTTTTATGTAAGCAGGAATTAAAAATGGTTTTTCAGAGAGCGCAGAAAGGATAGACATTCCCCGCGTGTTTTCTGTTTACCTGATGAAGCAGAGTTTAAATCCCTGGATGGTTTTTGCCCCCCCCCTTTTTTTAGTTGACTCCGAACCGCAATTACACGATGATGTCTTTGATCCACGTGTTTTATCTGCCAGACACGCATGCTGGATGTTCTTTGTGACAGCCTCTGCAGTGATGCTCCCGAAGGCCTGCTCCCGCCGACCTATTTATCGAGCATCCTTGCACCAAGTTTGCTCGGAGGTTAAACCAGGCAGTGGCGTAGCGTGGGGGGTGCAGGGGGGCCTGGCCGCACCGGGCGCAACATCTGGGGGTTAGGGTTAGGGGGCGCAAATCCACGGGTTAGGGGGCGCAAATCCACGGGTTAGGGGACACAAATCCACGGGTTAGGGGGCGCAAATTACTTGCCTTGCCCCGGGTGCTGACAACCCACGCCACGCCACTGAAACCAGGGCTTGTTCCAGCTGAGTTCTGCAATGGGGCAGAGGAGGAGGAGGAAATTGGGGGCCAGTGCGGCCCTTTGGACTGGTTGCAAGCAATGAAGCAGGGAGGCAGCGGCCAGCTGAGGTTTCAGGGGCAACACCCCATTTATCCTAATGCACCAGAGTCCACTGGCTTCCGCACTCTTTGGTGACATTTTCCTTGGCCGAATAAAGGGATTGCCCTGATGGGTAGAATAATAGAATCGTAGAGTTGGAAGAGACCACAAGGGCCATCGAGTCCAACCCCCTGCCAAGCAGGAAACACCATCAGAGCACTCCTGACATATGGTTGTCAAGCCTCTGCTTAAAGACCCCCAAAGGAGGAGACTCCACCACACTCCTTGGCAGCAAATTCCACTGTCGAACAGCTCTTCCTGTCAGGAAGTTCTTCCTCATGTTTAGGTGGAATCTTCTTTCTTGTAGTTTGGATCCATTGCTCCGTGTCCGCTTCTCTGGAGCAGCAGAAAACAACCTTTCTCCCTCTCTATGTGACATCCTTTTATATATTTGAACATGGCTATCATATCACCCCTTAACCTCCTCTTCTCCAGGCTAAACATGCCCAGCTCCCTTAGCCGTTCCTCATAAGGCATCGTTTCCAGGCCTTTGACCATTTTGGTTGCCCTCCTCTGGACACGTTCCAGTTTGTCAGTGTCCTTCTTGAACTGTGGTGCCCAGAACTGGACACAGTACTCCAGGTGAGGTCTGACCAGAGCAGAATACAGTGGCACTATTACTTCCCTTGATCTAGATGCTATACTCCTATTGATGCAGCCCAGAATTGCATTGGGTATTTCAGAGATGTATTCAACTGGCTTTCAGGGGCATCTCTCCTCCATTAAGAAGAGGTGGCTTAGGGCCCTCGTATCTACGGGACCACCTCTCCTGGTCTGCCCCATAAAGGACCTTAAGGTCCATGAATAACCATAGTTTAGAGGTCCCGGGCCCTAAGGAAGTCAGACTATCCTCCACCAGGGCCAGGGCCTTCTCAGTGATGGCTCCGACCTGGTGGAATGCTCTGTCCCATGAGACCAGGGCCCTGCAGGATTTAATCTCCTTCCGCAGGGCCTGTAAGACAGAGCTATTCTGCCTGGCTTTCAATTTGAATTTAGCCTGATCTTTTATTCCCCTTCCTTCTCCTCCTCCCCTTTTTATGAAGATTACCTGCTCTGGGATCCCACAGCTAATTCTCGCCTGGTCTCCTCGCTGGCCCAAGTAGGACTAATTTAGCCAGCTAGCCCTGGGGATCATCTAATGTTTATTGGATGGATTTCCCCCCAAAATTGATTTTTCATTTTATTGTTATTCACGTTTTATACCGTATTTTATGCTTATATATTATTATTATTATTAAGAGCACATGCACATCTTGCCAGGAGTGAAACTCATCACGCACCTTTTGCAACATCTCAGGTAGAGGGAGCCAACAAGCTGAGCTGATTCTGCAGCCCCTGACAGGAGCCACTATGGGGCACGCTCTCTCTTCCTCTGCCCTCCCCACCGCTCTCTCCTCCAACCACCAGTCAGCCTTCAGACTCCCAACTCCCACCAGCTACCAGCCAACGCACCCAGGGCAGACTTTGGTCATCTTGTGTGCTCTGGAGAGCCCCAAATTCAGCACCCCCGAATTGATCTTCTCAATTTTGTGCTCCCTTGCATTGCCGCCCTGGGCGGAAACTGCCCACACTTTCCCAAATCCGGCGCTGAGACCAGGAAAGCTGCCCTGGGCAGGACTGCCGCTTCATTCCACATGGCTGGCTTTGGACGCCCTGGAAAAGGGTGTCAGTTCTGAGCAAGCATCCCAGTGACACAAAGGCCATCGCTTGACAGGTCCGCTGCCCGCCTCCTGACAGCCAGGAGAGAACCGGCAAGGGCCATTGCTGATGAATTTGACAGGTTCGTGCCATCGAAGCCGAGGCAAGCTTGCTTTTTAAAATGCTTGGTAAAGGGGTCTAGATCGGACAAAGGAAAAGGGAATTGAAATCTTTCACATATTTTAATATTTTGTTGGAAGCTGCCCAGAGTGGCTGGGGAAGCACAGCCACATAGGCGGGGTATAAACAATAAATTATTATTATTATTATTTATTATTATTATTATTATTATTATTATTATTATTATTATTATTATTGCTACTACTACTACTACAGAATTCTAGAATTGTAGAGTTGGAAGGCGGGTCCCAGGGTCATATAGTCCAACCCCCTGCAATACAGATGAATCTCAACTAAAGCATCCAGGACAGATGGCCAAGGCAACCACGGCATTTTGTGGAGGGTAGTGGTATTTCAGTGTTCTTCTTCCTTGGCGATCCCTTGTAGCCGAGTAAGATTGTCTTCCATGAACATGGTCTTAACAGTGAGTCCGCAAGTGACTGTGGAGGCCAATTCTGGATCCATACGTCCTTCCACAGTGAGGACATTGGTTTCCAGGCGGGAGTTGATCACGGTGAAGGTTTGCCAAGCGTGCCTTCCTCTTAGCACATTTCTCCCTTTCATCCTGAGTCCGAGTGTCTTCAAAGCCCATGACACCTTTGGTGTAAAGGCTGTTCTCCAACTGGAGCGCTCTCAGGCCAGTGTTTCCCAATTGTTGGTGTTTATACTACATTTTTTTAGATTTGCCTCGAGAGAGTCTTTGAACCTCTTTTGTTGACCACCAGTGTTACGCTTTCCATTTCTAAGTTCAGAATAGAGTAGTTGCTTTGGAAGACGATCATCAGGCATCCTCACAACATGACCAGTCCAATGAAGTTGGTGTCGAAGAATTATTGCTTCAACACTGGTGATCTTTGCTTCTTCCAGTACACTGGTATTAGTTTGCCTGTCTTCCCAAGTGATGCATGTCACAACATTGACAAAGGGATGACAGAGGACGGGATGGTTGGACAGTGTTCTCGAAGCTACCAGCATGAGTTTGACCAAACTGCGGGAGGCAGTGGAAGACAGGAGTGCCTGGCGTGCTCTGGTCCAGGGGGTCACGAAGAGTCGGACATGACTAAATGACTAAACAACAACAACATGCCCATTCCTTTTATCATGTCCCCTCTTCCTTGCCTTTTCTGTAGTCTAGACTACAGAAGTCCCCAACACTGCATTGCAACCTTTCTTCGCAACTCCCAGCTCTGCTTGATGGGAGTTGTAGTCCAAAAATATCTGGAGTGCGTTCTGTTGAGGGCGCCTTCCTTTAGCCGTGGGGACTTGGAGTGATGGTTGAGTCACACGCGACACCAGCAAATTCCTCACTTTGGTTCCCGGAGGCTTGTGACCTCTCGGCTTAATTTTTGATGTTTCATAATTAAACTGGCACAGCAAATTATGAAAATGCAATTGGCAAATGCGTGAGAGAACTTGCAGCTTAACACTCTTCAGGTCCGTTCAAGATCAAACAGCTTGAAGCCCAGAAGTGAAGAGACTGCAGCTCAATCAAGCTTTGCATGGATGAGTTTCCGGGTTCAATTCCATTAATAAACAGGTAGAAATTATTATTATTATTATTATTATTATTATTATTATTATTATTATTATTATTATTAAAATATATCCATTCTTATTAATAATACAAAAACGTACAAAAATTCAGATGACATACAAACGCAAATGTCTTTTTCAAAGATTGTGTGTGATGCTTCATTCTTCACAAGTGCTGTTTTATTCATATTACTAGTATTATTGTATTTTCTTTTCTTTTCTTTCTCATGCTCCTTTTTAATACCTGTGCAATCAGGACAACTTCAAAGGGTCTACTTGTTCCCGGCATACGGAGGTAACAATGGGAGAATTCCCCGCCACCCTATTATTAAAGGTTCCCAGCTAGGAAAAAAGCACAGGGAAATCTCATTCATGCAACAGAGCACTCAGAACACATATCGCATGATACGTCTCCAAGCCTGCTTGCAAATAACATCTTTTGTCCGCCCGCCGGACCATCAGAGGCATCTTGCAAAAAACCAGAACGGGTCTGTGAAGCAGGCAAGACAAAACATGCCATTTAGGTTTCCTTCCACCGCAGCTTTTGTAATCTGCCACCTTTACAGGCCAATTAAAGTTTTCAGGAAGATGGACAGTGTTGGTGTAATACAGCCTTCCCCATGCTGATATCGTTGGACTACAACTCCCATCATCCCCAGTCAGCAAGGTCCATGCTAAGGGATGATGGGAGTTGTAGTCCAACATCTGGAGACCCATGGGTACCACATCTCTGGTGTAGGCAGTACTGAGTTAGATGGACCAGTGGTTTGACTTGGTCTAAGATAGCTTCCTGCATCCCTGGAGATGCCAGGATTCGAACGTGGAGCCTTCTGCATTCCAAACAAGTGTTCTGCAACTGAGTGGTGGGCTTTCCTGAGACACCGCAAGCACACTGCAAGTCAGAACTACTTTAATATTTGATATGCTGGAAGGGTGGACTTGCAACACTTCTTTTATCCGTGCACCATTTAGTTTTGCTCCTGTAATTATGATCCTATTTTATTTTCTTGGAGAGGGCAAAATACCCTTTTAATGTGCCTTTTAAAAAACCCCTGCAATTAATGAGCTAGCGGATTCTTTGCGGAAACAGCTTGCAGCCCTTAAAAACCAGCAGGTCCAGGAAAGTTCATGGCACCTGTTGAGGCCAGATTTATGTCACCAGTGTCAGGGTGTTCCCTGGTATTTGGTCACAAGGTACGGATTGCAAAAGGGACATTTTTGAACATGACCTAATGTCTAGCAGAAACCAAGGAGTTGCAACACGCTTTCTGCTGTTTGTGCAAAAGCCAGTAACTGCTGGCTAACTGCACTAAGCAAAAGCATGACAACGGCGAGGAAGTACCGTATTTTTCGCTCTATAAGACGCACCAGACCAAAAGACGCACCTAGTTTTTGGAGGAGGAAAACAAGAAAAAAAATATTCTGAATTTCAGAAGCCAGAACAGCAAGAGGGATTGCTGCGCAGTGAAAGCAGCAATCCCTCTTGCTGTTCTGGCTTCTGGGATAGCTGCGCAGCCTGCATTCGCTCCATAAGACGCACACGCATTTCCCCTTACTTTTTAGGAGGGGGAAAGTGAGTCATAGAGCAAAAAATACGGTAATTAGAGGAAGCATGGAAGGAGTGCTTAGATTGGATGCACGGGCAAGAGAGGAGCAGAGCAGCCAAGAGACTGGCAGATGAATCAGAAAGTCCTTCCCTCAGATCTTGTCTCTGCCACGAGGCACTAGAATCCACTGAATGGATTACTTTCCTTCGGCTGCTCCCTGCTCAACATGCAGCAATTGAGGACCAACCTTATAGTGCCATTCAGTGGCGTAGTGTGGGTTGTCAGCACCCGGGGCAAGGCAAGCAATTTGCGCCCCCTAACCCGTGGATTTGCGCCCCCTAACCCTAAACCCCAGATGTTGCGCCCGGTGCGGCCGGCCCCCCGTGGAACCCCAACGCTACACCACTGGTGCCGTTGTGAGGATATTGCATGCGAAACACTCTTCGACTGAAAAAATACTAAGAACAGTCAACTCCTCCTCACTGACAGTTCTCTCAGGTCTTCAGTGCAAGTAGATGAAACTTTTCCTCCACTTTGCATTTCTTATGTGGCTTTCGATGGTGGCAAAGGTAAAGGGACCCCTGACCATTAGGTCCAGTCGTGGCCGACTCTGGGGTCGCGGCGCTCATCTCGCTTTACTGGCCGAGGGAGCCGGCGTACAGCTTCCAGGTCATGTGGCCAGCATGACTAAGCCGCTTCTGGCAAACCAGAGCAGCGCACGGAAACGCCGTTTACCTTCCCGCCAGAGTGGTACCTATTTATCTCCTTGCACTTTGACGTGCTTTCGAACTGCTAGGTTGGCAGGAGCTGGGACCGAGCAATGGGAGCTCACCCTGTCGCGGGGATTCGAACCGCCGACCTTCTGATCGGCAAGCCTTAGAGGCTCAGTCGTTTAACCCACAGCGCCACCCGTGTCCTTTCAATGGTGGTAGGACAGCAGAATTTCAACAGGTGTGACCCCCCCTGCACCAAATCTCAGCGCTGGAGAAAGCTTCATCGGTTGAACTTCAGCCTGTCATACATTTCTTAAAAGGACAGGAAGCCTGATAGATACATAATGGCAGCCAGTGGTGCCGGGAGGTATCTATTTCTCACATCAGGATATTGCATTCTGTTTTCCAAATGAGATGGAATGTAGGGTCCCTCCAGATGGGTGTTTTGTGGGTATCTTCTGCAACATGCCATCGATGCAGTCAAAGTCTTCTTCTCCTTTGGCGATCCCTTGTAGCCGAGTAAGATTGTCTTCCATAAACCCAGTTTTAACAATGAGTCCATAAGTGACTGTGGAGACCAATTCTGGATCCACACATCCTTCCACAGTGGGAACATTGGTTTCCAGGCAGGAGTTGATCACAGTGTGGATTTGCCAAGCGTGCCTTCCTCTTAGTGTGTTTCATCCTGAGTTCGAGCGTCTTCAAAGTCCAAGACACCTTTGGGAAAGGCTGTTTTCCAACTGGAGCGCTCGCAGGCAAATGTTTCCCAATTGTTGGTGTTTATACTACATTTTTTAAGATTTGCCTTGAGACAGTCTTTAAACATATTTTGTTTAAAGTTCATTTTTAAGTTCAGAATAGAGCAGTTGCTTTGGAAGATGATAATCAGGCATCCACACAACATGACCAGTCCAATGAAGTTGATGTCGAAGAATCATCGCTTCGACACTGGTGATCTTTGTTTCTTCCAGTACACTGGCATTAGTTTGCCTGTCTTCCCAAGGGATGTGTAAATTTTTTTGGAGACACCGTTGATGGAATCTTTTGAGGAGATGGCGTTTATAAGTGGTTCATGTTTCACAAGCATACTACAAGGTTGGTAGTACCATAGCTTTGTAAACAAGCATTTAGGTTTCCCTGCAAATGTCCTGGTCATAGTGCATTAGTGCTGGATGTACAGCGGTACCTCAGGTTACATACGCTTCAGGTTACAGATGCTTCAGGTTACAGACTCTGCTAACCCAGAAATAGTACCTCGGGTTAAGAACTCTGCTTCAGGATGAGAACAGAAATCGTGCTCCGGCGGTGCGGCGGCAGCAGGAGACCCCATTAGCTAAAGTGGTACCTCAGGTTAAGAACAGTTTCAGGTTAAGAACGGACCTCTGGAACAACTTAAGTACGTAACCAGAGGTACCACTGTATACTGGAGCATCTGCACGTCATTCTGCTTTCTTAGTTGTTCTGCGCTGCTTCCCCAGTGGAGGGGAACTCTTGCACTATAGCACAACAACAACAGCAGCAAGGGAACAAATGCAGAATATTTGTCATAGGAAAAGTGGCAGGATTTCAGCAGGAAGCCGCCAGGAATGCATGGATTGAGAACGAAGCGGTGTGTCTGCCCCTAAACTTTTGCAGGCGCAAACAGTATTTGAAGTGGGGTCGTGTATAATGCCCTCAAGAGTGCAAATCATAATCGCATAATAAAAAAATACTTTCATATGCACAAAGATGTAAAAGACTCATCTTTACCAACAATGGAGGAACGACTGTTAAAATGATTGGACTTAGCCGAGATGGAGAAATGTTTAAGCAGAGAAAAATCATTGTTAACACTTGCTAAAGATTGGCAACCTCTTATCGACTTTTTGCATGAAAAAGAAAATGAATTAAGGACATTTGGGCTTGAAGATGATGTTGGTTTATAGAAAGTGGTTTTGATAGGTGTAATATTGGAGTGGATGAGTTGAATAACGTTTATAAATAGCTGATAGACAATGAATTAGGTCTTTATTTTCCTTCTTTTACTTTCTCTCTTTATTTCTTAGCTTTCTTTCTTCTCTTTCCTGTCAATCTTTCTCTCCTCCTTTCTAGCTCTCTCTTTTTTTCTAGGTTGTGCTTTTATCTAGATTAACATTTTGTTGTTGTTATTGTTTAGTCGTTTAGTCGTGTCCGACTCTTCATGACCCCATGGACCAGAGCACGCCAGGCATTTCTGTCTTCCACTGCCTCCCACAGTTTGGTCAAACTCATGCTGGTAGCTTCGAGAACACTGTCCCACCATCTCGTCCTCTGTCATCCCTTCTCCTTGTGCCCTCCATCTTTCCCAACATCAGGGTCTTTTCCAGGGAGTCTTCTCTTCTCATGAGGTGGCCAAAGTATTGGAGCCTCAACTTCAGGATCTGTCCTTCCAGTCAGCACTCAGGGCTGATTTCCTTCAGAATGGAGAGGTTGGATCTTCTTGCAGTCCATGGGACTCTCAAGAGTCTCCTCCAGCACCAGAATTCAAAAACATCAATTCTTCAGCGATCAGCCTTCTTTATGGTCCAGCTCTCACTTCCATACATAACTACTGGGAAAACCATAGCTTTTACTATACGGACCTTTGTTGGCAAGGTGATGTCTCTGCTTTTTAAGATGCTGTCTAGGTTTGTCATTGCTTTTCTCCCAAGAAGCAGGCGTCTTTTAATTTCGTGGCTGCTGTCACCATCTGCAGTGATCATGGAGCCCAAGAAAGGAAGGCAAACCTGCCCAGTCCACGCTTTGCAAAACAGTAGGTGAACCAAAGCACAAACATCTTTCCAAATGCAATTTCTGCATACCTATTTCTAAATTCCAATAAAATCTATTTTTTGAAAAAGAGTGCAAATCATAACTATACATGGATGTTTGGATGGGTCCTAATCCTGGCCCAATATATTGTCTGTGCACATGTAGTGGAAGAAAGAGCTGCTGTCTTTTATTCATTTATCATTATTTATTTCATAAAATTTATACACTGCTTGTTTGCAAAAAGCCTCAAAGCGGTGTACGAAAGGTTGTGGTTGTTGTTTTTTGTAGCCATGGTGCTTGTGCCTTTGGTAAACATTGGTTTGCCAGGCAGACGCCCACAGGCGACACTATCTATTACCAGGCATATTTCTGGACAGAAAAATTGTTGATTTTTTTTTTTTTTTTAGTTTTGGCCAAAGTTGTTGAGCTATTTCTGAGGGAAATCAGCATAAACGACACGGGAGACATGGGTTGCCATACGTACGTGAAATATACTCGGAGCTGAGAGTGGATTTCATGCTCTTTATTCAGCTCATAGTGGTGAGGAGGAATGGAAGTTCCCCCAGAATGTCTGCTTTATATACATTATTTACACAATGGGCCCCACGTGATTGGCTAATACCGGGATTCTCCTGTAGGCCAATCAGGTTGCGGATTCACTTCCACCTGGAGCTGGATTGGGTGACTCCTGTGGACCAATCAGACTGCTGCATTCTGGACCCTATTGTTCTGGGACCAATCAGACTGCTGCATTCTGAATCTTATTGTTCTAGGACCAATCAGACTGCTGCATTCTGAATCCTATTCAACTCAGTACATAACAGTACGGATTTCCCCGGACATTTCGCTTGCGGCTGCAGTATTCCGGACGTCCGGCAACCTTATCTTCTGCTGATTTCTGAAGATGAAGCTCTTGCTGAAGGCACAAGGACAGGACAGTGTCCCCACAAACCTGCTCTCGTTCGCTCCTTGCACATATGCTCAGGTTTCCCTGTTTATGTCCCAACCAAGAGACCAACTTCGCTTTGTTTGCAAAGATCTGGAATTACCGATTGAGGTGGTTGGGATGAAACCCGATTCAATGGCAAAGCAAATGCCATTAAACATTTAGAAAGGAGATGGTACAATTTCGCCCTGCCCTGCCAACCGGCCTTCCTTCTCCCATACAGGGTTGAGATCAGTTGGAAGACAGAGCCTGTGCTGTTTATATTTAATTGCTCTGAATTTCCTTTGAAATTGCAGAGGGCTTGAAGGATTTAATTGGCGGGGCCGAGTAAAAGTGGATGTTTACTCCTTAGGAAACAGCTTAAGCCCCTCTTTAGTTCCAAAGTGAAATTATATATTTTTTCAAGTGAGAAATGTTTGCAGGAAGCCTCGCTGTTTTTGTGGCCGAGGAAATCCGTAATTGGAAATTGCTGAGCAAGGGCTGGTCATCCTGAATTTTTGCAGCTCTCTCTCTGTGTGTGGAGAAGGAATTTCTAAAACACACCCGGTCTATCAGGTGAGGATGAGAGCCACAAACCCATAGTCGCCTTGGACTGGAGTTAACCATCCAGGGGTCCTTTACCTTTTTCCAAGGACAGTCCCGGAATTACAAAAACCATCCTGGCTCCTGATTTGATCCTAGGTAAAGGTAAAGGGGGACGCGGGTGGCGCTACGGGTTAAATCACTGAGCCTTGGGCTTGCTGATCAGAAGGTCGGCGGTTCGGATCCCCGCGACGGGGTGAGCTCCCGTTGCTCGGTCCCTGCTCCTGCCAACCTAGCAGTTCAAAAGCACACCAGCGCAAGTAGATAAATAGCTACCGCTCTGGCGGGAAGGTAAACGGCGTTTCCGTGCGCTGCTCTGATTTCGCCAAAAGCGGCTCAGTCATGCTGGCCACATGACCCGGAAGCTATCTGCGGAGATGTTGCGGGGATTCGAACTGCCGACCTTCTGATCAGCAAGCCCTAGGCTCTGTGGTTTAGACCACAGACCACTCCCCTCCACCAACACTGCTGAGCTTGGGGAAGGATGAGATGATGCTTGTGCTGAGCAATGGCGACTGCGAAGGAGCAGCCCGTTGCCTCTCCATGGCCGCTACTGTTGGCCTCTTCCACACAAGACCCAGCTCCACTTGATGTGTCAGCAGGAAGAGGCCAGGGCTGCCTTGGGCGGAAAAAAGGGGAGAGGAGTGCAAGGAGTCTGGATTTTTTTAAAATAAAAAATGCTTTGTGCATCTGTGTCTATTTTTGCCCCTTTCTAAAATTTATTTATTGGTGTGTGTGTGTTTCCCTTTTTGTAAATCTACCAAAGGATGTAATAAAATAAAACCAGGATAAAGAGGTTTTCTCAGTACAGTGGTACCTCGGGTTACAGAGGCTTCAGGTTACAGACTCCGCTAACCCAGAAATAGTACCTCAGGTTAAAAACTTTGTGTCAGGATGAGAACAGAAATTGCGCAGTGGCGGCGCAGTGGCAGCAGCAGGAGGCCCTGTTAGCTAAAGTGGTACCTCAGGTTAAGAACAGTTTCAGGTTAAGAACGGACCTCCAGAACAAATTAAGTTCTTAACCCAGGATACCACTGTACATTTTTGGTGTCCTGTTGCTGAAATACTGGTGGCAGGGGGGATGGGACAAAAATGGGTGTTTGTGTGTTAAGAAGGGCCAGTTGGTGGGGAGTGAGAAATGTCCTTATTTTCATCTGAGGAATGTTTGGAGAGCATGTGACTTCTCTCCAGACAGGCAGAATGTGGTACATGTGATATTTAGCGCAATACCCTGGAAACTCCCATCACTTCTGCTGGTTTTCAGTCTGCTAAACTGTTTCTTCAGCTTATTATTGAGTTGCTTTTGTGGGCTTCTCCCCAGAAAGATGTACAGAAATGAAGGCCAATCGTACCTCCAGCTTAGAGTTGTCAACTTTCTTTATAGACTGTGCTCCTGTGCCTTTGACAGCAGCGTAGAAGTTAAGCAAGCAAACCTTTGCCCTTCCTTCCTTCCTTCCTTCCTTCCTTCCTTCCTTCCTTCCTTCCTTCCTTCCTTCTTCGTAGCCAAGTTAGATTGTCTTCCATAAACATGGTTTTAACAATGAGTCTGTGGAGGCCAATTCTGGACCCACAAGTCTTTCCACAGTGGGGACACAGGTTTCCGGGCGGGAGTTGATCACGGTGTGGATTTGCCAAGCGTGCCTTCCTCTTTGCACATTTCTCCCTTGCGTCCTGAGTTCGAGTGTCTTCAAAGCCCATGACACCTTTGGGAAAGGCTGTTCTCCAACTGGAGCACTCACAGGCAATCACCTTGTTGTGGTGGGTGGGCTTGCACATTCCTATGACTCTTGTGAGTGAAGCTTTTACTTCTATCCCCGCTGAGAAAACTGCCAATATCTTAATTTCTGCATCACACAGCTGGATAAAAGACCCAGGAAAAAACATTGGCAGTCAGACACATCCCTTTTGGAAGGTGTAAGAAGGAAGGAGTGTTTTTTGATGAGCAAGGCTGGAACTCATAAGCCAATAGTCCCACTGGGATGTGCTTGATAAAATGGGAGATATCTATGTAACCTGTCCCATTAACTGCATTTGGGTTCAGTTCCCAGTCATTGCTGATTCCACTCTGGTTCTCTAATGGCTTTGAAACATCTCTGTTTACAGCTGCGCTGTAACTCCTGTAAATATTTAACTTGGGCAAAAAAGACAAGACAAAAAAAATCATGGAACAGGAGAACAGCTCCTCTGCTTTAAAGAAAGCAATAGGCTTAGCTGCTCTCCTTAGCCATGAGGACTAAAACCTTGGCGTATTCGATGTGACGGAATACCAGATTGCAGGATGTTTTCCTAACCCTGGAAGCAGCCAGAGAGTGCCCCAAACAACAGACACGGTAGATACTTTCCCAGTATTAATCAATAATGGCTAAGAGCTTGTTATTCATTAAAACCTGGACGCCATGCTCCCGGACATCAATCAATCCCTTTCATAGGCCTCTCTTTACAGTCACATTCTTGATAAGTGATCTCTTGGGTTAATATGTTTTTTTGTTCCCAAGGGAGTCACGGAGCCTATGCACTCTCTATTCCCGTATCTTATTCGCAGGCCGTTCGGATGGAGTGACTCTCCCAACAACACGCTACTGACTTGGACCTTGTTTGCTGAACAAAAGGCCTCTTATTGCATTGCCGGATCACATTCCTGCTTATCTCGGTGCCATGCTCTCCTTGGCCAAAAGTTCTGGAGCTGCGCTCGCCTGGCGATGCCATGATGCTTCAGGTTGATCCGCCACACAAACTCAGACCCGTTGGAAGTCCGGTGGATAAAATTTCTTGACTGGTGCAATTCGGGTTGCTGTCATCTGCACATTTTAAAATCTCTATCCTACTGTTCAGCAAGCTGGATCGCTATTTTGATTTATTTATTAATTGCAGCTTGTAATTTGTTTTTTTTAAAGATTCAGACAAACCACAGGGAGCAGCAAGAGCAGCAGCAATAATAATAAAAAGCAGCAATAAAGAAAACAGCGGGAGTGAGATAAATTATCCATGAAAAGTTCTGGAAAATCAGATTGTCTTCATTGAAAGCTGAAAAGCTGAAACCTAGATGCTGCTTATAAGAATATAAAGTTCACATCACCCGTGTCTCTGAGCAGTGAGAGGGGTCCCAGGCACTTGCCAAGCAGGGCCAATCGTGTCTTTAGGATAAATGCTTTTATTACACATGTATACAACCTAGCAGTTCGAAAGCACGTCCAAGTGCAAGTAGATAAATAGGTACCGCTCTGGCGGGAAGGTAAACGGTGTTTGTGAACTGCTCTGGTTCGCCAGAAGTGGCTTAGTCCTGCTGGCCACATGACCCGGAAGCTGTCTGCGGACAAACGTCGGCTCCCTCGGCCTGTAAAGCGAGATGAGCACTGCAACCCCAGAGTCGGCCACGACTGGGTCCCTTTACCTTTACAACCTGAGCATGAGATGGAGGAGCTCAGAGCATTAACACCTCAACAGATCTTAATTCTCCATTAGTCACAACTTTGGATCCAGCACAGAACACGCAGGTCTCTGTGTCTCCCGCTTCCCGTCTGCTTCCGACTCAGCTCTCACACAAAGCTCTAGCTATTGTTCTCCTATACAGAGGTGATATCTGGTTTTCAACTTTGTGATACTGTCATACCTTAGGTTACAGACGCTTCAGGTTGCGTTTTTTCGGGTTACGGACCCGCCGAAACCCGGAAGTACCGGAACATGTGCAGAAGCACTGAATTGCAACCCGCACATGCACAGACATGGCGCTGTGACTTGCGAGCATGCCTCTCACACGGACCACGTTTGCAACCCGAGCATCCACTGTATATCACCAGCTAAACATCACAATATACTGATGTACTGATATATCACAATGGAAGGGAGTGGGTGGTGCTTTGGTCTAAACCACTGAGCCTCTTGGGCTTGCTGATCGGAAGGTTGGCGGTTCGAATCCCCGTGACGGGGTGAGCTCTCGTCGCTCTGTCCCAGCTCCTGCCAACCTATCAGTTCGAAAACATACCAGTGCAAGTAGATAAATAGGTACTGCTGCGGCAGGAAGGCAAATGGCGTTTCCGTGTGCTCTGGTTTCTGTCACGGTGTCCCATTGTGCCAGAAGTGGTTTAGTCCTGCTGTCCACATGACCCGGAAAGCTGTCAGTGGACAAACGCCGGCTCCCTCGGCCTAAAAGCGAGATGAGCGCCACAACCCCACAGTCACCTTTGACAGGACTTAACCGTTCAGGGGTCCTTTACCTTTTTTACCTATATCACAATGCCTGAAATAAAGATGGTGTTATGGAGAGGTATTGGCTGGCTTCATGGTTTTTTTTGTGATTTTTTGCACAGCACACACACACATCTTGATTTGCAATATATTGCCAGGTCAAAAATTGTGAAACCGATAATCACGATATGGTCTTCAAACCAGTTTTGGACGATATATTGCCTAGCCCTAATAGTAGGTAGGAGGGAAAGTCCATCCAAAAGTCTGGAGGGTGTTGCCACTTCACTGTATCTCTTCTAACCTTGCTCATTCTTTTGGGATGTTGATGAGTATACTTAAGTGACAAGGCCCCTGTCATATAAATAAATTTGTCTGACTAGTTCGGCAGCCTTCTGTCTCAGATTCGAACCCTCATTGGGCCAGAAGAACTGGAAGAGATAGGGAAAACAGCCCCAAATCTTACACCGGGTGCTTGGTACCACTCACTCTGGAATATAATGGATAAAATTATCCATAATTTGAGATTTCGACAAGGATCAGAATCCCCAGAGACTTTTCATAAGATTTGGCATTCTTTTAGGACACGTGCAGCAGAACCACCATTTCTCATCACAAACCTCACAAATCTGGGACTAGAATTGATAATCTGATAATCGGGGGCAACTCAGAGATGGGCGGGGTACAAATAATAAGATTAAAATTACTGTTCTGTAGATAACACTGATAGTCTTTACTTGGGCTTTGTTATTTCAACCCACATGCAACTGTGCTCATTCTACTTGCCTATTTTATAGTTTTGTTTCTCATCTTTTAATTTCCATCTGGTGTTATAACGCTTCTCTCTGTTTTATATACCATTGCAAAATGAAATATTAATTTTAAAAAACTTTACCAAAAAAAGCCCCAGATAATTGGAAGGGATTCAGGGCATCATCCAGACTGACCCTGCCAGACCCACAACATCAGTAATAAATATAGCTGGGATACCTCAGTCAGTAAAGTGTAATAATAATAATAATAATAATAATAATAATAATAATAATAATTATACCCTGCCCATCTGGCTGGGTTTCCCCAGCCACTTTGGACGGCTTACAGCATATATAAAACCTAGTAAAATAATCAAACATTAAAAACTTTCTGATACACGGCTACCTTTGGATGACTTCTAAAAGTTGTGTACAGTGGTACCTCTGGATATGAACGGGATCCGTTCCGGAGCCCCTTCGCATCCTGAAGTAAACGTAAGACGTGACTGCGCGTCTGCGGGTCGTGTTTTGCCGCTTCCGCACATGTGCGTGACGTCATTTTGAGCATCTGCGCATGCGCGAGCGGCAAAACCCGGAAGTAGCACACTCCGTTACTTCTGGGTTGCCGTGGAGCGCAACCCGAAAATATTCATCCCGAAGCTACTTCAACCCAAGGTATGACTGTACAGTGGTACCTCGGGTTACAGACACTACGCTTCAGGTTACAGACTCCGTTAACCTAGAAATAGTACCTTGGGTTAAGAACTTTGCTTCAGGATGAGAACAGAAATTGCACGGCGGCAGCGGGAGGCCCCATTAGCTAAAGTGGTGTCTCAGGTTAAGAACGGTTTCAGGTTAAGAACGGACCTCCAGAACAAATTAAATTCTTAACCCGAAGTACCACTGTAGTTCTTTATCTCTTTGGCATCTGAAGGGAGGGACATTCCACAGGGAGGCGCCACTACCGAGAAGGCCTTCTGCATGAAACTCTTAACCTCAGGGCTGTGGGTTCGAGGCTCATGTTGCGCAAAAGATTCCTGCCTTGCAGGGGCTTCTACTAAATGACCCCTTCCAAATCTACAACGCGAAGATTAAAAAATGGAAGGAAACACACATAGATATCGACAACACGTACGTTGGCCTGGAGATTTTGCAGAGCAGAGTGTGTGCATTTCACAGAGCGCCTCCTGGGCTCCCCCTGACACCTCGCGCAAGGTGATCTGCTGCTGCACATGGTGCGCTCCGGAGGCTGTGACGGCTGCTGAGCGAGGGAAGGCGGCCGAAGCACTGATCCTATTATCCGCCTGCTGTCGCTGGAGAGAGCGACGGAAATTCTCCCATTATGTTTGCGGCAATTGCTTTGCCTGCAGTCGGTGCAGCTTCAAAGGGAGCAGGCGGTCTGAACAGCCACAGGGTGCCCAAGCCGCAGGGTGACAGGAACCAGCTGAAAATGCCAGGGCGCCAGCTGAGCAATGTTTGCTCATGGGCTGTGGTGTGGTGCTGTGCATGTAAGCAGGCTGCTCAGGCCTGGCCCAAGACGCTTTTGGCCCTCCCAGCTGCTGGTGAATCGTGGCAAGATGGTTGCACCATCCATTTAAAGGTCCCCGCAAAGGATCCTGGGAACTGTAGTTTGTTAAGGGTAGCTCCATGAGGGGTGAACTACAGTTCCCAAGATTCTTTAGGGGAAGCCTTGGCTGTTAAAAGGGGTACATATGTGCTTTAAATTGTACGTACAGTGCACATGTGAGTGAGTTTGTAGTAGTTGTAATAAATAATAATAATAATAATAATAATAATAATAATAATTTATTTAAACCACACCAATCTGGCTGGGTTTCCCCAGCCACTCTAGGTGGCTCCCAACAGAATTAAAAGCATAATAAAACATCAAACATTAAAAACTTCCCTAAACAGGGTTGCCTTCAGATGTCTTCTAAAAGTCAGATAGTTGTTTATAGTGGTACCTCGGGTTAAGAACTTAACTCGTTCCGGAGGTCCGTTCTTAACCTGAAACTGTTCTTAACCTGAAGCACCACTTTAGCTAATGGGGCCTCCTGCTGCCACTGGGCTGCCAAAGCATGATTTCTGTTCTCATCCCGAAGCAAAGTTCTTAACCCGAGGTCCTATTTCTGGGTTAGCGGAGTCTGTAACCTGAAGCATCTGTAACCTGAAGCGTCTGTAACCTGAGGTACCACTGTATTTCCTTGACATCTCATGGGAGGGCGTTCCACAGGGCAAGCGCCACCACCGAGAAGGCCCTCTGCCTGGTTCCCTGTAACTTCACTTCTTGCAGGGAGGGAACTGCCAGAAGGTCCTCAGAGCTGGACCTCAGTGTCTGGGCTGAATGATGGGGGTGGAGACGCTCCTTCAGGTCTACTGGGCCGAGGCCGTTTAGGGCTTTCAAGGTCAGCACCATACGTTGGATTTCCTTGGCTGCTACCAGGTGCTTCAGAAATATTATTCCCTTCTTCAAGAGTCTGTTTTGGCAACCCAGCCCAGCTGGCAGACTTGATGTGACATCTGACAGAGCTTATTCCGCCTCGCTGGAAATAAAAAGGCCTATAGGGGGAAGGGTTCGGTAGAGCAGTGTTTCCCAAACGTTTTTGGGCAACGGCACACCTGTTTACCGGAAAAAAATCTCGCGGCACACCACCATTAAAGCCCCGCCCCGTGACGTCAGCGCGCAGCGTCACGCCGGGAGGGACGCACAAAAGTGAAAGTTTTTTCCCTCCCCCTTGCCGGGGTGGGAGGAGGCAGCAGAGCGAGGGACTGAGGGACCGCGGCAGCTGAGGCGGCCACCCCTCGTCGCCGTCCCAAAAGCCGCCAAAAAGCCCTAAAAAAAGAGGAGCAGCACAAAAAACACACCACACACGGGGGGCGTGTTCTAATTCGCTTCTAACTCCGGGTTAGAGCGCAGCACGTGGAGGATGGGTGGGGAAAGAGAGAGGAGGCGCACTGATAGAACGCCAGGCACGGGGGCCGCCAGGGAGAGCCAGCGCGCGCCGCGCCCCGGACGCTCGCGGCCACCGCCATCCCTCCCTCCCAGGGAAGGCGGGATTAGAGCAAGCGCCCGGGCAGCAAGAAGCGCGCGCGCGCCGGCCCTGCCCTGGATCCCTCAGAACCGCCAGTCTCTGGGAAAGTGGGCGTGGCTTCAGAACTCTCAGGCAGCAGCACCCGCCGCCCGGCAAGGCTTCCCATTGGGAGGCGCGAATGCTTTAGTGGGCGGGGATTGGTGCAAATATAGGCAGGGCGGGCTGAGAGGAGGAGCCGCCGCCGAGGAGCAGCGACACCAGCAGCGTTTCCTCTCCCCCCTCCCCTCCCGTGTCAACAAGCGGGGCGCCTGCGCCGGGGGTTTGCGCGTCAGGCAGGCAGCCAGGCAGGCAGACGGCGAGAGCCCCGCGCTGGGCGGCCGCTGCTCGCCGCCGCCGCCCCGCGTCTCGCCGCCCGACTCGCCCGCCTCCCTCCCACGGCACACCAGGCAACGTCTGGCGGCACACTAGTGTGCCGCGGAACACCGGTTGGGAAACACTGCGGTAGAGCATCTGTCTCACATGCCACGGATTTCAGGTTCGGCTCCTGGCATCTCCAGGTATGGAATGTGAATATCTGAAAACCCCGGAGAGCCTCTGCCAATCAGTGCAGGTTATATAGGGCAAGGTGGACCAGTGATGATCTGACTTGGTAAATCCCTGGATTCCTAAAGCAATTAGGCTTATCCTAGGTTGGTGGTGTGGTGTAGTGGTTAGAGTGTCAGCCTAGGATCTAGGCTGACCTTGCGCCAGTCGCTCCTCTTCAGCCTAATATTGCTGTAAAGGACAGGATCCGGTCCCTGTTCCTGATAAGCTGCTGATTCCAAACCTTTTGAGTTATCTCTTCGCCTTGAAACCTGTAAAGAAAACCGTGCAAAGAAAATATGGAGGAGGAAGACAGAATTAAGGTTATCAGTCTGTATATTGAGCTGCCTTCAGCCTGTGTTATTGTTGTTGTTCTGCCCGGACACTGAGGTCCACCTCAGTAAAATTATAATTATGGAATGGGTAAAGGTAAAGGGACCCCTGACCATTAGGTCCAGTCGTGGCCGACTCTGGGGTTGTGGCGCTCATCTCGCTTTACTGTCCGAGGGAGCCAGCGTACAGCTTCCGGGTCATGTGGCTAGCATGACTAAGCTGCTTCTGGCAAACCAGAGCAGCGCACGGAAACACCATTTACCTTCCTGCCGGAGTGGTACCTATTTATCTACTTGCACTTTGTTCTGCTTTCAAACTGCTAGGTTGGAAGGAGCAGGGACCGAGCAATGGGAGCTCACCCCGTCACAGGGATTCGAACCGCCGACCTTCTGACTGGCAAGTCCTAGGCTCTGTGGTTTAACCCACAGTGCCACCCGTGTCCCTCTAATTATAGAATAGGATATCCTTATTTTTATCGGAGAAATGTTGGAGGGTCTGTAGGGGAAGCCCTCTCTGGACTTCAATGAGATCCAAAGTGCTGCCCTGGACTTCCCCGACTTGACTAAAGTATGGGGAGAGGGAGCAAGTAAGCGCTGCGCTTCATAACTGATCACATGGTGCAGTGCGCATCCTCCATTTGAATGGCAATGCCCATCAATTTACAGTGGTGCCTCGCAAGATGAAAAGAATCCGTTCTGTGATTCTCTTCATCTAGCGGTTTTTTCGTCTTGTGAAGCAAACCCATTGACGGATTAGCGCTATTAGCGCTATTAGTGCCTTTTAGCGGCTGATCGGATCAGCTGATAAGCGGCTTAGAAAAAAGGGGGGGGAAGGGAAAAAACCTGCAGGAACTCGCAAGACATTTTCATCTTGCGAAGCAAGCCCATAGGAGATTCATTTTGCGAAGCACCTCCAAAACGGAAAACTCTTTCGTCTAGCGAGTTTTCCATCTTGCGACTCATTCGTCTTGCGGGGCACCACTGTATTTATTATTAATGTTGCAATACATATATGCAATCTTTACATATGGATACATATACATTATATTTGTAAATCCACTTTTTCACATTTCATTATGTACCAACAGTTATCCATTTCTTATTTCTCGCCCTGTGTCTTCCTTCCACCCGTGCGTGACTTCCTTGTTATTATGTAACTTTATTATTGAGATTGTAATTTTGTATCTTAGTAATTAAACATTCAATCTTATATATCTGCTTAGCTTAATTTAACTTAACTTTGTGAAATCAGTCTATACATATCAATAAATTCTTGTTGGAGCATCTTTTCGTCATGTATTCTTCTACACATTTCCATTCCTGTTTGAGATTTTGATTAGATCGCATTCTAACTGTTGCCGTCATTTTTGCTAATTCAATCATTTCAAAAAAATTATTTTGCCAGTCTTTCAGTGTTGGTACTTCTTCTGATTTCGCCTCAAATTATTTTATTGGGGGACAAAGAGTTGGCTCTTATGGCTCCTGGGGAAGGGCTGGAGGAGGTCAGCAACAGAACACCTGCCTTGCATTTAGAAGTTTCCAGGTTCAATCCTCAGCATCCCAGGTAAGGATGAGAAACTGCCCTTGGAGAGCTGATGCCAGTCAGAACGGGCAATACTGAAGTCCATGGTAGTCTGACTCTGTTCAGAAAGTGGTGGTGGGGGATGAGTGTTCAGACCCCTGGGCTCTCACTTGTGGGGTGCCTCAGGGTTCTGTCCTCTCCCCCATGCTTTTCAACATCTACATGAAGCCGCTGGGAGAGATCATCAGGGGGTTTGGACTAGGTGTTCATCAATATGCAGATGCTACCCAGCTCTACCTCTCTTTCAAATCAGAACCAGTGAAGGCGGTGAAGGTCCTGTGTGAGTGCCTGGAGGCAGTTGGAGGACGGATGGCGGCTAACGGATGGAGGTTGAATCCGGACAAGACAGAAGTACTGTGTTTGGGGGACAGGAGGCGGGCAGGTGTGGAGGATTCCCTGGTCCTGAATGGGGTGACTGTGCCCCTGAAGGACCAGATGCGCAGCCTGGGAGTCATTTTGGACTCACAGCTGTCCATGGAGGCACAGGTCAGTTCTGTGTCCAGGGCAGCTGTCTACCAGCTCCATCTGGTACGCAGGATGAGGCCCTCCCTGCCCGCAGACTGTCTCACCAGAGTTGTGCATGATCTAGTTATCTCTCGCTTGGACTACTGCAATGCGCTCTATGTAGGGCTACCTTTGAAGGTGACCCAGAAACTACAACTAATCCAGAATGCAGCAGCTAGACTGGTGATTGGGAGTGGCCGCCAAGACCATATAACACCCGTCTTGAAAGACCTACACTGGCTCCCAGTACGTTTGCAAGCACAATTCAAAGTGTTGGTGCTGACCTTGAAAGCCCTAAACGGCCTCAAAGGCCCAGTAGACCTGAAGGAGCATCTCCACCCCCATTGTTCAGCCTGGACATTGAAGTCCAGCACCAAGGCCCTTCTGGCAGTTGCCTCGCTGTGAGAAATGAGGTTACAGGGAACCAGGTAGAGGGCCTTCTTGGTAGTGGCACCCGCCCTGTGGAATGCCCTCTCCCCAGATGTTAAAGAGAAAAATAATTACCAAACTTTTAGAAGACATCTGAAGGCAGCCCTGTTTAGGGAAGCTTTTAATGTTTAATAGGTTATTGTATTTTAGTGTTTTATTGGAAGCCGCCCACAGTAGCTGGGGAAACCCAGCCAGATGGGCAGGGTATAAATAATAAATTATTATTATTATTATTATTATTATTATTATTATTATTATTAGGCAGCTTCCTGTGTCTTCAGGAAAGGGCTGTAATTTGGTGGTTAGAGCATCTGCTTTGCATGCAGAAGGTGTCAGGTTCAATCTCCCGGTAGGGCTGGGAATCCTGGAGCTGCTGCTGCTGCCGGCCAGTGCTGGCAATACTGATCTAAACGGCTACACAAAACTTCCTGTGTTCCCCAGCTGAACTCACCATCTTTCCATACTACAGGGATGAATGCTGGGAGATGTCTGAAAAATAGGTGCTGGGGCTGATGTCTGGGAAGCAGCAAAAGCTTGCTTACGGTAGTAACCCTTTCCTCTCTGGATGCATGCAGGTTTTGTTAAGTTGTGGGTGAACATATCAGACGACACAGCAATTCTTCAAACAGCTCTTGTTTATTCACAGGCCAGAACAGAACTGAACTGAATGGTTCAGCCAGCCTGCTTATATAGAGCTCCACTACAAAGCAATGGTGGGATGTGGGTGGCGCTGTGGGCTTGCCGATCAGCATGTCGGCGGTTCGAATCCCTGCGACAGGGTGAGCTCCCGTTGCTCGGTCCCTGCTCCTGCCAACCTAGCAGTTCAAAAGCATGTCAAAGTGCAAGTAGATAAATAGGTACCGCTCCGGCGGGAAGGTAAACGGCATTTCTGTGCGCTGCTCTGGTTCTCCAGAAGCGGCTTAGTCATGCTGGCCACATGACTGGCTACACATGCTGGCTATACGCCGGCTCCCTCGGCCAATAAAGCAAGATGAGCGCCGCAACCCCAGAGTCGGCCATGACTGGACCTAATGGTCAGGGGTCCCTTTACCTTTTTACAAAGCAACAGTAACAACTTTCTGTAACTATCCAATCACTGAATGTCACTTTCAATCCCTTATTTGCATATGTGGACCTGAGTGAAAACTATCTACAGTATTTCCCTCCTGGCCCAGGGTGAGAACTTCAGTACATAACACGTTTAATACATAGAAGCCAACTCCTAGGGCAGTGGCGTAGCGTGGGGGGTGCAGGGGGGGCCGGCCGCACCGGGCGCAACATCTGGGGGTTAGGGGGCGCAAATCCATGGGTTAGGGGGCGCAAATCCACGGGTTAGGGGGCGCAAATTACTTGCCTTGCCCCGGGTGCTGACAACCCACGCTACGCCACTGCCTAGGGGTCAAGGTCCCTTCGGCTGCCCCAATAAAATATTTGGAGGCTCCCCCCCCCAGTTAATAGGCATTGCCATTCAAATAGTGTGCGTGCGCCGTGTCTTGTGATCGATTATGTGGGGCGGGGCTTAGGCTTACCTGCCTCCCCCCAATATTTTATTCAAGTTGCGCCCCCCCCCCCGTTTAATAATATAAGGTCCCGGGGCTGAATGCTGCTGGAAACCAAACGCTTCCCTACCTGGCTGAGACCGGAAAGCGAACGGTTCTCAAACCAAAAGGTGCTGAAGGCTGGGTCTCCCCGGACACTCTGCCTGCCGTGACCCTTTCCTGGCTGAAAACGGGCAAAAATCACCTTCCCGCCGCGGAGAAAGAAAGGTCCCGGGGCTGAACTGCGTTATAGTCCCCGCTTTCCTGGCTGGCTGCGTGGCTGGGCGGGTCCGGGCGCGGAGAGCTCCGCCTCTGCTTCCTTCTCCGCCTCGCTCGTCTTCGGGCGCCCGGGTTGGAGCAGACGCGGTTCTCTCGGCCGTCCTGGAAGCCCGGTGGCTCGGAGCCGCGATGACCCAGCCCGGGGCTACTCGAGCGGGGTAGCCGAAGCGCCGCCAAGCCGGCCGGGATTAGGAGAAGCGGGAGAAGGGAGAAAGAGGGAGAAGGAGGAGGAGGGCGCACGGCTCGGGCGCCTTGGAGAGCTCGCTTTTGTTCCGCTCCTTGGCGCTGCGGCAACTCCGCCGCCGCCGCCTGCCCGGAGCGCAGAGCCTCGGGGAGGGGGGGGGAGAGAAGCAAGAGACGGGCCCGGCCGCTCCCCGTCCTTCCCCGGCTCTGGGTCCCGCAGGGCCGCCGCTGCGCGAGGGAGGAACACGGCAGAGTCCGGCCAAGGGTCGCTTGCGCCCGGCGCGCCTCGCCTCTCCAAAGGCACCGAGGCGCCCCCGCCGCCGCCGAGGTTACACAAGCGCGCCCAGGGAGCAGGAAGGCGCCGAGGCAGCCCCACAAGTGCCCGCCGGAGCCGGAGCGTTTCTCGACCGAGGCGAGCCAAGGTAAGCGCGGCGCCTCGCCGGGACGCCCAGGCGAGGTTTGCGCGCCCCTTCCCCCAAAACCGGCGCGCCCGGGACTCCTCGCGCTCAGGCTTTTTGCGCGCTCGGGGACGTGGGCTAGGTTTGGGAGGGGGTGCTTTATGGGGTCTGTGGAATCGAGCCTTGTTTTCAACCCCGGTGTTAGTGGCTTTCCCTGGAGCGCATAAGGAGCGCTCCTTAACGCGCGGCTTGGATACGCGCAAGTGTGAGGTTCTTCGGGTTGCCAACTTGCCGGGGTGGTTCTGCTCCTGTGGCTTTGAGAGGAGCTCGGCCGGGGTAGCCTGCTAAGCGCTGGAGGCGGAATTGTGCCGGCGCAGCCACGGAGGCAAGGTTAAAAGTTGGCAACCCTGGGAGTGGCTGCGGATCCCATTTCAACTCCGTTCCATCTATGCAAGTTTGCTGGGAGGTACAGCTGCCTTCAGTGGGGCTTACTCCGAAGTAAGTAGGGCATGCAAAGGAATGCATTCTCAGGTGCATTTTCTGTTAAAGAAAACAGGAGAGAGATCGCCCAACTTAGATTCCTGTATCTTGTTATTCCTTGCCCCTAGTCTTTGGTTTGTGGTGGGCTATATGCATTGTTTGTGTTTATGTGTGAATTATCCTCTCTGAGGGGGCCTGTACTGAAGATGGTGCCACCTCCCTTGAGTAAAGCGATCGACTTCTTTTCATTCCTCTAAGTCTCTTGTGCTGTGTTAGTTGCACGGGAGGTAGATGTCCATCAGGTGTAGCTCACTATCTTCCTTACCCCTGCAGCATCCCAATACCCTGATGGGGAAAACCTTTCCTGGCTGAATTTCTGCTGGGTAAAGGCATAGCAGCCGCACCATTTAAATGAAGGAACCGTGGCTCAAAGATCTCTGGCTCCTCATTGCCCAAATCTACAATGTAAGTGCTTTGGGGCTAGGACTTGTTGTCTCTGACCACATCTGTTCTGTACCTTTAAAGCACTATGCTACTGCTTTAAGCAGTCATGGCATCCCCCAAAGAATCCTGGGAAATGTAGTTTGCTGAGGCTACGGAGAGGTGTAAAGAGACCCCCCTATTTCCCTCACAGAGCTATATAATTTGCAGAGGGGTTTAACCGTCAGTCCCTGCTCCCAGGGAACTCTGGGAATTGTAGCTCTTTGGGGAATAGGGGTCTTCCACCAATGCGTGGACAAACTACACTTCCCAGAATGCTTTGGGGGAAGCCGTGGCTGTTAAAGTGGTAAGAGGGCTTTAAATATTATGGAGCGGCTGTGGCCTCTGTTTATGCTACCGTGAAGCAGGGATGAATGGAGACTGGACTCTGTTGGTTTACAGCAGGAACAGAACTACGTTCTCCCACCCAATTTGGCGGCTGAAATGAAGTGATGTGACTAGGAGTGGATTTTGCATGTGTGTGAAAGGCCTGTGAGCTCATCTCCACTCTGAAAGCAAATTCCTAGGGTTCAGGAGGTGCTTTGGCCACACCCTGTTCTTTCCTTCTAACTGTATGGCTGCTTCCAGGTGATCTGTGCATTGTGTGTTTATCCTGATACGTTCGCAGGGAGGTTAGACCAAGTTGCGTCAAACAAGTGTTGTTCCGCCTTTTTTTGCTGCATTTCCCCTTCACTTCCGTAATTGCAAAAAAAGAGAAAGAAAGTACGATCTTTTTGTGGAGGGAAGCGGGTTTGTGTGCGAGGCCTCCCAGTCGACTATAACTGCTCAACCCGACTGTCCCACTCTGTGATTGGTTCCTTGCCCGCCTCCCCCTGCCTTGAAAATAACAACAGTCTGGAAGCCCCCTAACACCTTTTGCACCTGGCTGTGCATGGGTGGTATTTGTTTGTTGATTTATTTTTCTATTTCTGGCCTCTCTTTTGTGCTTCATCCCACAATCACCTGCCCAGGTGGGTTACATAAACTGAAACGCAATCACGAAATAATAATCAACAAATGGGAAAATGGAAACGTTGGGCTTCTAGCAAAAATTGCGAAGCAGATCGGACGAGTGTGAGATCCACTCATTCTTTTGGTAAAGGACCATGTGTCAGGGATATGGGAGCTCAGGCCTTGTGGCCCTCGAACCTCTCTGAGGGCCACGCTCCCTTCTCAGCCTTGCTTATTCTCTCCACAGAATTTCTCCAGTGTTTTCTCTTGTCCTTGCGCTCTGAGGGTGATGCTTCTTGTTTGCCTGGATGGAGAATAGAGATGGATGCCTGAGAAAATTTGTTGCTCCTCCCACTTTTGCTCCTAGCCCTGCCCACCTGCATGTGGCCCCTGAAAGCTTGCCTAAGAAGGAATGAGGCCCCTGGGCTGTGAAAGGTTTCCCACCCCTGTATTATACTGGGAGGTCTGTTCTGTGATTAGTTCATACGCCTCCCTCATCTTCCTGCTCGCTTCTGCCAAAGTGTTTTGGAACCGGCTTGCCATTAAAACTGATGCTCAGCGTGTCCTGGGTTGTAGCGGAATGTGTATTTTTGAAGTTAATGTTTCCCCGACGTCTTGGACGAGCGTCTCTTGGCTTGCTCGGCTGACTTCGTTCCGCTCATGCCATAAATCTCTGCTTCACTTAATTTAGGACGGAACTATTTGTCTCTCTTCTCCCCCGGCACTCCCTGGCCGAATCTGGACAGGAGAGGTGGCTGCGATGGTCTCACCCTCTACCCGAAAGGCCACATCTGCCTATAGCGTTTCCGCAGTGACCTGTGCAAATCCCTCGTGGCACAGAAGTCTTGAGGCAAATGTGCGATCATCCTTGCGGGGAGCTGATGTTTCCATGCCAGCGGGAATATCCCAAGCTCAAAAGAGATCTCCCTTGACATTTGTTAGTGCAATTTATTTTCCTCTTAGCTACCCTGTCAGCCTTCCCCAACTTGGTGCCCTCCAGATGTTCTATTATCTATCACGTCAATATCCCAACTTTCCCCAAGGACCTCAGGCATGTGGTTCTCCCTCTCCCCTTTCCACCCCCTCACGACAATCCTGCGAGGTGGGTTAGGCTTAGAGGCAGTGTCTGGCCCAAGGACACCCTCAAAGAGCTTTCTATGGCTGAGTGAGGATTTCAACCCTGGTCTCCCAGGTCTGAGTCGGACACTGCCCTACACTGGCGCAGTCGTTGTTTGGAACTACGACTCCCACCGTCACCCTGAACCAGCATGGCTGTGTGGTGCCAGCACGGTTTGAAATTGTTGTTGTTGTTTAGTTGTTTAGTCGTTTCCGACTCTTCGTGACCCCATGGACCAGAGCACGCCAGGCCCTCCTGTCTTCCACTGCCTCCCGCAGTTTGGTCAGACTCATGTTCGTAGCTTCGAGAACACTGTCCCACCATCTCGTCCTCTGTCGTCCCCTTCTCCTTGTGCCCTCCATCTTTCCCAACATCAGGGTCTTTTCCAGGGAGTCTTCTCTTCTCATGAGGTGGCCAAAGTATTGGAGCCTCAGCTTCAGGATCTGTCCTTCCAGTGAGCACTCAGGACTGATTTCCTTAAGAATGGAGAGGTTTGATCTTCTTGCAGTCCATGGGACTCTCAAGAGTCTCCTCCAGACCAGAATTCAAAAGCATCCATTC
The DNA here is from genome assembly GCF_964188305.1 of Podarcis bocagei. Taxonomy (NCBI): domain Eukaryota; kingdom Metazoa; phylum Chordata; class Lepidosauria; order Squamata; family Lacertidae; genus Podarcis; species Podarcis bocagei. Next base: position 100,729,759 of record NC_138130.1, on the reverse strand, counting down.
TTTGGCGATCAGCCTTCTTTATGGTCCAGCTCTCACTTCCATACATCACTACTGGGAAAACTATAGCTTTAACTATACGGACCTTTGTTGGCAAGGTGATGTCTCTGCTTTTTAAGATGCTGTCTAGGTTTGTCATTGCTTTCCTCCCAAGAAGCAGGCGTCTTTTAATTTCATGACTGCTGTCACCATCTGCAGTGATCATGGAGACCAAGAAAGTAAAATCTCTCACTGCCTCCATTTCTTCCCCTTCTATTTGCCAGGAGGTGATGGGACCAGTGGCCATGATCTTCGTTTGAAATTAGCCAGGCGCATTTTGCACCTGGCTTTCCACTCAGGAGCCAGTGGCTGATAGCCGGTTGGAAAACACGCCTGGCGAATTTCGAATACAGCTCCAGTGTTAACCTCTGCTCCCCCCTGGCTGCAGCATTTTGTGAACATCAAAAATTTTGGTTTGCATTTCTTTTTAAATTTCTGCTTGACACCTAAATAGAATTTAAACTTTCCCAGATTTCTTTGGGGGGTGTTATCTGTACAGATATCTTGGACCGCCTGATCAAGATTAATGGTACCTCATCAGCTTAGCCAGGAGGAGTGGGCTGGGTCAACGCGACCAATTAAGAGCCTTCCTTAATGTCTTAATAAGCCTGATGGCTTGGACAAGCTGATGGCACCATGGAGGTATTGCAGCTGAAAGCGCCTTCAGATCTGAGCACTTCTCTCTCGGGGCAGGAGGGAGGGAGATGGTGGCAAAGGTGGGACCTGGTTTTGCGGACAGTGAAGGGATACAATTTATGCCAAAGCCCCCTCCGGTGCAGAGGAAGGCAGCTACTCCAGGCTTCAGGCCGAATAACGTTGCAAGGAATCACTCTTTTAATGTGGCAGCCCGTGTCCCTCTGGAACTCCCTGCCTCTTGATATTACGCCTGTGCTTTTATTGCCCTGGTTTTGATGCCTGCCAAAAGCCTCATCATTTGGGCAAGCCTGATGTTGCATGCTGTTGTATTGTGTACACCAGTTTCTTCTTTTGAACTGTCAATTTTATCTATGTTTTGAGCTCCCGCCCCCCACTGTCATACTGGCAAAGAGGTCGTCTTTTGCTTGCTTTAAAGAATCAGCTTGCCTCTTCCGCAACAGGACCCCTTTCCAGAGAAATTGGGCAGCCAGGTTCAATTACGGGTGCCTGTAGCTCGCATGCCCTCGACGCCTTGCGTATTATTTCCACTGGGGGTTTCCAAGCTCGCCTGGGAGCCGTGGAGCGAGCGAGGTGAAGGGATGTGCTCAACTCCCCCTGTAATGGATGGAAAAAATCCTATTGACACGGTGGATACAAAGGGTTGGGAATGAAGCGTTCCTGAGCTGTCCAAAGGAAATAAAAGAAATCAGATTAATGAGCAGAGGTGGAAAATTAGGAGGGGTCTGTATGGAGCTGCAGAAAAAAATTTGTGGCAATGCCTTGCCTTCTACTCAGGATCCCTTTTCTCATCTGCTCTAAGCCTGTCCTTAAATAACTGCAAGGTGGCGTCGCGCAGCGAGGAAGAACATTGAACTGTGAGCTTTTAAATCCTCACTTCGGCTAAGCAGAGATTTCCGCCCGCTGGGTGGCCTTCGGTAACTGCTCTCTTTCAGCCTTTTGACCCCCGTTCATCCATCAGATGGGTGTGAAACTGGACTACCTGATACAGGCATTTAAAAGGTGGCGGAGGACTTGGGAAATGGCTTTGAGCTGCCTACAAATGGGCTCCCCTGCAGGGGAGGGTTTGGGATACAGTGCTAGAAACTCGGATATATATAAGCTTATTGTCAAATGGCACCTTAATCCTAGGTTACGGAAGCCACAACAGAATGTCTAGGCGCTATATATATTTTTTTACAATGAAATTTATCCCCCTCCTTTTAGAAGTATATCTTTATTGATTTAAAATAAATACATTTATGGGAAAACAGACAAACAAGCATATAATCAAACAAACAAATAATGGAGAAGTCAAACAAACAACCACAATATAATTTTAATTTCCTTCTTTATAAGTTTTATAATTGATTTCAGTATCGGGAGTATAAATGATGCTAATTACACTGATTTGTTGTTTCCTACAATGAAATTTAGTATTGTAATTATTATTATTATTATTAGTTTCATTTCTATACCGCTTTACATTTTAAAGAATACCAAAAACAATTTGTGACACGTAAAAACACATCAAATCAAGCAATCCCGAATAAAACAAATTCAAGCTTCCAGGAAAATATTTCAGATCCTTCTCTGAGTGACCTTTTCCTTTCCCCATGTTTACCCACTTAATTTATAGGGCTGCGCCATAGCAGAAGAACTCTGGAAAGCCCGTGTGCTGTAGTGGTTAGAGTGTTGGACTAGGACCTGGGAGATCAGGGTTCAAATCCCCCCACTGCCATGAAGTTCACTGGGCGACCTTGGAATCAGTCACTGCACCTACCTCACAGGGTCATCGTAGGGATTAACTGAGGAGGGGGGGGATGTACCCCTTGGAGAAAAAGGTTTGATATAAATGCAATCAATAATCTCTTCTTCTGACCTGCTTAAGAAAGCTGGAGGGGCCAGCCAGGTGGAGCTGTCAGTTGCCAACCTGGCAACCCAGAGATCTTGACGTGGTCGCAATTGGACCCACGCCAGTTGCAAAATCTGCCTAGCTAATTTCTAACACTGTTGGGGAACCTATGATCAGTGTTAGAATTTAGCCAAGTGTCAGGTGTGTTTTGCTACTGGTCCAATTGTGACGACGTCGAGATCTTTGGGTTGGTGACAGAGGAAAGCAACATGTCACTTAGGGAAGGACCTGAAATATTTTCCCTGAAGCCTGAATTTGTTTTATTTGATGTTTTAATGGGTTGTGAACCACTTTGAGATTTTCTTTCTTTCTTAGAAAGCAGTATAGAAATAGAAAGCAGTATAGAAATAATAATACAGTCATACCTCGGGTTACAGATGCTTCAGGTTCTGTTTTTTCGGGTTACGGACCGCCGAAACCTGGAAGTACCGGAACGGGTTACTTCCAGGTTTCGGCGGCCGTGCATGCGCAGAAGTGCCAAATCGCAACCCGCTCGTGCGCAGGTGCGCCACTGCGGGTTGTGAACACCTCAGGTTGCGAACATGCATCCCGCACAGGTCACGTTCACAACCTGAGCATCCACTGTAATAATAATAATAATAATAATAATAATAATAATAATAATAATAAACAAAATAACCTGACTACAAAAAAGTGCCTAGACATTCCATTGTAGCAAATGCAGCTGACTGCCTATATGATGATCCTGGACTGCAATTGCTGTCATCTTTGACTGCTGGCGAAGGCTCAGCTCGTGACCAAGCGAAGATTTTGGCAGCTTTGATGCAGAGCGTTCACTGTGGAACAGCTCTGTGTTTGAACATAAGAAAAGCCTGCTGGATCAGGCGAAAGGTCTGTCTCGTCCAGCATCCTGTTCTCTCACAGGGGCCACAATATGCCTTGTGGGAAACACCCAGGTAAGGACCTGAGGTGCAGCGGCGCTTTCCCAACCTGCAATACTCATTGGCTGGCGTTTGAGGCCTAGCGTTCTGGCACTCAGATGTAGCACGCACCCTTATCCTCCACAAATTTCTCCAATCTGCTTCTAAAGCCATCTGAGTTGGTCATCAGTACACCTTGTGGCGGTGAGTTCCACAGGTTCACTACGCGCTGTGTGCAGATATACTTCAATGTGCGGGTCCTGAACCTTCCAGTGTTCAGCTTTGTTGCATGTCCCCAAGGGGCATAAAAAAGTTTTCTTCACAACACACCGTACATAATTTTTATACTGTACACCTTTCCCCGGTCTCCTCTCAACTCTGCATTTCTCTCAACTAAAAAGTCCCAGTGGCTGCAACAGACAGGGCAGTCACTTCATCCCTTTGATTATTTCAGTTGCCTTTCTCTGAACTTTCCCCAACCCTACAGTATCCTTCTCCTTGTGTGTTCAGACCCAGAAACCTCCCCACTAAATAAATTCACACTTGACTCAAATTTTTGGTTTGGTTTTTGGCAGAATTTAGGCCACAACTTAATTGATTAAGGCAAGTGACTGGTTGCATAGGCTCTGGTTCGACTAGCTCTCTGCCATGCAGGTAGCGCTGACCCAGGGTTCCAGCATAGGTCAGCCAAGGGTGAACACCTGGGTAAGCGGGAAGCCAGGAACAGGCTTTCTCCGCCACATAAATGTCCCCTGGACTCAGGCACGGGCACAACCCCCTCTCAGGGCTTGACCAAACCATCGAGTCCCTGGATTCCTTTCACGGAATCCCCTTCACATAGGGATGGTGAGAGCGTTCTCCCATCCCTATCACCTGAACCAGTGCCTGTCCGCAACCTTACAAGTTGTGACGATTTGCTACGTGGCAGGCGAAACCCAAATGGCAACAGCCAATCAGCCAAGTGGGGGAAATTCCTGCTGTGCCCCTGTCCCAACGGCACACGACGGCATAGCGAGGTCAAGCGCAAAGCCCTAAAAGTAGGGAGAGGTGGGCGGCTGGGTCCCCTTTTGGACTGGGTCCCATTGGCCAGATTGAACCCAGGTTTGAGGGACCTACCAATTGGGTGTTGTGGCTGACCAATCATACCCACCCACAACACAGGGAGTCGGTTGTCCAGGTCCCACCGCAATACGTGCCCCCTTTAAGGGAGGACCCAATTTGGCATTCTGCTCAAAGCAACATTCCTACATGTTTTCCCCATTTAGCTTTTGCACCTCCCCCCCCCTTTTTTTGGAAAATCTGACTTTTCCTTTTTCCTTTTTTTTTTAGCACAATGGAACAGATGCTCCATTTCCCTGGGTGTAAATTTCCTAAGCCCACAGCTGTTCGTGTATGAGCATAAGTGGGATATGTGTCTTGCATCCCAATAAACCCTGACTGATGGGACTTAGCAGGCAAATCTAGAGGGAGATGGGTTCAGGGACAGGTACCAAATATACGATGCAAGAGGGGAGGGCATATTCTTACCCCACCAACCCACAACTGAGCACCTGAACAGCAATTAATTCCCCCTCTCTACTTAAATAGGCTTTTTAGCATATTTGTACACCCATACCAGGTGTTTTGCATGAAACTGTTAACAGTCTAATGTAATGGATCTAGGAGCATATTTTTAAAATGCATTGTTAAGCAGAAATGTGTTGTTGCAGTGTTTGGGACTTTTTAATGCAGTCTGGTGCAACCTGCCACAGAGCAACTTCACGTAACGTAAGTGTGGTGTAGTGGTTAGAAGAATATCGGTCTGGGATCTGGGAGACACGGGTTTGAATCACCACTCGGCCATGAAGCTCACTGGGTGACCGTGTCCTAGGCAGTCTCTCTCATCCTAATCTTCCATCTCTTTTAAATGTGAAGGCAGTGAAGGTCCTGTCTGGAGGCGGTTGGAGGATGGATGGCAGCTAATGGATTGAGGTTGAATCTTGACAAGACAGATGTACTGATTTGGGGGGACAGGAGGCGGGTGGGTGTGGGGGACTCCCTGCTCCTGAATGGGGTAACCATGCCCCTGAAGGACCAGGTGCACAGCCTGGGAGTCATTCTGGACTCACAGCTATCCATGGAGGCGCAGGTCAATTCTGTGTCCAGGGCAGCTGTCTACCAGCTCCTGGTACACAGGATGAGACACCACCTGCCTGCGGACTGCCTCGCCAGAGTGGTGCATGCTCTAGTTATCTCCTGCCTGGACTTCAATGTGCTCTACGTGGGGCTACCTTTGAAAGTGACCCGGAAACTGCAATTAATCCAGAATGCGGGAGCTAGACTGGTGACTGGGAGCAGCCGCCGAGACCACATAACACTGGTCCTGAAAGACCTACATTGGCTCCCAGTACGTTTCCAAGCACAATTCAAAGTGTTGGTGCTGACCTTGAAAGCCCTAAACGGCCTCAGTCCAGTAGCCCCGAAGGAGTAGTAGAGTGTCTCCACCCCCATCATTCAGCCCGGACACTGAGGTCCAGCTCCGAGGGCCTTCTGGCAGTTCCCTCGCTGCGAGAAGTGAGGTTACAGGGAACTAGGCAGAGGGCCTTCTCGGTAGTGGCGCCTGCTCTGTGGAACGCCCTCCCAGCAGATGTCAAAGCAATAAACAACTATCTTACTCTTAAAAGACAACTGAAGGTGGCCCTGTTTAGGGAGGTTTTTAATGTCTGGTGATGTATTGTTTTTAATATTCAGTTGGAAGCCGCCCAGAGTGGCTGGGGAAACCCAGCCAGATGGGCTTGGTATAAATAATAAATTATTATTATTATATAAGGTTGTTGTGGGGACGAGAATAAATGTACGGCCACCTTGAGCACCTTGGAGGCAGTGTTAGAAACTCAGATATTTAACCTAGGCCCCAAATAGCTCCTTAAAACCAAGGTTACAGTCGCCAAAATGGAATGTCTAGTTGCCATTTTTTGGGAGGCAAGACACTCTAGATTCTTTGTTTTTCAAATGACGGACTGACTGTGACTGATTCTCAGTTGAACATCTGGCTAGTTCGGATGGCAACCTGGAGCTAGCTTAAGAGCTTTGAGAACCTAAAGAAGAAAAATCACTTGATCCAAACAGTCCACTTTTCGTTTCGCCTATCCTGACCTCTTTTTCCAAATGGCGACTGTTCCTAATCAGGCTGCACAGAAAAAGTTCCAGAAATTCATTCCGATTGTGCAGATAAAATACGACCGATAAAATGGTACAGGATGGGGTGTTAGTGTGCGAAAACAGTCCGGATCCAATGATCCCCGGATGGAGAGATTAGACGCCATCCTGCCCCTGGGCATCAATCACTTGGTTGCAGGTGGCCGATAGCCAGGTGCAATACGTGCCTGGCGCCTGGCTAACTTCGGACACTGCTTGGAGGAGAGGTGAGTTCTGAACGCAATCGATAAACGAAAGTCAGCTCTTCAAATTTGTACGTTTCCCAGCTGTACCAAACTCCATTCATCTTGTCCGTTCTTTGCTACAGCAGGAATTCTGGTCTCTGACCAGATGGCAAACTAGGATCTTTCCACGCCTGAAATCTTTGCCCTCTCCAGATTTGAAGCACTTCCTATTTTTAGAGGCAGCAGGGCTTAATCTGTCTGCAAAGGCTTCCACAAATCCTGTCTTGTTTGCCTGCTTTCGGACAGGAGGAAAGGAATTGGAGTTAGCATGGCAAAGAAGGAGGGCTTTTATCTTTTGCAGCAAGCAAGAATCAGAGATGTTCTGTTTCTGCACGTTACATCTGCTGTCTTAAGCAGACTGCCTTGTTTTTCTGTAAGATCCTATCCCTTTGCCATGCAGAAGGGAGGATGCTTTTGGAATATTAAAAGCAATCATTTAAAAAAAAAAAAGTGGGAGTTTGTGAATTAAAATAAAAACTTCTTAATGAAAATCCTGTCCTTTCAGATTAAGCTCCAAGTGAGTTGCGGTCAGACGAACCTGTTTGTGTGTGTGCTGAGTTTTTGTAGAAGGAAGGGAAAGGGAAGTCACGGAAGGTATAGATTGGCTTCAGATTCCCAGGAACTTTCACATCCAGTTTGAGAATGTGTCTGTTTGAAAGCAAGCTTCTTGTATATGCTGGGGGAAATTTCTCTCGCCAGGTGCTTTCCTCATCTCAAAAAGGATATTGTAGAGCAGGGGTCAGCAAGGTTTAGCTTTGTAAAAAAAACCAGAAGCCTTTTTATTAGGTATTTTAGGTCAAGACATACCAAAAGAAATGAGGACCATATTTATGTATGCCACTACAGCAGCAAGAATGTTGATTGCACAAAATTGGAAGACAGGAGAAATACCAACTAAAGGACAATGGCAATAGAAGTTGATGAACTATGCAGAACTGGTAAAAATGACAGAAAGACTAAGAGAAAAAGGCAACAGAGACTTTGAAAAAGACTGGGAACCATTCGTTACTATATTTGCGGAAACAAAGAAAGGCAATAGACTTGATGGCAGGATTTAAATAAACATCCACATTATTGTTGTTGTTGTTTAGTCGTTTAGTTGTGTCCAACTCTTTGTGATCCCATGGACCAGAGCATGCCAGGCACTCCTGTCTTCCACTGCCTCCCGTAGTTTGGTTCAAACTCATGTTCGTAGCTTCGAGAACACTGTCTCGGCTTCAGGATCTGTCCTTCCAGTGAGCACTCAGGGCTGATTTCCTTCAGAATGGATCAGTTTGATCTTCTTGCAGTCCACGGGCCTCTCAAGAGTCTCCTCCAGCACCAGAATTCAAAAGCATCAATTCTTCGGCGATCAGCCTTCTTCATGATGCTTTTGAATTCTGGTGCTGGAGGAGACTCTTGAGAGGCCCATGGACTGCAAGAAGATCAAACCGATCCATTCTGAAGGAAATCAGCCCTGAGTGCTCACTGGAAGGACAGATCGTGAAGCTGAGGCTCCAATACTTTGGCCACCTCATGAGAAGAGAAGAATCCCTGGAAAAGACCCTGATGTTGGGAAAGATGGAGGGCACAAGGAGAAGGGGACGACGGAGGACGAGATGGTTGGACAGTGTTCTCGAAGCTACCAGCATGAGTTTGACCAAACTGCGGGAGGCAGTGGAAGACAGGAGTGCCTGGCGTGCTCTGGTCCAGGGGGTCATGAAGAGTCGGACACGACTAAACAACTAAACAACAACAACATGGTTCTAATCTAGCCCTGTTTAAGCAACAGATCTTTTTTAGTGTGCCTGTGAGTGAAGCTGTCTCATTCAAGCTTTGCCATTCTGAGACACCCCCGCCCCCCACTCTGCCTTGTCCGGTGAATTTTGCCGTTCGTTCGGCTGATTTTCCATTTGGACGTATCGGATCTGGGAAGGAGCTGTCGCCTTTGTGGCTGAGTGCCGAAGAGCGATCTGCTGCCTCCTTGGGCAGAGAGCCCGGCTGTGATTTATGAGCAAGTTTGCCTTGATTCTTAAGCCGGGGCACGTGTTATCCTTTGGCGTGTCTGTCAGATTGCAAGGTTATTTATGGATCCGAGAACGTCTGCGTTAACCTGCCTTGTGCCGTGACTCTCTGCCTCTCTGTGCTTTTGGGGGGGGGGGGATAAATCGACGGCTGTGGATCTGCTTGCGCTTGCTTCAGAGGAAGCCCCACTGAACTCCATGGGAGTTGCTTTCAGGGAAAGCCGCAAGTAGGATCCTTCCATTTCAATATGTCGCTGACTGGTCTCCTTCCACTTTGGTTGGTGGCCTTGTGAAGGCCAACACTTCCCATGGGTTTGACAGCCAAACAGAATAGCAGAATCCTATTAACAAAAATGTCGTCTTTTTTAATGTTCTTTATTGGTTTTACAGATTTTCCAAATTTTGCCATCATAATCGTCCACCACTGGACCTAACGGTCAAGGGTCCCGTTACCTTTACCTTTAATACATAATACATACCTTATTTCTTTTAACCTTAATACTTTAATTTTAAACAAATTTGTACTTCCCTCTCTCCTCCTTTTGGCTTCTCTATATTTACGCATTTGTCATGTTTACATTCTCTGTGTACTTAATACTATGGAATAATACTATTCAAAATTTCATTCATGTACATCCTTCAACTGTTGCAATATGTTTGTTCAATATTCTTAAATCCAAAACGAATGATTTTTAATAAACATTGTGAGGTCTATTTCCGTCCCGAGAGTCTTTATTTGTGTATACAGTGGATGCTCGGGTTGCGAACGTGATCCGTGCGGGAGGCACATTCACAACCCGCAGTGCCGTGTCTGCGCATGCGTGGGTCACGATTCGGCGCTTCTGCACATGCGCAAAGTGTGATCTAGTGGTTCTGCACGTGCGCAATTGCCAAAACCTGGAAGTAATCCATTTCGGTACTTCCAGGTTTTGGCGCGTCCATAACCTGAAAACACGTAACCCGAAGCGTCTGTAACCCGAGGTATGACTGTAGTTCTTTTCTATGTATGTTGTAAATTTCAACCAATCTCTTTGGAATGCTTCGTTGCCCTGTTCTCTGATTTTTCCAGTCAATTTTGCTATTCGCTGACCCAGCACCCAGAAATCTTCACATGGTCACAGTTGGACCCGCTCCGGAAGCAAAACATGCCTGGTGTTATGTACTGAGTTGAATAGGATCCAAAAGGCAGCAGTCTGATTGGTCCTAAAACAATAGGATTCAGAATGCAGCAGTCTGATTGGCCCAAAGGAGCCACCCAATCCAGCTCCAGGTGGAAGTGAATCCGCAACCTGATTGGCCTACAGGAGTATCCCGGAATGAGCCAATCACATGGGGTCCATTGCGCAAATAATGTATATAAGGCAGACATTCTGGGGGAACTTCCATTCCTCCTCACCACTATGAGCTGAATAAAGAGCATGAAATCCACTCTCGACTCCGAGTATATTTCACGTGGTGATTGAATTTCGAACACCTCATGAGGGTGGCTTCCAATTCCTAGTTTCGAAGTTGTTTTCCTGGAATGGGAATGCGGAGGTCAAGAACAGAAGACGGAACGTAGGTGGCTTTTAAAGGCATTAACCCTCTGCCTTTTTATTACCATCTGATCTGTGCTGCATCTCGGTAGCTGGGCATACATTTTGCATGTGAGGAAAGCCCTGGATCCGGTCTCCCTCCTCCACAAATCTCTGGGGAGAAGAGATCAGGCAGCCCATCCGGCAGAGGTGAACAGCAGCAGCCGCAGCAGTGAGCATAACCAAAGCCGCATTTTGGCCGAGGAGGCCGTTACGGGTGACTGCGTCGCCACGGGCATGGCAAGTGCTTGCGGGCGAAACATCAGGCCACCCAGAGGCCTTGCCAGCTGGAGAACCTGAGGACCTTGTCAAACCAGAGAGAAAATGATGTGCTTCGTAGGGAGAGGCATAGTGGACTTTTTTTTTTTTTTTGCAAATGCATTACTCAGTCGTCTCAATTTCTTAGTCACCCAGGCTGATCTACAGGAACCGCCTGGCCTTCGTATTGAGGCTTCCTGTCAGAGCAGTGATGCCCAACCCGAACGACCATTCTGGGAGTTGTTGTCCTAAACGTCTGGAGGGCACGAGGTTGGAGAAAGCTGCTCTGGTTTAATAATAATAATTGGAGGACGGTTGGAGGATGGATGGCGGCTAACAGATTGAGGTTGAATCCTGACAAGACAGAAGTACTGTTTTGGGGGGACAGGAGGCGAGCAGGTGTGGAGGACTCCCTGGTCCTGAATAGGGTAACTGTGCCCCTGAAGGACCAGGTGCGTAGCCTGGGAGTCATTTTGGACTCACAGCTGTCCATGAAGGCGCAGGTCAATTCTGTGTCCAGGGCAGCTGTTTATCCGCTCCATCTGGTACGCAGGATGAGACCCTCCCTACCCGCAGACTGTCTCGCCAGAGTGGTGCATGCTCTGGTTATCTCCCGCTTGGACTACTGCAATGCGCTCTACGTGGGGCTGCCTTTGAAGGTGACCCAGAAACTACAACTAATCCAGAATGCGGCAGTTAGACTGGTGACTGAGAACGGCCGCCGAGACCATATAACACCGGTCTTGAAAGACCTACATTGGCTCCCAGTACGTTTCCAAGCACAATTCAAAGTGTTGGTGCTGACCTTTAAAGCCCTAAACGGCCTCGGCCCAGTATACCTGAAGGAGTGTCTCCACCCAAATCATTCAGCCCGGACACTGAGGTCCAGCACCGAGGGCCTTCTGGTGGTTCCCTCACTGCAAGAAGCCAAGTTACAGGGAACCAGGCAGAGGGCCTTCTTGGTAGTGGCGCCCTCCCTGTGGAACGTCCTCCCACCAGATGTCAAAGAGAACAAGTACCAGACTTTTAGAAGACATCTGAAGGCAGCCCTGTTTAGGGAAGCTTTTAAGGTTTGATGTATTACAGTATTTTAATATTTTTTTGGAAGCCGCCCAGAGTGGCTGGGGAAGCCCAGCCAGATGGGCGGAGTATAAATAATAAATTATTATTATTATTATTATTATTATTATTATTATTATTATTATTATTATTATTACATTTTATTATTATTACATTTTATTTATACCTCGCTCTCCCCAGCCAAGACTGGGCTGTGGGCGGCTAACACTAAATATAATAAACAATTGATTAGAATACAGCTTAAAAAACAAAATTAAAATGCAACATTAAAACATTAAAGGAGAGTCTTTGGGAACATAGGAAGGTGCGTTGCTCAGTCAGAGTGCTTGCTTGTCCTTCAAAGCCAATATTGCCTATTCTGACTGGCAGCTGCTTTCCATGACCTGAGCTTTCCCCCTTCCCTTGCTGCCAGATCCTAATTAGAAATGTCAGCGATCTTCCCTCTGCTATATCCCATCCATCACTGCCTAAGAGGGAGGTGTTACCAAGAAAAGGGTAGGAGCAGATTTTGCAATGTGGGCAAAGACGTTTGCAAGACGTTGGCCAGGCAGATCCTGCGCAGCAGAGCTCTGAACCTTTTGTGCAAGTTCAGCCCGCGTCAACTCCATAGCTGTCAACTTACAGATTTGAAAATAAGGGACCAGCAGCCAAAATAAGGGACCTGCAGCCTCCCCTGTTCCAGGCACTCCAGTCTTCCTGTCCTCCTGCAGTCTGGTCAAACTCATGCTGGTAGCTTTGAGAACACTGTCCAACCAGCTTTGTAACCAGAGGTTCAACTGAATAGAATCTGAATCACATGCACCACAAGGCCTATGCAGCCTCAACTTAAGATGGCTCCCCGGCCTGGCTTTGCACTGCAAAGTTTTCAGCAGCACGTGCAACAAAATGGCGTCCAGCATTCAAAAAACCCCTCAGCTTGCATTAACTAGCCACACACAAGGCATGCAAGCTCCACCCCCCAGTCGTTCTTAGACTTCTTATTGGGTGAGCAACGCAGCCAAGCAACACAGTTGGAGCCTCCCTCCTCCCTGGCCGGCAGGGAGGGAGGGAGAGGAGCTGCTTCCTTTGAAATTTAAGGGACATCCATCAATAAGGGACAGCAGCGGGACATGGCGCTGGAATAAGGGACTGTCCGTTCAAATAAGGGACACTTGACAGCTATGCAACTCCTTTGCTCTTTCCTTGCGTGGTTTGCTTGTGTGCCGGAATTTAGGAAGCTGCCTTATTATGAGTCGGCCATGTAGTGCAATGTTGCCCACACTGGCTGGCAGCAGCTCCCCAGGGTTAGAGGCAGGGGACAGTCCCACTCCTGTAACAACAACAACAACAACAACAACAACAACAACAACAACAACAACAACAACAACAACAACACTTTATTATTTGTACCCTGTCCATCTGGCTGGGTTTCCCCAGCCACCCTGGGCGGCTTCCACAAAGACCAAAAATACACTAAGATGTCACATATTAAAAACTTCCCTGTTAGCAGATGTTTGATTCTGGATTGCTTTATTGGATCTTTTAATGTGTTGTAGTAGACCGCTTTGAATCCCTCCCCCTCTTTAAAATATAAAGCTGTATCGAAATTAAATGAGTACAGTGGTACCTCAGTGTGATGGGACGATGAGCTGCTTGTGCGTAAAATCCAAGTCCCTCAGAGTTTGATCAAGTTTGCAAACCTCTGTCTGTAACGGAGCCCCTTAAACATGGCTCCCTCAGTCGCTGGCAGATTCCGACAGTGGTTGCTTTCGGAATCGCTTCCAACATAAAAGCTCCTTAACGGAAACACGTCTTCTGGACTCTCTGCGTGACAGTTTCCGGCGAGGAGTGGGTGTCCCTACGCGAGGTCCTGAAACCTCCCCACTGCCCTCGCTGGAAGTGTCTCGGAGCCATCCCTCCTGCTCACTTTCCCGCAGCTCAGCTCCTCTCCCCCTACTGGTTCCCTCTTCAGCTGCTGAGTCTCTCCCAACCTGTGTGAGCCCTTCCACCTCCCTTCCTTCCGATGGCAGTTCCCTGACATCCACCTCCCCTCCAGGGCCCCCTTCACCCCCTCACGCCCCCTCCTCTATGGGCAGTGAGGAGGCAAAACCCCGGAAGGAACTTCCTTCATCTTCCGATGTCTCGAACACTTCTCTCCACCTGTTGCGGTCCCGGGTCTCGAAGTACTCCTCCTCCTCAGAGTCCATCTCCCCTTCCCCTTCCGAATCCGTGAATCCTTCCAACTCCTCGTCCTCCTCATCGGTGGTGCCAAAGTATTCCCTCCGGAACCTCTCCACAGGCTGAGGTTTCCTTGGGAACCTTTGATGGAACGTTTCTATCAATACCTCGTCATTGATATCTTCTGCCATTACCCAAGTGTTTTCTGACTCCGGTTCTCCTTCCCACGCTACCAAATACTCCACCTGATCCCCCTTCCACCTGGCGTCAAGGATTTCTGCCACATGGCTGCTGCATTCCCTTTCTTCTATGACCGGTCCCCGAGTGGACATCCCTTCCCATCCCCCCTCATACTGTGACAGTAACGACCTGTGAAATACTGGATGCAGTTTCATGTGGTTGGGTAACCGGAGCCTGAAAGCCACTGGGTTGACTTGTTGAATGACCTCAAATGGACCCAACCTCCTGGGTCTTAATTTCTTGCAACCTCCTTTGAACGGCAACCCTTGGGTTGACAGCCACACCCGATCTCCCACCCTTATGGTTTCACCTTCCCTTCGGTTCTTGTCTGCCTGCCTCTTGTATTCTTCCTTCGCCCTTTCTAAGTTGAGTTGGAGCTGACGATGGATTGCTTCCATTTCTTCCATGCACACTTGCACCTTATGGTCTGTGCACACTTGCACCTTATGTTGTGCCCCAATTAATAAATGCCTCCATCTCCTGAACGCTTCATGAATAGCTAGTAGTTCTCCGTCATACACCGTGTAGTTCCTCTCAGATTTGTTCAGCTTTCGCGAAAAAAAGGCACACGGTCTCCACTCCGACCTCTCCTTCCCCCCAGGCTGGAGAAGCTGGAGAAGCACCGCCCCCACAGCCCTGTCTGATGCGTCTGTCTCCACTCGCATCGGTTTTTGTAAATCCACATGCAAGAGCTGTTCTTCCGAAGCAAACGCCCTTTTCAGTTCCTCAAAAGCTCGCTCCGCCTCCGCCGTCCAAACGAATTTCCTCTTACTGCTGAGACAGTCCGTAATGGGAGCCGTCAAGTGTGCAAAATTTCTGATGAACTTCCGATAGAAGTTTCCAAATCCAAGGAATCTTTGCACATCCTTCCTTGTTTTCCATTCCAGTACCGCTTGGACCTTGTCAGGATCCATAGCCAATCCCTTGTCCGACAAGCGGTACCCCAGGAATTCCACCTCCTTGGCATGAAACTGACACTTCTCTAGTTTCACCCACAGCTGATTGGCTTGCAGTCTGCCCAACACTTCCCTGACGTCTTTTACATGCTGCTCCTTAGTCTCTGAATATACTAACACGTCATCTAAGAAGGCCACACAATTCTTGTAAAGCAAAGGCCCCAGGACGTGGTTCATAAACGATTGAAAGCACGCGGAGCCTGCTTGTAGGCCGAAGGGCATAACTAAATATTCAAATGCCCCCAAAGGGGTGAACATGGTGGTTTTCCATTCATCCCCCTTCCTTATTCGTATCAGGTTGTACGCCCCCCTCAGGTCCAGTTTGGAAAAAATCTTTACCTGCCTGACCCTTGTCAAAATGTCATCAATTCTGGGCATAGGGAAAGTCACTGGTTCTGACACTGCATTCAAGGCCCTGAAGTCCACTACAAGCCTGGGTTTGTCCGTGTTTTTTTGTCCACAAAAAACACTGGGCTGCCCCCCACCGCCCTGGACTCTCTGATGAACCCTCTCTTCAGGTTCTTGTCAATGAACTCCCTTAGCTCCTGCATCTCTCTGTCTGACATGGCATACAGCTTGCCTACAGGGAGCTGTGCCCCAGGTAGTAAATTGATTTGACAGTCAAAGGGTCTGTGTGGGGGTAGTTTGTCTGCCTCCCTCTCGCTGAAAACGTTGCTCAGGTCGGCGTACTGTTGGGGAACCTTCCCCTTCTCCGTTACTTCTGTCCCTGCTAGAGTGGCTCTGGCCCCTCCTTGAGCCTCCCGCTCTTTGCAGTGTTCTAGACAATGCGCTGACCCAAAGGAGACCACTCTCTGATGCCAGCCCACTAGCGGATCATGTAACGCTAGCCAGCTCATCCCCAAAATAATGGGAGCTCCTCCCAAGGTAGCCACATTAAACGCTATTAGCTCAGTGTGTCTTGCTACCCTCATTATCATTGGGACGGTCTGCTGGCTGACTTCTCCTCCCAGCAGCTCCCTTCCATCGATCGTGGTCACCTGCAAAGGGTTACTTAAAGGGATAGTCTGTATCTGGTGCTCAGCAGCAAACTCCTTACTCATGAAATTGCAGGAGCTGCCTGAGTCCAATAGCGCCTTTATCTTTAGTGGGTGTCCGTTAGGCAGCTCTAGGAACACCTCTATCACTAGGGCGGGTTTAGGAGGTTCCGGCGTGGGCACTTTCACTGCTCTTTGGCCTGGCTGCTGTGCCCCGACGGTGGCAGCCAGGCGTTGGCTTTTACTTGCTCCGGTACCTTTTCCTCCCTCTCCCCAACAGCTCCCGCCATTCCTTGCCATTCCTTTCTTTGGGAGCAGACTCTGGCAAAATGACCTGGCTGTTGGCACAGATAACATTTCTTGGCGCCCTTCCCCTCCTTCTTCCGCTCTACACTGGGTTTTGAAATTGCGCGCGCTGTTCCAATTTCCATCGGCTCTCCCGGCGGGAACGGTGGCTCTGGAATCTCTGGAATGCGAAGCTCCCTCCAATGTTCCCCCTTCCCTTCCCGCCTCTCCAAGGCTCTTGCCTCTTGGCGCGCTCCTATGGTCAACGCTGATTTGGTCAGCTGGTCCATAGACTCCGCCCTGGGCGCCCGGGAAAGTTCATCCTTTACCGCCGAAGCAAGCCCTTCTTCAAAGAGCATTTGAATGGGTTCCGCCGATAGATCCCACCCCAATTTATGGATCAACATGGTAAACTCAGTCCAGTACTCACGAACAGATCGGCTCCCCTGTTTGCACGCCATTAACTGTCTGCGTACCACCCCCTGCTCAATATCGCTGGAATACATCAAATCCATGGCACGAAAAAACTTCCTCGTGTCCTTCAGGATGTCATTGTTTGTTGCCATCAGGGGCCTCACCCAGTCTTTCGCCCCCTTTTCGAGATGCCCAATCACAAAAGCCACCCGCGATTCCTCGTCGGGAAAGTCATCAAACTGCAGGTTAAGGGCATATTGCATCTCTGTCCTAAAGGCATGATAGTCCTTGGGCTCCCCCCCAAACTTCTGCACCAATCCTGGCAACTTTCTGGCGAGCGGGGCGGTTTCCCCCTTCTCTGCATCTTGAGCCCTCCTCTCCTCGAGCCTTGCCGTCTGCAGCGCTAGCTGGATCTCCAACGCCCGGCACCTTTCTTCCAGGCTTGGACCCGCTCCAGCTCCTGCTTCTCCGGTTCCGGCTGGGTTGCTCATGATGCCTTCTCCTGCACAAACTGCTCACAGAGACTGTCGGAATGCTGTGATGGGATGATGAGCTGCTTGTGCGTAAAATCCAAGTCCCTCAGAGTTTGATCAAGTTTGCAAACCTCTGTCTGTAACGGAGCCCCTCAGATATGGCTCCCTCAGTCGCTGGCAGATTCCGACAGTGGTTGCTTTCGGAATCGCTTCCAACATAAAAGCTCCTTAACAGAAACACGTCTTCTGGACTCTCTGCGTGACAGTTTCCGGCGAGGAGTGGGTGTCCCTACGCGAGGTCCTGAAACCTCCCCACTGCCCTCGCTGGAAGTGTCTCGGAGCCATCCCTCCTGCTCACTTTCCCTCAGCTCAGCTCCTCTCCCCCTACTGGTTCCCTCTTCAGCTGCTGAGTCTCTCCCAACCTGTGTGAGCCCTTCCACCTCCCTTCCTTCCGATGGCAGTTCCCTGACACTCAGGTTACATACGCTTCAGGTTACATACGCTTCAGGGTACAGACTCCGCTAACCCAGAAATAGTACCTCGGGTTAAGAACTTTGCTTCAGGATGAGAAAAGAAATCGTGCAGCGGCGGGGCAGCAGCAGGAGGCCCCATTAGCTAAAGTGGTGCTTCAGGTTAAGAACAGTTTCAGGTTAAGTACGGACCTCCAGAACAAATTAAGCTCTTACCCCGAGGTACCACTGTAATAATAATCTACCACTGAACTACAACCAGCTAGATTGGTGACTGGGAGTGGCCACCAAGACCACATAACTCTGGTCTTGAAAGAGCTACATTGGCTCCCAGGACGTTTCCGAGCACAATTCAAAGTGTTGGTGCTGATCTTGAAAGCCCTAAAAGGCCTCGGCCCAGTAGACCTGAAGGAGCGTCTCCACCCCCATCTGGAGGGCCGAGTTTGCCTATGCCTGGTTTATCCACACACCTGAGGTCTGAGTCTGCTCTCTTTTCTTAGCCACGGGCCTTTCTGCCATGCCTTGAACTCTGATAATGCTATTTGATTGCCAGGATAGAGGTAGAGGAGGATTTGTGAGCGAATGAACTTTGTGGCTCCGTCTGCTTTTGGTTCCGGCCCCTCCTGCCACTAGTTGTGGCCCCCATAAAGTTCCTTTGAAGGGGATGTGGTGGCCCCCATCTTGGAAATGGCTCTCCAACCCACTGCTCTGCAAACATCTAATTCTGGTTTTAATGGTGCGCTAGTTGGGCACAACAACAACCTTTTGTATGTATCCCAAATTCTCAGCCGGATCAAAATCAAGGAATTTTGTTTTATATAATTCGTTCTAAATTTGCTCTCTCCTCATTGCGTTTTATGTAATCGGACCTCCGTCAGATTCTCCCCAAATTTAGGCAAATCATAGTTTCCACATTCTGAAAGCCAGTTGACACTTTTGGCCAAATAACACTTATATTTGGGAGGGATAATCACTTCTGTCTTTCCATCATATACTTCTTGTTGTTTAGTCGTTTAGTTGTGTCCGACTCTTCGTGACCCCCTGGACCAGAGCACGCCAGGCACTCCTGTCTTCCACTGCCTCCCACAGTTTGGTCAGACTCATGTTGGTGTCTTCAAGAACACTGTCCAACCATCTCATCCTCTGTTGTCTCCTCCTTGTGTCCTCCATCTTTCCCAACATCAGGGTCTTTTCCAGGGAGTCTTCTCTTCTCATGAGGTGGCCAAAGTCTTGGAGCCTCAGCTTCAGGATCTGTCCTTCCAGTGAGCACTCAGGGCTGATTTCCTTCAGAATGGATCAGTTTGATCTTCTTGCAGTCCATGGGACTCTCAAGAGTCTCCTCCAGCACCATAATTCAAAAGCATCAATTCTTCGGCGATCAGCCTTCTTTATGGTCCAGCTCTCACTTCCATACATCACTACTGGGAAAACCATAGCTTTAACTATACGGACCTTTGTTGGCAAAGGTCTCTGCTTTTTAAGATGCTGTCTAGGTTTGTCATTGCTCCATCATATACTACTCTTGTCTTAATTCTTGCTGTGTTCTCCCCCCCCCCCCCCGATGAATTTTAATACCAGTTATTGCCATTTATTCATTTGTATTCATTTTTTGCTTTGATATCTTAATAGGCAGTGTCCGAGTCAGAAAGTTCGCCTCGGGTAATATCGTTTTAACAGCTGAGATTCTCCCCCGAAAGAGAACAAGGGCAAATGTAATTCCACCCCCGTCTGAAGCAAAAGTGATGAAATATTTCTTCTTCTCCCTTGTTTTCATGCAGTTTCTTCCTATTGCCTGTTAATTTAGTTCTTGGACATTGACTATCCCTCTTTCCCCCCAATTATACTTAACTTTCTTCTTTAATTGTTTTTCTGGATTGCTAAGAATCATGGTTTAATATGAACAATTTTGCCTCTTTTGAAGGTCACCCCCCACTTTACTTTTGCTTGATGCTCAGGCCCAGGGATTTTTTTGCTGTGATTCCTAAATCGCAAAGGGTTGTACTAGATGATCCCTGGGTTCTTTCCCGAAAGACAGTAGCTAAAGAGGGCTCTTTTAGCACCGCTGCGGGTTAAACCACAGAGCCTAGGACTTGCCGATCAGAAGGTTGACGGTTCGAATCCCCACGACGGGGTGAGCTCCCGTTGCTCGGTCCCTGCTCCTGCCAACCTATCAGCTCGAAAGCACGTCAAAGTGCAAGTAGATAAATAGGTACCACTCCGGCGGGAAGGTAAGCGGCGTTTCCATGCGCTGCTCTGGTTCGCCAGAAGCGGCTTAGTCATGCTGGCCACATGACCCGGAAGCTGTACGCTGGCTCCCTTGGCCAATAAAGCGAGATGAGCGCCGCAACCCCAGAGTCAGCCACGACTGGACCTAATGGTCAGGGGTCTCTTTACATTTATGATTCATGCACTAAACCAGTATTGTTTTGCATAGATGGTCACACAAATCATGACACCCCACTCCAATACAGTGGTACCTTGGTACTCAAACACCTTGGTTCTCAAACGCCGAAAACCCAGAAGTAAGTGTTGCGCTTTTTAAATGTTTTTCGGAAGCTGAACTTCCGATGCAGCTGTCGGCTATTGTTTCCGGGGCGCCTGCACCAATCAGAAGCTGTGCCTTGGTTTTCGAACATTTTGGTTGTCAAACGGACTTCCGGAACAGATTAAGTCTGGCGCTTTTGTATTTGCTATTTATTTTGCGTTTTTGTTTCTGAGGCTTTTTCGGTTCATTTGTTTTTGTGACTGTGTGGAACCCAGTTCAGCTACTGATTGATAGATTGATTGTGTGACTGCGGAAATGGATAAAAGCCCCCCATCCAAACAATGACTAATATCCGTGCTGGTAAGAAAAAATAATAATTTTAATTTTTATCATCTACAATACTGGCTTATTTATAGTATAGTACAGTACATTATTGCTTTCATTTTAGGGATCCATGGTCTTGTTAGATAGTAAAATTCATGTCCAATTGCTGTTTTAGGGGTTGTTTTTAAAAGTCTGGAACGGATTACAGTGGTACCTTGGGTTACAGACGCTTCAGGTTACAGACACTTCAGGTTACAGACGCTTCAGGTTACAGACGCTTCCGCTAACCCAGAAATAGTACCTCGGGTTAAGAACTTTGCTTCAGGATGAGAACAGAAATTGCATGGTGGCGGCGCGGCAGCAGCGGGAGGCCCCATTAGCTAAAGTGGTGCTTCAGGTTAAGAACAGACCTCTGGAATGAATTAAGTACTTAACCTGAGGTACCACTGTAATCTGTTTTGCATTGCTTTCTATGGGAAAGCGCGCCTTGGTTTTGGAACACTTTGGTTTTGGAACGGACTTCCGGAACAGATTAAGTTTGAGAACGAAGGTACCGCTGTACTGCAAAACTATTGCATGGATTTTAGTTTAATGGATAAACAACAACAACAACAGGTCTGCAGGGAGAGGGGGGAGACTGAATCGTGACCCAGTACCCTCGAAACGTGGTTGCATGGATCTCAGCTTAATGGGCAAATAACCCAAACGACAAATAAACACATGCCTGCATTGGAAAAAAACCTTTTAGAAGTTGTAATAAGAAAATGCTTGCCAGGCCGTGATATCTAAGAGGAAGCAGAGGAAGGATAAACACCGCCCGGCTTTTTAGTAAATGCAGTTCTGTGTACTGAGGGGTCAGGGATGTTGAAAGTTCCCCTCCTTTTAAGCAAACTCCCCTCCCCATCTGTGTGGTCCCCCCCCCCCGGAGGGAGGGAAATGTTGGCAACTGCCTCACAACTGTAGAAAACGTTGCAGTGGCTTCTGTTTCCCCCCCGCCTGGAAAATGTTCAGAATTGTTTCGTAATTAAAAGGTATCTGGTTTCTGTTCCTTTTTTGAAAAGAAAATGTTAAGAGCCGAGTGTAGCAAGCTGTTCTGCTGGTCCTCTCCCTGCCCAATTAATTTACAAGGATGGAGGCCGTGCGATGGCTTTCTGATGATGAGCCTGTTGCAATGTGATTTCAGAGGAGGGCTAGGTCATGAGTTGGAAGTCTGGTATTTCTCCTTCCCTAGAATCATAGAATCATAGAATCATAGAGTTGGAAGAGACCACAAGGGCCATCGAGTCCAACCCCCTGCCAAGCAGGAAACACCATCAGAGCACTCCTGACATATGGTTGTCAAGCCTCTGCTTAAAGACCTCCAAAGAAGGAGACTCCACCACACTCCTTGGCAGCAAATTCCACTGTCGAACAGCTCTTACTGTCAGGAAGTTCTTCCTAATGTTTAGGTGGAATCTTCTTTCTTGTAGTTTGGATCCATTGCTCCGTGTCCGCTTCTCTGGAGCAGCAGAAAACAACCTTTCTCCCTCCTCTATGTGACATCCTTTTATATATTTGAACATGGCTATCGTATCACCCCTTAACCTCCTCTTCTCCAGGCTAAACATGCCCAGCTCCCTTAACCGTTCCTCATAAGGCATCGTTTCCAGCCGTTCCTCATAAGGCATCGTTTCCCTGACCTCTTCAACTTGCCTTTTCAGAGTTGGAAATATGAACACACCTCCACTTTGTCCGGCCGTGTGGCAATTCATGTTGGCAGTGTTGTTTTGGGTGATCTCCCTTAAAAATAGCAAAAAACGTTTTTCAACAACTTTGGGCAAAAACAAACCAAACCAAAAACCCTCAACAGCTTTTTCGCTTTTTGAAACATGGCAACCCTGCATAATGCCAGAGTACACGGCACCACGCAGAGTGCAAGAGAATGGGTCTCTGCCCCGAGGTGTTTACAATCCAAAACGAAGATGTGAAAACTGCCGCATTAACAGCTTAGTTCTAAAACATTTTGGCTCGTGTACACCGCAAACCCAGAAGTGAGTGTTCCAGTTTGTGAACCATTTTTGGAAGCAGAATGTCCGACGGGGCTTCTGCGGCTTCTGATTGGCTGCAGGAGCTTCCTTATTTGATTGTATGTTTGTTGGTTGGTTGGTTTCCTTTCCTGGCATAAATGCATCTATTCTAAAACAATAAAGATATACAGTGGTACCTCTGGATGCGAACGGGATCCGTTCCAGAGCCCCGTTTGCATCCAGAGCAGAACGCAACCCGCGTCTGTGGGTCGCGATTCGCCGCTTCTGCGCATGCACGTGACTTCATTTTGAGCGTCTGTGCAAGCGGTGAAACCTGGAAGTAATGTGTTCTGTTACTTCCGGGTCGCCGCAGAGTGTAACCTGAAAACGCTCAACCTGAAGCGACTTTAACCCGAGGTATGACTGTATATTTAAATACAGTGGTACCTCGGGTTAAGTACTTAATTCGTTCTGAAGGTCCGTTCTTAACCTGAAACTGTTCTTAACCTGAAGCACCACTTTAGCTAATGGGGCCTCCCGTTGCTGCCACACAATTTCTGTTCTCATCCTGAAGCAAAGTTCTTAAACTGAGGTATTATTTCTGGGTTAGCGGAGTCTCTAACCTGAAGCGTATGTAACCTGAAGCGTATGTAACCCAAGGTATCACTGTAGAGAGTTTGGTCTTAAAGGAGAATGGTGGGATGTGGCGATGGTGCTGATTCAAGCTGCAGAAGTTGGATTTCTCGAGGATGTGAGAGGCAGGGAATTGCCAGCGCCAGGTGAAATATTTCAGAATCTCAACTGTAAACAGCCAGCGAGTGCAGCATGCCATTATCACACCATTACCGGTCCAATTATGGTGCCTGCTCAAAGCTGGAGATAAAGATGACAGAAGAGTCTGGGAGCGAGCTGTGATTATCGTAAGTGGTGTTCAGCTGCGCGTGTAGGCCTCTCCTGCTCCCAAAACAAAGACGGCTTAAGTTTGCAGTATTTATAGACGGGAATTTTGAAAGTTACTGTATTTCCTTTCGTCCTGAACCTTCCAACATAGGGTTACCAGGCATCCCCGGTTCCTGGAGACAGTTCCCGGATTTGCAAATCTGTCCCCGGGAAACATGGCAACGGCAGCTTCAGCAGCCCAGAGCCAGCCTGGTAGCGCAGTTGGCTCTGGCTGGCTTCAGGAGCTGCTTGCTGCTGTGGTCGCCCGTCATTTTTCCATTTTTATGGTGCTGGAGGAGACTTTTGAGAGTCCCATGGACTGCAAGAAGATCAAACCTCTCCATTCTGAAGGAAATCAGCCCTGAGTGCTCACTGGAAGGACAGATCCTGAAGCTGAGGCTCCAAGACTTTGGCCATCTCATGAGAAGAGAAGACTCCCTGGAAAAGACCCTGATGTTGGGAAAGATGGAGGGCACAAGGAGAAGGGGATGACAGAGGACGAGATGGTTGGACAGTGTTCTCGAAGCTACCAGCATGAGTTTGACCAAACTGCGGGAGGCAGTGGAAGACAGGAGTGCCTGGCGTCCTCTGGTCCAGGGGGTCATGAAGAGTCGGACACGACTAAATGACTAAACAACAACAACAAACTGGTATGCATAGTGCTTGTGCGCCAATAGAATTGCTTTCCAACCGCAGGATTGTGAGCCTAGGTCTGCAGCTTCTGTATAAATGTCCTTCAGGGCCATTCAGGGAAGCTCCATAGATCAGTGGCAGAACATTTGCCCTGCATGCAAAGGTCCCAGTTCTGGCCTGCAAGGGAACTCTGCCCCAAACCCTGGAGGGCTGCTGCCAATCAGTGTAGACAATACTGAGCTAGGTGGCCTGGCTCAGTATAAGGCAACCCCCTATGTTTGTATAGGGACATGGGTGGCGCTGTGGGTTAAACCACAGAGCCTAGGGCTTGCCCATCAGAAGGTTGGCTGTTCGAATCCCCATGACGGGGTGAGCTCCTGTTGCTCGGTCCCTGCTCCTGCCAACCTAGCAGTTCGAAAGCACATCAAAGTGCAAGTAGATAAATGGGTACCACTCTGGCGGGAAGGTAAACGGCGCTTCCCTGCGCTGCTCTGGTTCGCCAGAAGTGGCTTAGTCATGACCCGGAAGCTGTACGCCGGCTCCCTCGGCCAGTAAAGTGAGATGAGCGCCGCAACCCAGAGTCGGCCACGACTGGACCTAACGGTCAGGGGTCCCTTTACCTTTACTATGTTTGTATAAGCAAGAAATGCAATTTTTCCGGTCTGCGTATGAGCTCTTCCTCTCCACCTTGGCATCAACCATATCGGCTGGTCCAGCCAAATGATGTCTGCAATCTCTCAAGCCAACTGGAACGGGAACAGTGCCTGGCAATGCCTGGAAGCCACGGGAGATGTAGATGCTTTCCAGTAATTCGTCAGCCGCTTGTCTTGTTTGCTTTTTTAAAATCCTTGGCAACTGGATTGGAGATGATTATTTTTACCCAGCGAGTTACAACAGATATTGCAGGGCGAGGGGTGCTGGGGTCCGCTCCCCTGGATAAGCGCAAAAAACCAGAGAAAATGGAGTTTGTACAGTGGTACCTCGGGTTACATACGCTTCAGGTTACAGACTCCGCTAACCCAGAAACAGTACCTCGGGTTAAGAACTTCAGGATGAGAACAGAAACCGTGCTCTCGCGGTGCGGCGGCAGCGGGAGGCCCCATTAGCTAAAGTGGTGCTTCAGGTTAAGAACACTTTCAGGTTAAGAACAGACCTCTGGAACAAATTAAGTACTTAACCCGAGGTACCACTGTACATTGTTTATTGCTCTGTTAATGGATCGGTAGTCTCGTTATATAGTAAAACTCATGTTCATCTGCTGTTTTAGGGTTTGTTTTTAAAAGTCTGGAACGAATTAATCCGTTTTGCATTACTTTCTATGGGAAAGCGCACCTAGGTTTTGGAATGCTTTGGTTTTGGAACGGACTTCTGGAACGAATTAAGTTTGAGAACCAAGGTACCACTACCTATTATAGATCTCTGTTTCCTTGGAGGTTTTAAAGCAGAGGCTGGATGGTCATCTATGATATTAATAGTTTAAAAAATGCATGCATAAAAAAAAATTTAAGCACACCCACACACTCACATAGAGAGAGATTAAAAAACAACAGTGTGAATATGGTATCTATTCAAATTCAATGCAGATACCAACTCTTTCCCTATTTTCACACAAATATTTGCGCAGGTCACATGAAAGTAACCTGAGCAAAGCATTCCTTGCCACATCCTGAAAATTTTTACAGCAATATTTTCCCCCAAACAAAGGTCTCAGGGCCATTTTATCCCATGGTTAGTACGAAAGGATCAGCCACACCTTGCGGCAATTGTCCTCTTCAGAATTAGTTCAGTTAATCTCCCCAAAGCCTAATAAACCCAGAGAGAACGGAGCCTTCACACACGCCAAAGCAAATTGAGCCATCTCCTGGGTGAGACTGAGTAAATGGAAGTATTTGTCTAGAGAGACCACACATACACACACACACATAACGTGCCGTAGATTCCAGCTCTGGAACTTCCCGGAAAGCTTTTGTTGCAAATCCCTCTGCCACATGCAAAGGCGGCTTGTCAGGAGAGAGAAACAGCTAGAGCTGTAATTATGTCAGCTCCTAAACTCGGCACAATGGAGAGCAGCCCAGCCACCCCATAATTAAAGCAGCATCTGGGAGAAAGAGACACAATGGGAAAACTCCACACATTTTGCAGACCTTGTTCCATGCTCACTTCGCGGGAAGAGGAGCAAGCCATGTTGTTCTAAATGAGCGTCAAAGCTCCTTCGAGGCATTTAAACAGAAAATAAAACAAAATCCAGGCACATTTTTGCCCGAGAGGGGTGGGGGGTGGGGAGAAAGGAGTTGGCTCCTTACCTCTCTTGCCCTGACCTAGCCACTGTGATCCACACAACGGTCACCTCCAGACTTGATTATTGTAACTCGCTCTACGTGGGGCTGCCCTTGAGACTGACCCAGGGTGCTCTTAAAACCTGCTGCCAGCAATGTGATTTCCACACATTCATAGAGGCATTTGAATAAAGATTAAGAAGAGATGCACGTGCTTTCATTGGGCCCTGCAAGATGTCCAAAAATCAATCCCACCCAAGTAAGTTTTCGGGCATTTCAAGGAGTAACGCAATCCCTTTTAAGTATTGAAATCTCCAACCAAGGAAACATAACATCCGGATGTTGATGCTGCAAAATTGCTAAAGAAGGGATGACATCATTTCCATGCAAGCCTCTAGCTCTCCAGACACACACTTGCCACCGGCTTAGGAAGGGGAATTGAGTGCAAGAAGTCTCCTAAAGATGTACAGGATGTGCTTATGGAAATATTTAATTGGGATCCGCCACAAAATGCAGAAATGGATTCTCGCCTCCTAGTAGGTGTTCCTGCATTTTAAGACTGTCACCTTGAACTTTTAGGAAGGGTGGGATATAAATTAGTTCAAGTAAGCGAGGAGGGTACTTGCCAGCCGGCCAGACATGCCCTCCTCCAGAACTCTATTCCATTACCCTCTCCACTTACCGTATTTTTCCATGTATAAGACGCCCCATGTATAAGATGACCCCTATTCCAGCCTGAGTTTGACCAAACTGCGGGAGGCAGTGGAAGACAGGAGTGCCTGGCGTGCTCTGGTCCACGGGGTCACGAAGAGTTGGACACGACTAAACGACTAAACAAAAAAACAACATTTTTCTAAAACCCCAAATTAAGAAATTAAGTTGTTTAGCTTTTTTGGGGGGGTGTCGGAGGTCACTTCTGCCAATCGCTCACCTCACTGCAGCTGCCAATTGTCTGCCCGCTCACCGCCACCAACAGCCCTCCCGCCACTCGCCACAGCCGCCAATCGCCTGCCTGACTCACCACAGCTGCCAATCACCTGCCCTGTTGCTGCAGCTGCAGCAAATCGCCAGTAGGCCTTGCCGCAGCCACCAATCGCCGCTGCCAATCTCCTGCTTGCTGCTGCCATTAATTGCATTCACTATCCATGCATAGGGATGCGGGTGGCACTGTGGGTTAAACCACAGAGCCTAGGACTTGCCGATCAGAAGGTCGGTGGTTCGAATCCCCGCGACGGGGTGAGCTCCCGTTGCTTGGTCCCAGCTCCTGCCAACCTAGCAGTTCGAAAGCACGAAGTGCAAGTAGATAAATAGGTACCGCTCTGGCGGGAAGGTAAACGGCGTTTCCGTGCGCTGCTCCGGTTCACCAGAAGCGGCTTAGTCATGCTGGCCACATAACCCGGAAGCTGTACGCCGGCTCCCTTGGCCAATAAAGCGAGATGAGCGCTGCAACCCCAGAGTCGGTCACGACTGGACCTAATGGTCAGGGGTCCCTTTACCTTTACCTTTATCCATGCATAAGACGATGCCCAATTTTTCCTAATTTTTTTTTAAGCAAAAAGCATTGTCTTATACACAGAAAATTTGGCATTTTCCTGTCTTCCCCAATGGACTGTCAGCATTATGTGGCTACTGCGTGAGCTCATTCTTCATCCAAGGAAGGAGAGGCCATCTCTTGTGGAGGTCTGTTCCACTGTCAAACAGCTCTTGCCCTTGGATAGTGCTCCCTGATGTTTAGTCGGAATCCCCTTTCTTGTGTCTTGAAGCCATGGGTTCGAATCTCGCCCTCCAGAGAATGAGGAAACAAGCTTGCTCCATTCTCCATCCTCCCTGAGATATCCTCCACATAATAGCATTTCCCTTGCCCCGAAGATCAGCTGTGGGGCTGTACCTATGGATGTCTACCCCAGTGAATTCAAGGGGGTTTGCCCTCTGGAAAGCACGTACAGAATTGCATCCTTAGTTACCTTGGTTATGGAAGCTATCCTTGAGGTATTCCTCTTCTTGCTGTTTTTGGTTTTTTTCCCCTTTCCAAGGGCTGCATGTAGTTGAAAAGGAAAGGAAGAATTACCGTATTTTTTGCTCTATAAGACTCACTTTTTCCCTCCTAAAAAGTAAGGGGAAATGCATGTGTGTCTTATGGAGCGAATGCAGGCTTTCGCTGCACAGTGATCCCTCTTGCTGTTCTGGCTTCTGGGATTCAGAATGTTTTTTTTCCTTGTTTTCCTCCTCCAAAAACTAGGTACGTCTTGTGGTCTGGTGCGTCTTATAGAGCGAAAAATACGGTAATTTCTGGTGGTGTAGAAGTGGTGTCAGAAGTGCCCCTAAAACAAGGGTAGCTAATATGGAGCTTTTCAAATGTTCTGGACTACAAATCCCATGATCTCTGAGCTTTGGCTGTGCTGGTTGGAGTTGATGGGAGTTTGGGAGTCCATAACATCCATGCTTGTATGAGACAGAAGGATGGTTTGAGAAGGCAGAGGCCTTCCTATTTGCCCTGGAATTTTAAATTCCGAATGACTTTCCTTTGTTGAAGTTTGTTCTTTAGTTGTTTAGGGGTCCAGTCGTGCTGTCTCGCATTTTATTCGGTCTATTTGCTGGTTCAAAATTACGTTTGTGAAATTTCTTTCCACACTGCCAACGCCTTCAGAAAAAACACCACGGCGGTTTATAAGGTTGTGTTTGGATTATTTAATATAATACAGCCTATTATCCATAAGTATGAAAGCGTTTTCCAGCAAGCAGCACAAAAGTTAATTGAAAGGATGCAACAAAGATTGGTTTAATAGATTGTTAATAAAGCCACAGTTTGTACCGTTCGCTTAAGTGCAGCGTGTTCTAATTATGCTTTATTTGCACATCTTGCACATTTCTGGTTAGGGATACCTAGCAAATATTGTAAGTGATGCATACAATGGTTTATTTTATTTTATTTCCGTGTGTGTGTTTCCCGAAAGACGAGGGGCGCATGGACCCCCTTTGCCACCCGCTGTGTGAATTTATGGGCGGTGGAACAAAAGTCCATTGGCTGAAAGCGTTGCAGCGGGTGCAAGCTGGTCAAGGGTGACTTTGGGTTTGATGTGACCCGTGGGGCATACAGGAAAAGGAAGCAGTTAATCATAAAATGGGTGGGAGGCCTTTGGACAATGGCTTCTCTGTGCTTGGGTCCTGGTTGTGGCTGTCGAAGGCTGAAGCGAGGAGAGGAAGGGAATTGGGTAGAGAATCCTGCTACACTCTTTAAGTTGTCGTCGTCGTCTTCTTCTTCTACTTTTATTTTTATTTTACAAGTGTAGAATTCTAACAACTCAAAATACATATCCATATTTAGAGATTTCTCTGAAGCTCCAGACTTCCAACTATCCCCTCTATTGTCAACTTTTTCGACTATTGTCTATTATTTTGTAATCCATATTTTATATCTATCCGTATTGCCCATGATATTTGCTACATAACAAGTGTTATTAGAATCCTGCTAATACAGCCATACCTCGTGTTGCGTTTGCTTCAGGTTGAGTGTTTTCAGGTTGCGTCCCGCGGCGACTCGGAAGTACCAGAAAGGGTTACTTGCGGGTTTCGCCATTTGCACATGCACAGACGCTCAAAATGTTGTCATGCGCAGAGGTGGTGAATCGCGGCATGCACAGACACACTGTCGCATCTTACGTTCTGTTCAGGATGCGAACGGGGCTCCGGAACGGATCCCATTCACATCCTGAGGTACCACTGTATAATTACAGTGGTGCCTCGCAAGACGAAAAGAATCCGTTCTGTGATTCTTTTCGTCTAGTGGTTTTTTCGTCTTGCGAAGCAAGCCCATTGACGGATTTGCGGATTAGCGCTATTAGCGGCTTTTAGCGGCTTTTAGCAGCTTAGCGGCTTAGCGGATCAGCTGATAAGCGGCTTAGCGGCTTAGAAAAAGGGGGGGAAGGAAAAAAAAATGCAGGAACTCGCAAGACATTTTCGTCTTGCGAAGCAAGCCCATAGGAGATTTGTTTTGTGAAGCACCTCCAAAACGGAAAACTCTTTCGTCTAGCGAGTTTTCCGCCTTGCGAGGCATTCGTCTTGTGGGGCACCACTGTATAACAATTCAAAATACATATCCATATATAGAGATTTCTCTGAAGCTCCAGACTTCCTCCCCTCCCCTCTATTGTCAGCTTTTTCGACTATTGCCTATTATTTCGTAATCCATATTTTATATCTCTCCATATTGTCCACAATATTTGCTACATTACAACTGTTATTCGAATCCTGCTAATATTTTCATCTGCTTACAGTGGTCTCCTAAATAAATTAAATCCCCCCCTCCATTCTTTATTGAAGTTTTTTGTCTTCTTGGTTCCTTAGCTTTCCAGGTTAATTTTGCCATTTCGGTGCACTCCAACAGCTTGGTTTGCTATTTCTCTCTGGTAGAGACTCTTTCCATCTCTGGGCTAGTAGCATCCGTGCGGCTGTTGCCGCATACATAAAAAGTCTTTTTCTGCTCCTTTGGAATGTTGGTACCTACAATTCCTAATTAAAAAGCTTCTGGGTTGTTTTTTTTAAAAAAATAAAGGTTATTTTAAACATTTCCACCCCAGTTCATTATATATCATTTCCCAGAAAGCCTTTATTACCTTACATGACAACCACATATGATAAAATGTACCTTCTTTTTCTTTACATTTCCAGCAAATATTTGTAACTTGTCTTATACATTTTCGCCGGCTTACTAGGAGTCAAATACCACCGGTACGTCATTTTCAAAGTCTTCCTCTTCGTCATGTGGGAATGTTTGAGGGTTACAGGTAGAGAAATGGTGGAGAAATCCGGTTTTGTTTGCATTTTGAAGAGAAAACACCCAGTCCACACATCTTGAAGCAATAAGCAAACTGAAGCAGAGCCACTCTTTGAAATTTGCAATTCCCTGAATTTTGTGATGCAATGTGCACGAAAACCGATCTGCCAAGGAAAAAGTCATTCATCTCTTGATGGTAATCTGTTTTAAATGTTCTGTTTTTGAATTGGTGAAGTTACCTGTCTTGCGGCCTCATGGAGAAGGGTGGGTTAAGAAATAATAATAATAATAATGAAAAAAATGGCTTTCACAAATGTGTATATTAGTGAAAACTGCAGGCAAAAAGTCTGTTTATTATGAGAAATTCACACTAAAATGCTGACGTATCTTCACAGGAATTTAAAAAAAACCAATCTTTGCAAATAGATGCAGAGGTGCGGAGAATGGATTTGAGATTGGGGGAAAAGGAGAAACGGAGAGAAATTAAAACGGGAAGGTTTGTCTGTTCCTAATTCTAGGCTGCGTCTGTAGTAAAACAACCAAGATCTGTTAGAAACATGATGTTTAAACCACATTGCTGGAGTAGAGTAGAGCCAGAGGTGGACCGGTTGCCGAGGACCTTGTAAACAAAGGAGGCGAATGCGAAGAATGGAGAGAAGAAGCCTCTTTTCCAAAAAACACTCAATTTAAATGAGCTTGGAGGAGGTTATTTGCAGGATCACACTGTGGCTGGACCTGCGTTCAAAGGTCTCTAGAGTTTGAATGCATTGACTGCAGTGGCCTTATGTACTGGGGGGGGATGTATAGAAACGCTTCTTTTTATTTATTTATAGGGATGCTGTGAATTATGAATGGGGTGGGGGAAGGTCCTGTTTGGAGCAGCGCTCGAGGTCCCCTGCAGAATTGGCTTCCTAATGCGTGTCCCGATCGATGCATTGTCTAGGACTTCCTGTACGGCGAGGAGGATTTCATTTCCCCCTCCCTGCATATCTCGCAGAGGATGTTTTCCCACGGATATTCCTTCTGCGCTCGAGAACGTCTGTGCTGTTTCGCACCAGTTTGACAGCCCCCTCCTCCCAGCGTCCTCTGTTTTGGACCTCAGAGAAGTGGATTAAAAAATGCATTTAAAAGAAACCCAAATAGCTCCTGTCTGGGCCTCCCTTTGTGGTAAATAAAAGATAACTGATTAGAACCCTGCAGGAGGTGGTATTTGCACAGCGAGTTCACGCCCCCCCCCAGTGGAAATAATGACACAATTATTAAGGTTAATGGGCTAAACAAGGCCACAACTTTATTGGTTACAGGTGATGAGCGGTATTGGCTTAGGCATTGGTCCTAATCGACTATATCTGACTTCAGCCCATCTGCTAGAAGTCCAGGAAGGGTTAACCACCCGTAGGGGGAGTCCTGCTGATGCACATCAACTAGGAACTCCCCCGGGGTCACCAATAGGGGGCGTGCCTTAGGCCCTCACCTCCATAGGCTTTGGACATGCCCATGGCCCCTGGAATCCTTTATCAGACTACCCTTCAACATTTTACCTTCTATTTATTAAATTTGTTAGCTGCTTTATCTTGCCCTGGGGGCAACCCAAGAGCGACTTGCAACCCAACCTCTCTGCTCTCATCGTCCTTTCTGGAGGGGCAGTTAGCATCGACCGGTCCTGAGCTCTGGGCTGAATTGTTGCCCTTCATCTCGGGAGGGCGATCAACCGCCTTCCTTAGTAATAGCATCTAATGGAAGCGGTTTGTAGCAAGCAGCCAGTGCTAAGGTATTTGGAATCCACGGGGAAGATCTCCGGCTCGTAATGGAGACAGCAGGCAGCAATTATTCATGAATTGTCCGAGATGCGTCTGCGCTGCTAATGGCTAAAACCACCACCTCCTGCAGGTGGACCGAAGGAAAGAGTGGCTTCTGCTGAGATGCGGAGCGTGGCCAGCTGGGGCAGACGAAGGCGGTCAGGGGTTTAGTACAGTGGTTCCCAAACTGGGTGGAACTCCCTCCCGGGGGTGGTATGATTATCTAGGGTATGCTTACCAGATTTTTTCCAATGAATCCGTGGACACTTTTATTATTATTATTATTATTATTATTATTATTATTATTATTATTATTAATATTACAGTGGTACCTCAGGTTACATATGCTTCAGGTTACATACACTTCAGGTTACATACTCCGCTAACCCAGAAATAGTGCTTCAGGTTAAGAACTTTGCTTCAAGTTGAGAGCAGAAAACGTGCTCCGGCAGCGCGGCAGCAGCAGGAGGCCCCATTAGCTAAAGTGGTGCTTCAGGTTAGGAACAGTTTCAGGTTAAATACGGACCTCCGGAACGAATTAAGTACTTAACCCGAGGTACCACTGTATTATTATTATTTTGAAGCTGAGTAGCAACAGGATAGGGACGCAGGTGGCGCTGTGGGTTAAACCACAGAGCCTAGGACTTGCCGATCAGAAGGTCGGTGGTTCGAATCCCCGCGACGGGGTGAGCTCCCGTTGCTCGGTCCCAGCTCCTGCCAACCTAGCAGTTTGAAAGCACACCAGTACAAGTAGATAAATAGGTACCGCTTCGGCGGAAAGGTAAATGGCATTTCCGTGCGCTGCTCTGGTTCACCAGAAGTGGCTTAGTCATGCTGGCCACATGACCCGGAAGCTGTACGCCGGCTCCCTCGGCCAATAAAGCGATATAAGCGCCACAACCCCAGAGTCGGCCACGACAGGACCTAATGGTCATGGGTCCCTTTACCTTTACCTAGCAACAGGGAGTCCTCTGGTTGGCAGCAGGGAGTGGTACCTCTGGTTACTTACTTAATTCGTTCTGGAGGTCCGTTCTTAACCTGAAACTGTTCTTAACCTGAAGCACCACTTTAGCTAATGGGGCTTCCTGCTGCCACCGTGCCGCCGGAGCCCGATTTCTGTTCTTATCCTGAAGCAAAGTTCTTAAGTTGGATTTTTAAAATAAAATGCTATTGGAGGGAAAATCTTTCTAAAGATAGTTTTCTATTTAAGTTACATTATAGTCTAAAGGCTATTCATCGGGAAATAAGGATTTCCCTAGCCACTCTGGGCAGTTCCAACAAAATATTAAAATACAACAATTCAATAACTAAAACTATAAGTGATAGCAATGGAAAATCTCCCTGCGTCTCCCAGTTTAATATGGTGAGATATTTGGCCAAAGTTGGCAGGGCTTAGACTCCAGGTCTCTAGAGGTTACCCAGAGGAAAGCTGGCAGCAAAGTCGCAGAATAAAGAAAACGTGTTGTTGTTTTTTAATATGCTGGGGCTGGATGTTGCAGTTGATGGCTGGCGGCTATTGAAAGCGGCACCTCTGCAACAATATGCGATGCGAACGGTGTCATGGCTCTTGCAAGATTCCTCGCACACGGAGATTCCCAGGGACGAGAGCTTTCGCAAATGTACGGAGCTGAATGCTCCTGGGAAAGCGTGGGGGATGGACTGACGTGCGTTTGTGGGTCCGGGGCTTTGAAGAGCTGCTTCACGTGGCCTGCAACGCACACAGCTCCCTCAGAGGATCTGCGTGAATAACCCACAAAAGAACTTCAAAGCATTTATTTGCATTGGAAATTTCCCTGTTTGCATAAGTTGCTGTAAAAAGGGCTCTCTCTGACCAGTGGCTCTCAAACTCTGCTTGGAGCATCCTTTGGGTACCACGGAGGACCCAGCAAACGGCAGGATTGTATCCCTGGGAGGAAGAATGCCAAGCCTGCTCTCCATCTTCCTTTCCTATGCAGAGTCCTGAAGGGGATATTGATTTTACTTCTTTATTTTCTTCTTCTTCTTTCTTTGGCTATCATTCATGGCCGAGTAAGATTGTCTTCCATAAACACGGTTTTAACAACGAGTCCGTAAGTGATTGTGGAGGCCAATTCTGGATTCACACGTCCTTCCACAGTGGGGACATTGGTACTTGAACAGCTTCGACACCTGAACAAATCGGTTCCCGAATGCGGCAAGCCCGGAAGTAATCGTTCTGGTTTGCAAACATTTTTCAGAAGCTGAAAATCCGACGCGGCTTCCGATTGACTGCAGGAAGCTCCTACAGCCAATCGGAAGCTGCCCCTCGGTTGTCGAACTGTTTTGGGAATCGAACAGACTTCCGGAACGGTTTTAAGTTCGAGAACCAAGGTACCACTGTAAAACGTTGTTCATTGCTCCTTCTCAGGCTGCACAGAAAAAGCATTAGGGAAGTTTTTTAATGTTTGATGTTTTAGCGTGTTTTGCATGTTCTGTTGGGAGCCACCCAGAGTGGCTGGAGAAACCTGGCCAGTTGGGCAGGGTATAAATAAATAAATAAATAAATAAATAAAATAATACAGTGATACCTCAGGTTACATATGCTTCAGGTTACACACTCCGCTAACCCAGAAATAGTGCTTCAGGATAAGAACAGAAATCGTGCTCCGGCGGTGCAGCAGCAGCGGGAGGCCCCATTAGCTAAAGTGGTGCTTCAGGTTAGGAACAGTTTCAGGTTAAGTACAGACCTCCGGAATGAATTAAGTACTTAACCCGAGGTACCACTGTAATAATAATAATTACAGTCATACCTTGGGTTACAGATGCTTCAGGTTGCGTTTTTTTGGGTTACGGACAGCCGAAACCCGGAAGTACCGGAATGGGTTACTTCCGGGTTTCGGCGGTCACGCATGCGCAGAAGCGCCGAATCACAACCTGCGCATGCGCAGATGCGCCGCTGCGGGTTTGTGAACGCTGCGGTTGCGGGTGTGCATCCCGCACAGATCACGTTCACAACCTGAGCATCCACTGTATTTATTTTGGTTCCAGAAATTCATTCCGATTATGCAGATAAAATATAACTGATGGAGGCTCTGCAGAATGTGGTGTTAGTGTGTGCAAACAGTCGAGATCCAGTGATGCGCAGACATGCGCCTCCAGAGAGTGGAGACGTCCAGCACCATCCTGGCGTCTTCACTTGGTCGCAAGTGGCCGATGTTGTTGTTGTTTAGTCGTTTAGTCGTTGTGTCCGACTCTTTGTGACCCCTTGGATCAGAGCACGCCAGGCACTCCTGTCTTCCACTGCCTCCCACAGTTTGGTCAAACTCATGCTGGTAGCTTCGAGAACACTGTCCCGCCATCTTGTCCTCCATCTTTCCCAACATCAGGGTCTTTTCCAGGGAGTCTTCTCTTGTCATGAGGTGGCCAAAGTCTTGGAGCCTCAGCTTCACGATCTGTCCTTCCAGTGAGCACTCAGGGCTGATTTCCTTCAGAATGGATCGGTTTGATCTTCTTGCAGTCCATGGGACTCTCAAGAGTCTCCTCCAGCACCAGAATTCAAAAGCATCCATTCTTCGGCGATCAGCCTTCTTTATGGTCCAGCTCTCACTTCCATACATCACTACTGGGAAAACCACTACAAACCTTTGTTGGCAAGGAAGGGCAGTGATCCATGAAGGGGCCAATAGGCTGCTGCAAAATACGCCTAGCTGCTTTTGAACATGGGCTCAGATCACTGGTCCATCTCAGTATTGCCTACACTAACTGACAGCGACTCTCCCGGATTTCAGGAAGTAGTGTCCTTGCTCTACCAGCCTTTCTCAACCTGTGGGTCCCCAGATGTTGTTGGACTACAACTCCCATCACCCCTAGCTAGCAAGGCCAGAGCTCAGGGATGATGGGAGTTGTAGTCTAACAACATCTGGGGACCCACAGGTTGAGAACCGACTATCTGGAGATGGCGGGAATTGAACGCAGGACCTCCTTCTTGCAAGGCGGGTGCTGTTCCACTGAGCTACTGCCCTTCTCGGTTTCAGCAGCTGGATTTAGGCGGGAATAGTGGCTTTGTCTGCATTGTTGAAACAACTGGGAGACAAATGCTTGCTCATCCACTGCAAATCGCGCCCGGGGGCATTGTTACAGCGGCAGAGTTATGAAACATGGCATGATCTATATTCATCAAAAGAAGGAGAATATTCTCAGTGATGTGTAGGAAGGCAGTTGCAATTCTGCCTTTAGCTTTCAACAGAGGAGCAATTTCTGGGCACCGCAAGAAGCCCCAACCTGGAAATGCAACAAAGTCTTTTGAGACAGGGAGCCCAAAAAACAAACAGCTTCCTCGAGATCGCAGGGGATCTCTTCCTTCTCTCATAACAAAGAAGGGAAACTTGCCTCTCTCTGAAAATTATCCATCCATTTCAGAGGGAAACCTTCCAAGTGGCCAGTAAGCTCTTTTTTATCTCTTTTTTTTTAAAAAAAAAAGAGATTTGTTATGACAGGCCTGGCCACAGGATGATCGAGGGGAGGGGGACCATGGTTTGTTATTATATCGGACTGTGAGTTTGACCTGGCAGGGCCCCCTGAGAAAATTGAGGAGAGACTGGCAGGCCTGTGGAAATTAACGGACAGACTTTGGGAATGTTTTGTACGGAGGTACGGAAATGGCATCTGTCTATTTTGATATGGCTCTTGGAGGAGTGTAAAATCCACAAATAACAACGTTTGTTTTCAACCCGCTTGTGGAGACTACCAGAGATCACAAAGAAAGGAATATATGATAACAACAAGAAGATGAGGAAAATAACAAAGAGAAGGTTGAACAGAACTGTGAATACTATTTTGACAGAACTGTGTACATCAGAGCAGCAGCAAGAGAGATGTTTGGATCCCTTTCTGAGCTCGAAGTATGGGTAACCCCCAACAAAATTTAAAAATTTGGCTGTGTAATTTGGAATTAATGTGATTTGATTGGCCTGTTAATAAAAATTATTTGGAAAAAAAGTGGCCAGTAAGCTCCAGCTGGTGGGGTTTCCCCCCCCCTGCTTAAAGACATTTATTGATTGGAAAATAGTTTTCCTCCACGTTTTCAGCGGAGTTTAAATTGCATCCTGTGTGTTGTGTGTGTGGGGAGGGGGGAGGAAAGCAAATAATGAGGCCAGAAATAGCAGCTGTTTATGGCTCTCTGCTCTCCGGGGACTCTCAGAGTTGTTTGCTTTCGTCCCTCGCCTCTGGATGGAAATCTGCATCTGTTTTCTGGGAGTCGTTCAAAACAGACGGCGAAGTTCCTGCAGTCCAGCAGGAATCCGCTTGGCCCCCAACCAATTATTTCCCCACTTACCTAAACATGAAATTTATCCGAGGAAAAGCTGTTGGACGTGCCAGCGTTTCGCAAGCTAACTTCTGCGAGTTCCAGAAGTGTTGCTGTGTTTTGCTTTGTGCGTGTGTTTGGCCGAGTTATGTTTCCAGCGAGTTCCGGGTTCGAAACCCTGGACATGAGCTGCCAGTCCGTGCTGGCAGTACTGAGCTAGATGAACTCAAGGCTCTGACTTGGCCTAAGGCTGCTTTCTAGGTTAGTATGGCAGAAAGTGAGGAGGAATTAAAGAACCTTTTAATGAGGGTGAAAGAGGAGAGCGCAAAATATGGTTTGAAGCTCAACATCAAAAAAACGAAGATCATGGTCACTGGTCCCACCTCCTGGCAAATAGAAGGGGAAGAAATGGAGGCAGTGAGAGATTTTACTTTCTTGGGCTCCATGATCACCTCAGATGGTGACAGCAGTCACAAAATTAAAAGACGCCTGCTTCTTGGGAGAAAAGCAATGACAAACCTAGACAGCATCTTAAAAAGCAGAGACATCACCTTGCCAACAAAGGTCCATATAGTAAAAGCTATGATTTTCCCAGTAGTGATGTATGGAAGTGAAAGCTGGACCCTAAAGAAGGCTGATTGCCAAAGAATGGATGCTTTTGAATTCTGGTGCTGGAGGAGACTCTTGAGAGTCCCATGGACTGCAAGAAGATCAAACCTCTCCATTCTGAAGGAAATCAGCCCTGAGTGCTCACTGGAAGGACAGATCCTGAAGCTGAGACTCCAAGACTTTGGCCACCTCAGGAGAAGAGAAGACTCCCTGGAAAAGACCCTGATGTTGGGAAAGATGGAGGGCACAAGGAGAAGGGGACGACAGAGGACGAGATGGTGGGACAGTGTTCTCGAAGCTACCAGCATGAGTTTGACCAAACTGTGGGAGGCAGTGGAAGACAGGAGGGCCTGGCGTGCTCTGGTCCAGGGGGTCACGAAGAGGCGGACATGACTAAACGACTAAACAACATGCATAGTACAGTGGCCGAGCAACACTGTGGTGACAGAGCGTAGTCACTGCGGCTTGTAGCCACAGATCGCTTTCTCCTCCATGAGTTTGTGACTGCAGTGCCTCTCGAATCTCTTGTTTACACCATTAAAAGTCCATCGTTCGTCCCCCACAAAAAATCCTGGGAACTATAGTTTGCCCCCTCATAGAGCTGCAATAATCCACAGTGTGCTGAACAAACTACATTTCCCAGATTCCTTGGGTGAAATTGTGTGCTTTAAATGTATCATGTGTACTGAAGTAAAAAAATTAAGGCCTTATATATATAATAAATGTTCATAAATGTACCAAGCAAACACGTACATAAATATATAAACCACATGTCTGAAGCAGCACAGGAAAACAGTCTTGAAGCCATTTTGGCTCCCAAACTGACCAAATGTTTTCTCTGCAAAGTCAAAGGAAAATGGAAAAGCTTCCCCACTGTCTTTTCCTTCACAAATCTTGTCTGAAGGGTATGTCTGTGTATGAATAGGGTGAGCCTGTGACCTGGCTCAGGAACTAAGTATTTGTTATGACAAAAGACTGGCCAGGCTCCCCAGGGTATCCAATCAAGTAAGCATTAACAGGTATCCTGCCAGACAGGAGATAAACAACGACAGGAGATAAACAACGCACTCAGATTTCTGTTGTAGCAATCAGCCTACATCTGTGATGTAGGTATGATGTATCTGGGGGTGGTCTTGGACTCCAGGGCTGGCAATTTAAAATGTCTATATAAGGGTGGACACACCTTTGTTCTGGGTCCTCCTCCTTCTCCTGAGTGTGAAGGGGACACCCTGTTGCAACAGTTCAATAAAGATCAGGCTTACTAGCTGCTTTGTTTCTCCATATTCTCTGGTTGGCCTCTGTTATTTTCTCTGACTAATGGAGAACCTACAAAGGACTTTATAAGGGCTCTTGTGTCCCCCATAAGGGAATAAGGGCAGATTTTCGTTCATTACAGTACATAGGCCATAGTACTTTGGTTTGTTCTCTGCCTGCTTTTCTGTTGATGCAGACCTGCAAACGTAACAAGCCGCAGGGTGTTAGCTTGGCAGGCGCAAATTTTTGCCCCACTGCAAATAGCTGGCTGATCCCAGGCTAATTCTGTGTGGCTGGAGAGAGTTTCTGTTGGTTTTTCTAATAATAGGAAGCTTTAAGCGGGCTTAAGAGGGACAGACTCACCTTATCCAATATCCCTAATTCTACCCTGTTGGGTCAAAGGGGAAGCTTCTGTTTCAGCATTTAAGGCCTCACGTAGGGAAATCTTAGGGGTTGAAAAGGCTAGGGAAACAAATATTCAAAACATTGGTACTGTTTGTTCATTGGGAGAGCAATTTGCAGCAGTCGCTCGCTATGACAAATGAGCTTTCTTTGCATGTTCCAGCGGCTGCAATAATTCATTAAAAATGGTTTGGCAAATTGAGTTTAAGAGACATTATCTTGCATCGGTTGTTCCCAGACTCTGGACTGTGACGTGATAGTGTGGTTGGGAATGAAATAAAAAAAATTACAGTGGTGCCCTGCAAGACGAATGCCTCGCAAGACGGAAAACTCGCTAGACGAAAGAGTTTTCCGTTTTGGAGGTGCTTCGCAAAACGAATTTCCTATGGGCTTGCTTCGCAAGATGACAATGTCTTGCGAGTTCCTGCTGGTTTTTTTTCCTTCCCCCCCTTTTTCTAAGCCGCTAAGCCGCTTATCAGCTGATCCGATCAGCAGATAAGCCGCTAAAAGCCGCTAAAAGCCGCTAATAGCGCTAATCCGCTAATCCGTCAATGGGCTTGCTTCGCAAGACAAAAAAACCGCTAGACGAAGAGACTCTCAGAACGGGTTCTTTTCGTCTTGCGAGGCACCACTGTACCTATTAGGTCCATAAATTGCCATCTAACATATATTCAACACAAAAAACAGTGACATTTTGTTGTGGGCAAAGGACAGCTGGACATATAAAGGGTCCCATTACCTTGAGTAGCTTAGGGCCTCATCAAACCTAAATCAGACTCTGGTCAGGGGTTTGATCCCCACACTGGACAAAAAGATTCCTGAATTGCTGGGGGTTGGACTAGATGACCCTGGTACAATGCAGGAATCTTAACTACAGCATCTATGGCAAATGGCCACAGAACGGATTCTTTTCGTCTTGCGAGGCACCACTGTAAGGTCTTATATATATAATAATTGTTCATAAATGTACCAACCAAGACATACATAGATATGTAGACCACATGTCTGGAGCAGCACAGGAAGACAGTCCTGAAACGATTTTGACTCCCAAACTGACCAAATGTTTTCCTGCAAGGAGGGAGGGGGTGAGGGAACCTTCCCATTGTCTCAGGAATTGGGAAATCACCATCTCAAAGGAATGGCCAGACTTCTGGGCTTGTGGTGGCAAGTTGTGGTTACCTCATGGTAATGGAGAATGTACTCTGCACATGCTCAGGAGAAGAGGGAGAGCCTCTTATGCATTATTGGTCTCTGCTTGATCTCTGGCTCGTGTTTTATATTTCTTGATGTTAACCAAATCCCTAAATATTTAACCTTTTTATGGACTTCAGTCTCAATGTTTTGTTCTAATTCGGTTCTTTCTTCTTCCTTCATGTTTTTAACTAATAATTAGTTTTATTCCTATTTAGCTTAAATCCTGCCACTTCCCCAAAATTCTGAATTTTTTTCTATTACTTTAGGGAGTGAAATTTTAGGTTCCTCCACTGTTATCACTAGGTCATCTGCATACGCTTTTAACTTGAATTCACTTTTCCCAGTTTTTACACCTGTAATCTCTTTATTTGCTCTTATGTTTTTGGCAAGTACTTCCAAGACCAGAATAAACAATAATGGTGATAATGGGCATCCTTGTCTTGTTCCTTTTTGGATCTTACAGTCATCCGTTATCACCTGATTTATAATTAGTTTAGCTTTTTGTTCTGAATAGATTGCTGCTATTGCTTTTAAAAACTTGGGACCACTTCTGATTTGTTCTAACAGCTTTATCATGAACTTCCAAGAAACATTATCAAAGGCTTTTTCAGCGTCTATAAACATCATTGCCACTTTCTTTTCATTTTTAGCCTCCAAATATTCTATTATATTCAAAATATTCCTTATATTCTCCTTCATTTGTCTCCCTGGTAGGAACTCGGCTTGATCTTGATGTATATATTCATTTAATTTTTTTTTAAATCTGTTAGCTAGGATATTTGCAAACAATTTGTAACCTGGCTCGTGCTTTAAACTCTCTGTATATTTCATGCTGTTGTAGAAGGTCTGTTCTCCAGAGCTGTCACTTTCGAAACTTTCTCTGCTATCAAGTTGTTTGTTTAGATTAGCCAGGGAAGGACTCTAGTGTTCTACCTGCCAAATAGAATCTGATGAAGGGCATTCTCTGGCTTCTTTTCAGGCACTGTCAAATTACTTTTTTTTTTACTGCCTGTAAACTGCATTTTCTTTTCAATTATCCAAGGTGGACTGTGGGCTCTCTTGGTGCCTAAGACACCGCCATTTGGCCATTTATGCCTGATCCTTGGCCTTGCAAGATTCTCACCTCCCTTGTGCGCTCAGATATCCTTCCTGGCTTCCCGATTCAAACAAACCATGGTTTCCTGGTACACCCAAAGTCCACACTGCAGTTTGTGCAAACCATAGTTTGCCCCGTTTGGCCAACAAAGTAAACGGCAGTTTGCTCTAGTTCCCTACTTTGTTGTTGTTGTTGAGTCGTTTAGTCGTGACCGACTCTTCGTGACCCCCTGGACCAGAGCACGCCAGGCACTCCTGTCTTCCACTGCCTCCCGCAGTTTGGTCAAACTCATGCTGGTAGCTTCAAGAACACTGTCCAACCATCTCGTCCTCTGCCGTCCCCTTCTCCTTGTGCCCTCCATCTTTCCCAACATCATTTTGCAGATAAGTTGCAGGCACATTGCACAAAGCAGCAAACTTTTCAGGTTTATTTCCACTTAGAGCTCAGCAAATTATGCAGAGCCTGCTAACAATCAAAGAGGCAAACTAAACAAAGAACTGGAAAGCAATTATTTCTTCCCTCACCCGTGAAAAAAAGAGGGGGAAGAGTTTTTATCTTCATTTTCTGGTGGCGTTTATGTTGTTGGTTTCCCCTAAATAGCTTTCCTCCATATTAAAATGGAGGGGTGTGTGTTTTTTTTAATGTAAAGGAGACTATCTTTTTGCTTGCATGGCCTCCTTGCCTTTGATGAGGGCTTTTTTGGGGAGGGACTTCTATGGGTGGGGGTGGAAATGGAGGGGAGAAGATTTAGCTGGCTGAAATGGGAGGTTGGTTGTTGTGTGAGAATGGCGAGGAGAGTGTTTTTCAGTAAGCACTGAAAGCAAATGCGTGTCTACTCACAAGCAAGCCCTACTGAATTCAATGGGGCTTACTCCCAGGAAAGTAGAAGTAAGTTTAGTTGAATTCAGTTGGGCTTATGCATGCACAGATTCCACTTAGACCTCTGAGCGGAAAAGCAGATGCAAATTGACTAGTAAATCACTTAAACTACTCATAAATTAGTTGAAAATATCTTAAATATAAAAGGTAAAGGACCCCTGACAGTTAAGTCCAGTTGCGGATGACTCTGGGGTTGCTGGCGCTCATTTCGCTTTACTGGCCGAAGGAGCTGGCATTTGTCCGCAGACAGTTTTTCCAGGTCATGTGGCCAGAAGACTAAGCTGCTTCTGGCAAAACCAGAGCAGCGCACGGAAACGCCGTTTACCTTACTGCCAGAGCGGTACCTATTTATCTACAGTGGTACCTCAGATTACAAACACTTCGGGTTACAGACTCCGCTAACCTGGAAGTAGTACCTCAGGTTAAGAACTTTACCTCAGGATGAGAATAGAAATCGTGCTTTGGTGGCGCAGCAACGGGAGGCCCCATTAGCTAAAGTGGTACCTCAGGTTAAGAACGGTTTCAGGTTAAGAACGGACCTCCAGGATGAATTAAGTTCTTAACCAGAGGTACCATTGTACTTGCACTTTTGACGTGCTTT
Source organism: Podarcis bocagei (assembly GCF_964188305.1). Taxonomy (NCBI): domain Eukaryota; kingdom Metazoa; phylum Chordata; class Lepidosauria; order Squamata; family Lacertidae; genus Podarcis; species Podarcis bocagei. The sequence continues at coordinate 100,685,433 of NC_138130.1, read as the reverse complement.
CGAACTGCTAGGTTGACAGGAGCTGGGACTGAGCAATGGGAGCTCACCCCGTTGCGGGGGTTCGAACCGCCAACCTTCCAATCGGCAAGCCTAAGAGGCTCAGTGGTTTAGACCACAGCGCCACTCTTATCTTAAATATAGGGACATTTATTTAAATTTTTTATTAAAGCTACAACTTCCTTCCATTTTAAGGTCCTCCACTGCCACAGGGAGCCTTGCCAAGGCCCTCGGCTGCTGTGGGGAAGCATGGCACACCCTCTGCCGTTGTGAGGAGGTACGGCGGGACCACCTGCCACTGCGGGGAAGTGTGGCAAGGCCCTTTGCTACTGCAGGGAAGCACGGCACACCCTCCACGCCATGTGGAGGTAGGCGGGACCCTCTGCCGCTGTGGGGAGGTCCGGCAAAGGCTCTCTGCTGCTGCAGATATATATCACGATATATTGCGATATTTATCTGGTGATATATTGCGACGTTGAAAACCAGATATTGCCCAGCCCTATTTCCTGCCTAGCTTTCTGCTTCGTCAGCTGTAGCTACTTTGCTTTTGTATCCAAATGAGGGGTAAACTATGGTTTGTGAAAACCATGGTGCACAGTGGCATATCGTGGGTTGCCTGAGCTGGGGCAAGTGTTGCATCCCCTGGTGGATTGGGCAGCTGGGCTGGAGGCGCGTGGAGCCTGCCAGGAACATGACTCTGGCGTTGCCGCTGCTGCTGTCGGATGCCACGCGCCTTCTCAGCTTGGATGCTCTGCCGCCTCCCGGCTTGGTGAGCCCAGGGGGCATGGGTGTCCCTTTACTGGCCGCAATGAGAAGGAGTCTTCCCGCAGCTGGCCTCCCTGGGGCTCCAGAAGGCTGCAGGACCTCAGCTATGCCAGGGAACCTGTCATGGGGGCACCTGCTTGCGCCCCCTCAGAATTTTGTGCCCGGGACTGCTTCCCCTCCTGCCATCCCATGCTGTACCACTGACATTGTGGGCTTTGAATGCCACAGGAAATACAGTGGTACCTTGGGTTACATACGCTTCAGGTTACATATGCTTCAGGTTACAGACTCCGCTAACCCAGAAATATTACCTCAGGTTAAGAACTTTGCTTCAGGATGAGAACAGAAATCGTGCGGTGGCGGCGCAGCAGCAGCAGGAGGCCGCATTAGCTAAAGTGGTGCTTCAGGTTAAGAACAGTTTCAGGTTAAGAACAGAACTCTGGAAAGAATTAAGTACTTAACACGAGGTACCACTGTGCAGTCATACCTCGAGTTGAATGTGTTTCAGGTTGAGCGCTTTTGGGTTGCACTCCATGGCAACCCGGAAGTAACGCAGCACGTTACTTCCGGGTTTCATCGTTTGCGCATGCACAGACGCTCAAAGTGACGTCATGGGCATGCGCGGAAGTGGTAAAACACGACCCCTGCACTTGCAGACGCGCCGTCGCATCATATGTTCCATTCAGGATGCAAATGGGGCTCTGGAACGGATCCCGTTCGCATCCCAAGGTACCACTGTATAAATAAGCATAAATAGCCAAATCGTGAACCAGTAAGTTTGGGAGGGAACGAGCTTATAAAGGAAGTGAGATGATAGTAGTAGTAGTAGTAGTAGTAAAGGTAAAGGTACCCCTGCCCGAACGGGCCAGTCTTGACAGACTCTGGGGTTTGTGCGCCCATCTCACATCTATTGGCCGGGGGCCAGCGCTGTCCGGAGACACTTCCGGGTCACGTGGCCAGCGTGACAAAGCTGCATCTGGCGAGCCAGCGCAGCACACGGAACGCCGTTTACCTTCCCGCTGGTAAGCGGTACCTATTTATCTACTTGCACCCAGGGGTGCTTTCGAACTGCTAGGTTGGCAGGCGCTGGGACCGAGCAGCGGGAGCGCACCCCGCCGCGGGGATTCGAACCGCCGACCTTTCGATCGGCAAGCCCTAGGCGCTGAGGCTTTAATTTATTATTTATACCCCGCGCATCTGGCTGGGTTTCCCCAGCCACTCTGGGCGACTTCCAACAAAGTATTAAAATACAGTAGTCTGTTAAACATTAAAAGCTTCCCTGAAGAGGGCTGCCTTCAGATGTCTTCTAAAAGTTTGGTAGTTGTTATTTTCTTTGAAATCTGGTGGGAGGGCGTTCCACAGGGCGGGTGCCACCACCGAGAAGGCCCTCTGCCTGGTTCCCTGTAACCTCACTTCTCACAGGGAGGGAACCACCAGAAGGCCCTCGGAGCTGGACCTCAGTGTCCAGGCAGAACGATGGGGGTGGAGACGCTCCTTCAAGTATACTGGGCTGAGACTGTTTAGGGCTTTAAAGGTCAGCACCAACACTTTGAATTGTGCTTGGAAACGTACTGGGAGCCAATGTAGGTCTTTCGAGACACGGTGTTATGTGTTCTCGGCGGCTGCTCCCAGTCACATCATCTGAGCCTATGGCGCGTTTCTCATTCTGCAGGCAGTGGAAGATGGGCAAACTCCCTTTTTAAAGTCATTCTCTCTCCCCATCCCCTGCACATGTACTCTCTTGCCTTGAGTCACTTGCTTAGTGCAGATGTAACATCCTAGATATGCCCTGAGCGTCGCAAGCTGTCTCTGAGGCTGATGTGCGAGGCAGCAACTGCTTTTCAGTGAATCATCTCTGCTCTTGCCGTAATTGTTTGGGAACAAATGTTCCCGGAGTATGGACTATTGTTCCGGCCTTCAAGTATTTTATCCTTATCTGGACATTTCTGTATTATTGTTGTAAGAACAAAGCAGATTGGAAAGCAACTAAAACTAATACTTAACTGCGCATGGAGGAGAGGCCGGCTCGAAAGTCCTTTTATATATATAAATTTTTATTAGTTCTTTTTTAACATACCATTTTCAACGGTGATTAAGCATATTTTTACATCTAATTCAATTTTTTACACTTCCATCAGTCCTGCCTGAAAATTTTCCAATCTAATCTCTTAGTATACATTTCTTATTTTCCCTGTTACATTTAAAACTCATAACCAGTATCTCTATTCCTTATCTACTTTGTAGCACTTCGTATATTTCTCCTTACAAAACTTCTTGTAGTCCTGCTAGCGTAATTTGTTGATTACAGTTGCTCTTCAAATACAGTGGTGCCTCGCAAGACGAAAAGAATCCGTTCTGTGATTCTCTTCGTCTAGCAGTTTTTTCGTCTTGCGAAGCAAGCCCATTGACGGATTAGCGGATTAGCGCTATTAGCGGCTTTTAGCGGCTTACCTGCTGATCGGATCAGCTGATAAGCGGCTTAGCGGCTTAGAAAAAGGGGGGGGGAGGAAAAAACCCCCGCAGGAACTCGCAAGACATTGTCGTCTTGCGAAGCAAGCCCATAGGAAATTCGTTTTGCGAAGCACCTCCGAAACGGAAAACTCTTTCGTCTAGCGAGTTTTCCGTCTTGCGAGGCATTCGTCTTGCGGGGCACCACTGTAGTTCATATACTTCTTCCAATCTTCTGTAAATCTCTGGTCCCGCAGGTTTCGAATCCTTCCTGTCATTTTGTCCAATTCTGCATAGTCCATTATTTTCGCCTGCCATTCTTCTTTCGTCGGAATTTCTTCTTGCTTCCATTTCTGGGCTAACAATACTCTTGCCGCAGCTTGAAAGTCCTTTTAGCTCGCTAGCTGCTGAGCTTCTCTTTGGATTCCAGCTTTCAGGCCATCGCCTTCCACCCTCTCTCCTTGGCTGCCCCAAAACATTGTCTTAAAAACCCCTCAAAGCATAAGAAGAGCCCAGCTGCTGGGATCAGGCCCATAGACACCAGCATCTTGTTCCCAAGGTGACCAAAAGGGAAGGCTGCAAGCAAGATCTGAGCACATCCACCTAGGACCACCTGAATGACAGTGGCTGGTTCTGTCGCCCTCTTGCATTTTAATTGTACCGTATTTTTTGCTCTATAAGACTCACTTTTCCCCTCCTAAAAAGTAAGGGGAAATGTGTGTGCGTCTTATGGAGCGAATGCAGGCTGCACAGCTATCCCAGAAGCCAGAACAGCAAGAGGGATTACTGCTTTCACTGCACAGCGATCCCTCTTGCTGTTCTGGCTTCTGAGATTCAGAATATTTTTTTTCTTGTTTTCCGCCTCCAAAAACTAGGTGCGCCTTGCGGTCTGGTGCGTCTTATAGAGCAAAAAATACGGTATTTTGCAGTGTGGCTTGTCTAGTTTTATTTATTTTGTGGGTGGAAGGTTTTTGTAAGAAGCTTGGTGGGCACAGAGGCAGTGTTAGGGACTCAGATATACAGTAGTACCTCGGGTTACATAGGCTTCAGGTTACAGACTCCACTAACCCAGAAATAGTACCTCGGGTTAAGAACTTTGCTTCAGGATCAGAACAGAAATCATGCTCCAGTGGCGTGGCAACAGCAGGAGGCCCCATTAGCAAAAGTGGTACCTCAGGTTAAGAACAGTTTCAGGTTAAGAACGGACCTCCGGAATGAATTAAGTACTTAACTCGAGGTACCACTGTGTAAGCTAATACCCAATACGTTTCCGAGCACAATTCGAAGTGTCGGTGCTGACCTTGAAAGCCCTAAATGGCCTCAGCTCAGTAGACCTGAAAGACCATCTTCACCCCCATCATTCTGCCCGGACACTGAGGTCCAACTCCAAGGGCCTTCTGGTGGTTCCCTCGTTGTGAGAAGCAAAGCTACAGGGAACCAGGCAGAGGGCCTTCTCGGTAGTGGCACCCGCCCTGTGGAATGCCCTCCCATCAGCTGTCAAAGAGATGTCTGACTTTTAGAAGACATCTGAAGGCAGGTCCAGTTTACCCGGAAGGAGCGTCTCCACCTCCATTGTTTTGAGGGCAAGGGTATGCAAAGTTTTATTGTTCTTTCGTGATGGGTATTTAAGAGGCTGATGTGGGTGGCGCTGTGGGTTAAACCACAGAGCCTAGGACTTGCCGATCAGAAGGTTGGCGGTTAGAATCCCCACGATGGGGTGAACTCCCATTGCTCGGTCCCTGCTCCTGCCAACCTAGCAGTTCGAAAGCACGTCAGAGTGCAAGTAGATAAATAGGTACCGCTCCGGCGGGAAGGTAAACGGCGTTTCTGTGCGCTGCTCTGGTTCGCCAGAAGCAGCTTAGTCATGCTGGCCACATGACCTGGAAGCTGTACACCGGCTCCCTCGGCCAATAAAGCGAGATGAGCGCCGCAACCCCAGAGTCGGCCACGACTGGACCTAATGGTCAGGGGCCCCTTTATCTTTACCTTTTTACCCTGGTTCCGTAAAGTATGTGTGCTATGAGGCAGCTCTATTGTTACGGAAATGACATGGGGAGGGGGGAAATCTTAAAAGTTGTTACAATGTTACAAATATTGTGCCTGAATGTATCCTTTCGACTTGATAGCTAATGGGAAGATACCAAGCTTTAAAAAATTGGAGAAAATCCATACAGTGGTGCCTCGCAAGACGAAATTAATTCGTTCCGCAAGTCTCTTCGTCTTGCGGTTTTTTCGTCTTGCGATGCACGGTTTCCCATAGGAATGCATTGAAAATCAATTAATGCGTTCCTAGGGAAACCGCCTTCAGACCAGGTCCGGGGACAGTCTGTCCCCGGACCTCTTCTGAAGGCTGGGGGGGGGGGGACAAGGGCTTTTCTTCCCACCCCCAGCATTTTAAAAAACCCTGGGACAGCGGAGGACTTCTCCGCTGTCCGGGGCGATCTTAAAATGCTGGCGGGAGGCATTTTAAAATCGCCCCGGACAGCGGAGGACTTCTCCGCTGTCCGGGGCGATTTAAAAGCCCCTGGGAAGGCAGGCAGGGAGGACAAATACTTTCGCCCCCTGCCCGCCTTCAGAAGGTCTTCCCGCCCCCCTCCCCGCTTCGGAAAGCGGGCTAAGCGGGACCTCCCGCCGGGCATGCGAGGCTTGCTGACATCTGCCTGAAGCAGGGGGCGGGCTCCGCAGCTCACCCCCTGCTTCGGGATGCAGACTGCCACCCCAAGCCTTGCGCGAGGCTTGCCGGCATCTCCCCCAAGCAGGGGGCGGGCTCCGCAGCTCACCCCCTGCTTCGGGATGCAGGCTGCCGCCCCAAGCCTTGCGCGCGAGGCTTGCCGACATCTGCCTGAAGCAGGGGGCGGGCTCCGCAGCTCACCCCCTGCTTCGGGATGCAGGCTGCCGCCCCAAGCCTTGCGCGCAAGGCTTGCCGACATCTGCCTGAAGCAGGGGGCGGGCTCCGCAGCTCACCCCCTGCTTCGGGATGCAGGCTGCCGCCCCAAGCCTTGCGCGCAAGGCTTGCCGGCATCTCCCCCAAGCAGGGGGCGGGCTCCGCAGCTCACCCCCTGCTTCGGGATGCAGGCTGCCGCCCCAAGCCTTGCGCGCGAGGCTTGCCGACATCTGCCTGAAGCAGGGGGCGGGCTCCGCAGCTCACCCCCTGCTTCGGGATGCAGACTGCCGCCCCAAGCCTTGCGCGCGAGGCTTGCCGACATCTGCCTGAAGCAGGGGGCGGGCTCCGCAGCTCACCCCCTTCTTCGGGATGCAGACTGCCGCCCCAAGCCTTGCGCGCGAGGCTTGCCGGCATCTCCCCCAAGCAGGGGGCGGGCTCCGCAGCTCACCCCCTGCTTCGGGATGCAGGCTGCCGCCCCAAGCCTTGCGCGCGAGGCTTGCCGACATCTGCCTGAAGCAGGGGGCGGGCTCCGCAGCTCACCCCCTGCTTCGGGATGCAGGCTGCCGCCCCAAGCCTTGCGCGCGAGGCTTGCCGACATCTGCCTGAAGCAGGGGGCGGGCTCCGCAGCTCACCCCCTGCTTCGGGATGCAGGCTGCCGCCCCAAGCCTTGCGCGCAAGGCTTGCCGACATCTGCCTGAAGCAGGGGGCGGGCTCCGCAGCTCACCCCCTGCATGGCGGAGATGCCGTCAAGCCTTGCGCGCGAGGCTTGCCGGCATCTCCCCCAAGCAGGGGGCGGGCTCCGCAGCTCACCCCCTGCTTCGGGATGCAGGCTGCCGCCCCAAGCCTTGCGCGCGAGGCTTGCCGACATCTGCCTGAAGCAGGGGGCGGGCTCCGCAGCTCACCCCCTGCATGGCGGAGATGCCGTCAAGCCTTGCGCGCAAGGCTTGGGGCGGCAGCCTGCATCCCGAAGCAGGGGGTGAGCTGCGGAGCCCGCCCCCTGCTTCAGGCAGATGTCGGCAAGCCTTGCGCGCAAGGCTTGGGGCGGCAGCCTGCATCCCGAAGCAGGGGGTGAGCTGCGGAGCCCGCCCCCTGCTTCAGGCAGATGTCGGCAAGCCTCGCGCGCAAGGCTTGGGGCGGCAGCCTGCATCCCGAAGCAGGGGGTGAGCTGCGGAGCCCGCCCCCTGCTTCAGGCAGATGTCGGCAAGCCTCGCGCGCAAGGCTTGGGGCGGCAGCCTGCATCCCGAAGCAGGGGGTGAGCTGCGGAGCCCGCCCCCTGCTTGGGGGAGATGCCGGCAAGCCTTGCGCGCAACGCTTGGGGCGGCAGCCTGCATCCCGAAGCAGGGGGTGAGCTGCGGAGCCCGCCCCCTGCTTCAGGCAGATGTCAGCAAGCCTTGCGCGCAAGGCTTGGGGCGGCAGCCTGCATCCCGAAGCAGGGGGTGAGCTGCGGAGCCCGCCCCCTGCTTCAGGCAGATGTCGGCAAGCCTCGCGCGCAAGGCTTGGGGCGGCAGCCTGCATCCCGAAGCAGGGGGTGAGCTGCGGAGCCCGCCCCCTGCTTGGGGGAGATGCCGGCAAGCCTTGCGCGCAAGGCTTGGGGCGGCAGCCTGCATCCCGAAGCAGGGGGTGAGCTGCGGAGCCCGCCCCCTGCTTCAGGCAGATGTCGGCAAGCCTTGCGCGCAAGGCTTGGGGCGGCAGCCTGCATCCCGAAGCAGGGGGTGAGCTGCGGAGCCCGCCCCCTGCTTCAGGCAGATGTCGGCAAGCCTCGCATGCCCGGCGGGAGGTCCCGCTTAGCCCGCTGTTCCGAAGCGGGGAGGGGGGCGGGAAGACCCCCCCTGCCTTCCCCCCGCCTGCCCCGGCGATCTTAAAATGCTGGCGGGCGGGAGCGAAGCGTTCGCTGCCGACCCCCAGCATTTTAAAACCTTCCCGGGACACGGGGAGATTTCAAAATGCTGGGGGTCGGCAGCGAACGCTTCGCTCCCGCCCGCCAGCATTTTAAAATCGCCGGGGCAGGCGGGGGGAAGGCAGGGGGGGGAGCAAAGACTTTTGCCCCCCGCCGGCCTTCAGAAGAGGTCCTCTTCTGAAGGCCGGCTGTGGGCAAAAGTCTTTGCTCCCGACCGCCAGCATTTCCCTATGGGCTTTCGTCTTGCGATGCAAGCCCATAGGGAAATTCGTCTTGCGAAGCGCCTCCAAAACAGAAAACCCTTTCGTCTTGCGGGTTTTCCGTCTTGCGAGGCATTCGTCTTGCGGGGTACCACTGTACTTTAACCGACTCTCCTCATTCCAACGCCATTTTAACCATTAAAGAAAGGTGAATTTTCGTTCCACCTCCCTCCATGAACCAAGAAGTCGGAAGTCACATAGCCAGCAGGAACAGGGCATCCCGCCATAATTCCCCAAGCGTGAGAGCACAGACACGGCCCCCCACCCAGGGAGCAACCGGGGGGAACAATCGACATCCACAGAGGCAGTTGAGCAAGTCATGTGTTATGAAAGCCCATCTCCAGGCAAGATTTGAGGGCAAGGATATGTCAAGAGTTTTATTGTTCTTTCGTGATGGGGTCTTAAGACGTTGGGACGCGGGTGGCGCTGTGGGTTAAACCACAGACTTGCCGATCAGAAGGTCGGCGGTTCGAATCCCCGCAATGACAGGGTGAGCTCCCTTTGCTCGGTCCCTGCTCCTGCCCACCTAGCAGTTTGAAAGCACGTCAAAGTGCAAGCAGATAAATAGGTACCACTCCGACGGGAAGGTAAACGGCATTTCCGTGCACTGCTCTGGTTCGCCAGAAGTGGCTTCGTCATGCTGGCCACATGACCCAGAAGCTGTACGCCGGCTCCCTCAGCCAATAAAGCGAGATGAGCGCCGCAACCCCAGAGACTGGACTTAACAGGGGTCAGAGGTCCCTTTACCTTAAGAGCTGTTGGGAAAGGTGTCTGATCAAGTGGCCTAAAGTTGAACTTGTGTAACCCTTGTATACCCCTCCCCATTTGTGACATGCTAGTGATGCAGTGATGCTGTATCAATGATGCTGCTTGAAGTGTATTCTGGGGGGACGAGGGAAGTTTTAAAAAAAGTTCTTACTCCTGTGGGGACCTGTTGTGCAACAATAAAGATCATGATCTACTGACCACTGTTTTAGTTTGTACCCCACCCATCTGACTTGAGTTTTCCTAGCCACTCTGGGCTGCTTCATGCTTATGTAAAAACATAATAAAAGTTCCTTGAAATAACTCTTGTTCTTTGCCACCCTTCAAAAGGAACCAAGCCATTTTCCTGCCATTTCCAGGTTGGCTTAAACCAGGCGGTGTTCATAGGTCTTCCCTGCAAGCTCCTTTAATGAGAAATTCCTTTCATAATTACTTTCTCATCTCATCTCTGGTTTTGTTTTTTTTCCTCCCCTTGCTAAGCTGTCAGGCCAAAAGCTAATGCGTGGGCAAATTATTATATGCGTGTGCGGCTAAAGATCCTTTAATTAACAAACGCTCACTTAACCTCAGCTTAAGTCTTAGACTGAATGAGAGGTCAAAAAAGCATCTTTCGTAGAGGCAGTGAAGAAGTGCAAAATCGGGGGAAACGTCTCCCCTCCTACACACAGGGAGGGTGAATTGTGGCCCCCGCCAAATCAGGATTTGAACACCAAAGTAATAACTCTTCCATGCTTTTCCCAAATCAGGTTTTAATATCAGCACTTCCTTTTGGAATTGCAGTGCAGTGGTACCTTGGTTTTCAAACGCCTTGGTGCACAAAAAAACCTGGAACCCAAACACTGCAAACCCGGAAGTAAGTGTTCTGGTTTGCAAACGTTTTTCGGAAGCTGAACATGCTCCGTTTGAGTGTCACGCTTCCGATTTGAGTGCCACATTTCCGTTTTGAGTGTTACTCTGAGGCCTGTCTGTTTTTGCTATTTATTTTGCGTTTTTGTTTTTGCGTTTCTTTTTCATTTTGTTTTTGTGACTGTGTGGAACCCAGTTCAGTTCCTGATTAGTTGATTGTGTGACCGCAGTGCATTGTTTATTGATTTCATTTTATGGATCAATGGCTCCGTTAGATAGTAAAATTCATGTTAAATTGCTGCTTTAGGGGTTGTTTTTAAAAGTCTGGAACGCTTTAATCCGTTTTGCACTACTATCTATGGGAAGGCACGCCTTGGTTTTGGAACGGACTTCCAGAACGGATTAAGTTTGAGAACCAAGGTACCATTGTAGTCTCATTGGCAGAGAGGACACTGTGGGTCTAATTCCCCCTCGGCCCATTTGACTCACGTTAGGAAATAAGAAACTTACTAGGTAAAGGTGAAGGGACCCCTGACCATTAGGTCCAGTCACGGACGACTTGCCAAGGGAGCCGGTATACAGCTTCTGGGTCATGTGGCCAGCCTGACCAAGCCACTTCTGGCGAACCAGAGCAGCGCACGGAAACACCTTTTACCTTCCCGCTGGAGTGGTACCTATTTATCTACTTTGACATGCTTTTGAACTGCTATGTTGGCAGGAGCTGGGACAGAGCAATGGGAGCTCACCCTGTTGCGGGGATTCAAACCACCGACCTTCTGATCGGCAAGCCCCAGGCTCTGTGGTTTAAACCACAGTGCCACCTTCGTCCCTAAGAAACTTACTAGCCTGCAATTTATTTAGGGGTATTTTTTTGCTAGTATGTGAAGAGGGATAGCGCCTGTATCTCCATTCTGTCTGCAGGTGAAGAGACGCTCTCCCTTTGCTGGCCATCCATCTCTCCTTGGATTGCAGATGGTCCCAGGTACGCTCTCTGGCACCTCCCAGGTATGGTTGGGGATGTCCCCTGTCTCAGACCTTGCAGCCAGGTGCAAGGTGCACCAGTGACCTGACTTAGTAAAAGGTGGCTTCTAGAGAGCGGCAAAGTTTTCCCTGTTTGAGTGCCTTATATCAAGTAAACATAGGACTCTCTTTCATTGGAGGCATTTAAGTAGATCCTGGAAGGCCGTCTTTCAGTGATGGTTTAGTTGAGATTCCTGCATTGCAGCGGGTTCGACTGGATGACCTTTGGGGGCCCTTCCAACTCTTCAGTTCCACAAAAACTGCTTAATATTGGGTGGTATCTCTGGCACCAAGATGGGCAGAGGTGGCCTTTGTGGTTGTTCCTCTAGCCTCAGAGGTTCAATGGCCTGCAACATGGGAGCAGGGCCTTTTCTGCTGTGGCTCCATGTTTGTTCCATCTAGGAGTCTTGGTTGACCACAAACGTGACATGAGCCAACAGTGTGACGTGGCAGCTAAAAAAGCCAATGCAATTCTGGGCTGCATCAATAGGAGTATAGCATCTAGATCAAGGGAAGTAATAGTGCCACTGTATTCTGCTCTGGTCAGACCTCACCTGGAGTACTGTGTTCAGTTCTGGGCACCACAATTCAAGAAGGACACTGACAAACTGGAACGTGTCCAGAGGAGGGCAACCAAAATGGTCAAAGGCCTGGAAACGATGCCTTATGAGGAACGGCTAAGGGAGCTGGGCATGTTTAGCCTGGAGAAGAGGAGGTCAAGGGGTGATATGATAGCCATGTTCAAATATATAAAAGGATGTCACATAGAGGAGGGAGAAAGGTTGTTTTCTGCTGCTCCAGAGAAGTGGACACGGAGCAATGGATCCAAACCACAAGAAAGAAGATTCCACCTAAAGATTAGGAAGAACTTCCTGACAGTAAGAGCTGTTTGACAGTGGAATTTGCTGCCAAGGAGTGTGGTGGAGTCTCCTACTTTGGAGGTCTTTAAGCAGAGGCTTGACAACCATATGTCAGGAGTGCTCTGATGGTGTTTCCTGCTTGGCAGGGGTTTGGACTCGATGGCCCTTGTGGTCTCTTCCAACTCTATGATTCTATGTGGAATGTTCTCCCTAGGGAGGTTCATCTGATGACTTCATTACACAGTGGTCCCTCAGGTTACAGATGCTTCAGGTTACAGACTCCGCTAACCCAGAAATAGTACCTCGGGTTAAGAATTTTGCTTCAGGATGAGAACAGAAATTGTGGCACGGCAGCAGCGGGAGGCCCCATTAGCTAAAGTGGTACCTCAGGTTAAGAACAGTTTCAGGTTAAGAATGGACCTCCAGGATGAATTAAGTTCTTAACCCAAGGAACCACTGTATATCTTTAATTATTATTCTTATTATTCTTATTATTTATTATCTTTATTGCAAAACATACAACACAAACAGACAAAAACAATTCCACAAGAATACAGTGGTTACATACGCTTCAGTTTACATTCGCTTCAGGTTACAGACTCCGCTAACCCAGAAATGGTGCTTTAGGTTAAGAACTTTGCTTCAGGATGAGAACAGAAATCGTGCTCCGGCGGCGCAGCAGCAGCAGGATGCCCCATTAGCTAAAGTGGTGCTTCAGGTTAAGAACAGTTTCAGGTTAAGTATGGACCTCCAGAACGAATTAAGTAGTTAACCCAAGGTACCACTGTATATATATTTTTAAGGAGCAGTTCTGTTGGCTTCTAGGGGGGTGCTCTAGTGTGAACATGCAAGCTCGGTATCTGTCAGTCAATCCTTATTACCCTCAGTGGCTTCACAGCCGTCAGAAGATAATAAAATTGCATCACAACCCACTATCCAATATTGCCAACCTTATTCTTAACCAAATCTGATCCCTGCAGCTGAGATGTGTGGAAAGGGACGTCATTTGCTTCCCCTTTCGCACTCTTGAAAGCATCCCGGGCGACTGAGCATTTAGAATTATCTAGCTAAGCATGAAGGTGCTAAATGAAGAGGCCTAAATTGCAATGCTATGCTGAAGCAGCTGAAAGTCTGTGGCGCGAGCTGTGTGCAGAAACGTCAGTAATTTGTGTACAGCCCTAAGCAAAGGCACATCATGTTGCCATCCGGGAATAGCTTTCAGGGGTTCTTTGGCTGCAGAAACAGCTAATGCGGTTCTAGGCTGCATCAACAGAAGTCGAGTGTCCAGCTCAAGGGAAGTCATAAAGGTAAAGGGACCCCTGACCATTAGGTCCAGTCGTGGCCGACTCTGGACCTGCGGCGCTCATCTCGCTTTATTGGCCGAGAGAGCCGGCGTACAACTTCTGGGTCATGTGGCCAGCATGACTAAGCAACTTCTGGCGAACCAGAGCAGTGCACGGAAACGCCGTTTACCTTCCCACCAGAGCGGTACCTATTTATCTACTTGCACTTTGAGGTGCTTTTGAACTGCTAGGCTGGCACGAGATGGGACGGAGCAATGGAAGCTCACCCTGTCGCGGGGATTTGAACCGCCGACCTTCTGATCGGCAAGTCCCAGGCTCTGTGGTTTAACCCACATCGCCACCCGCGTCCCAAGGGTAGTCCCACTCTATTCTGCCTTGATCAGACCACACCTGGAAGACGGCATCCAATTCTGGGTACCACAATTTAAGAAGGATGTTGGCAAGCTGGAAGGTGTGCAGAGGAGGGAGAGCAAGATGATCAAGGGTCCGGAAACTCAGCCTTATGAGGAACGGTTGAAGGAGCTGGGTACGTTTAGCCTATAAAAGAGGAGGTTGAGAGGAAATCAGAGAGCGAGACTGGTGACTGGGAGTGGCCGCTGAGACCTCATATCGCCGGACCTACATTGGCTCCCAGTACGTTTCCAAGCACAATTCAGAGTGTTGGTGCTGACCTTGAAAGCCCTAAACGGCCTCAACCCAGTAGACCTGAAGGAGCATCTTCACCCCCATCGTTCAGCCTGGAAACTGAGGTCCAGCTCCGAGGGCCTTCTGGCGATTCCCTCGCTGCGAGAAGTGAGGTTACAGGGAACCAGGCAGAGCACCTTCTCGGTAGTGGCACCTGCCCTGTGGAACGCCCTCCCACCAGATGTCAAGGAGATAAAGAGCTACACAACTTTTAGAAGACATCTGAAAGCAGCCCTGTTTTGGGAGGCTTTTAATGTTTGATTCTATTTTTAATATTCTGTTGGGAGCTGCCCAGGGTGGCTGGGGAAACCCAGCCAGATTGGGGGGGGGGTATAAATAATAAATCCGACCAGGGCCGGATTTAGGTTTGATGAAGCCCTAAGCTACTGAAGGTAACGGGGCCCTTTATACTGTATGTCCAGCTGTCCTTTGTCAACAACAAATGGTTGCTGTTTTTTTGTGTTGAATATTTCTCTATGGTAATTTATGGTCCTAAAGGTAAAGGTACCCCTGCCCGTACGGGCCAGTCGTGTCCGACTCTAGGGTTGCGCACCCATCTTGCTTAAGAGGCCGGGGGCCAGCACTGTCCGCAGACACTTCCGGGTCACATGGTCAGCGTGACGAAGCTGCTCTGGCGAGCCAGCACCAACGCAGCACACGGAAACGCCGTTTACCTTCCCGCTATAAAGTGGTACCTATTTATCTACTTGTACTTAAGAGTGCTTTCGAGCTGCTAGGTGGGCAGGAGCTGGGACCGAACGACGGGAGCTCACCCCGCCGCGGGGATTCGAACCACCGACCATGCGATCGGCAAGCCCTAGGCACTGAGGTTTTACCCACAGCGTCACCCGCGTCCCTCAATTTATGGTCCTAATAGGTATCTAAAGTCATTTGCACATAACAAAGTATGTTTTTTATCAACGTAATTGTTAAACTGAAATACAATTAAGTATATTAATAGTGAAATACAATTAAGAAGTATATTAATAGTGAAATAATTATTAAGCTCTAACTTAAAATGATTTTTTAAACTTAATAATGCAAACCAGTGATATTTTAGGGAGCGGGTTAGCAGGCGGGGCCCATTACTTGCATCAGGGGTCAGCAAACATTTTCAGCAGGGGGCCGGTCCACTGTCCCTCAGACCTTGTGGGGGGCTGGACTATATGGGGGGGGGAATGAATGAATTCCTATGCCCCACAAGTAACCCAGAGATGCATTTTAAATAAAAGGACACATTCTACTCATGTAAAAACATGCTGATTCCCGGACCATCCACGGGCCGTATTTAGAAGGCAATTGGGCCGGATCTGGCCCCCGGGCCTTAGGTTGCCTACCCATGACTTACATCACAGGAGCCTACACAACACAAAGCACTGTTGCTGCATGTAGGTTTTATTTTATTTGTTTTTTCTCTTATATTTTGGAAATGTACATCCAGTTTTTTCCCCCTTTACATTTTTTGGGGGCCCCCAAGAGAGTGGGGCCCCAAGCTATAGCTTGTTTAGTTTATACGTAAATCCGGCGCTGCCCACGACCCTGAGATTAAGAGTCTCATATTCTACTGACTGAGCTATTTAGCTTCCAGGGGTCTTGCAGTGATGTCCAAATGCAAAATGAATACAAAATTATAAAACGGAAGAAGATTAAATGACAAAGAGCCCAGGGAAGTACTGATTAAATACCCGCAAGACAAGTGCATCAGGCATCTTAATAAACTGACCGCAATGATTTTGCTTGTGCGTGTGTGTTGAAAGGTGTCTTAATTTGCAAAGATGTTTAACGCCATAATGGATGGTTCTGCACTTTATTGTGAAATGGCTGCAAGCCAAATTCAGATTTTACTGTTTGGTTAGGCAGTTAGACACAGGAGCACATTTTTTTTTTTAATTAAAAAAACCCTTCCTTAAAGGCACTGATTTCTTGGGGGTTGATTTAAGTACCAGAAAGCAGCGATCCTTCCTGATATATGTTGGGTACAGCTGGGCTGAATATTGTTGTATTGGTTTGCGCAATTTAGACCTGCTACTTGCTGCGAGCCGGCAAAATGTGTTTTGTGGCTTTGGCGCAGAAGCAGGAAAATGAGAAAAATATATCAGATGGAAGGAGATAGCAAGCGCTGGACTGCATTAAGAGTTCAGGGTAATAAAAAACGAATTCTCTGCCCCCCCCCCCGGCTTGAAAGCACTTTGACTGAATAGATATTGGAGTCATCCACTAAGAGAGTTGATGATTCCCTCGTGGTTTCTCTTTGTGAAAGGCTGATGAAGGGGCTGCTGATGAAATGGATTTGCAAATAGCCTCTTCCTTCGCCTTCAAAACCCCCTAATATGACCTGCCAGTCAGATGTTCTCGGAGTGAATTGTGATCGATTCTCATCATCCTCAAGGGCTTCCTTGAGCCCGTAAGCTTACAAAATAAAATAAAATAAAATAAATCCAATTGGGCCTGATCCGGCCCACGGGCCTTAGTTTGCCGACCCATGGTTTAGGGGGTCCCTCCCCAAATCCTTAACGTCAGATTCATTGCTCTGGCATGTGGTCTTTGGAAGGGAATGTGGTGTTTGTGGTAATGGTAATAAAAATAAAAATTACAACAATTATTTATATGGGTTTCCCTCTCTACTCTTCTTTTAGGACAAACAAAGTGGTGATCCAATTGGTTCCCGTCTCATTTCAATCATGTTCTTTGTTTTTTTTAAAAAAATAAAAAATTGTCTGGCCTCCCACAGATTCCGAGTTGGCCTTCAGCTTATTCAGGAGGACTTAATTGGGTGCTTCTGGCAGCTCAAGTGGCACTCCTTGAGAGCTTGCAAACACTTCAGCAGGCGGAAAAAAATAAAGAAAAGTTTATTTTTGGTATTCCCCCCAGTGCGCGAGACGGGAAGTAATCTTCTAACGAGCCTGGAGAGATTGCAAATGTGTTTGGCACACAATTACCCAGATCTTTAATAGGCTTCGCAATCGCTTATCGCTTTGTTACCGTGGTTCACCCCACCCTGCTAAAAATGTCACGGATACCCATGCGAAACACATCTGGCTAATTGAGCCCGAGCTGCGTATGCCTCTCCTCTCAAATATTAATTGACTGGAGTTGCGTTATGAAAAAATGGTTGGCTTGAAACATGTGGCAAGGGCATAACCTCACCTGGGTAGTCAAGCTTGATGCTTTAAATTCTGTTTTAATGGGCCATTGGCTTCGCCGCATGTTTTCAAGTTCTCTACCACTGAGCTTATTTCTCCGTTCCTGAATCTTGGGGGAAAGATTGTGTTGTTTCTGATGGACAGGGGGTGGGAAGGTGTGTGGGGCTTCCTGGTCCTGAATGGAGTGACTGTGTCCCTATGTGTTTCCTGCTTGGCAGGGGGTTGGACTCGATGGCCCTTGTGGTCTCTTCCAACTCTATGATTCTATGATTCTGTGGACACATTGTCAACCAAGGTGGAGTCTTGTATCAAAAGAGTGAGACTTGCAGACTTCCTGCACATAATGCGGAGGTGAATATATTTTTTGCGGGTTGGCTGATGGGGAAATGGGGTGGCAGCAGGTGGCAACTGTTTTCATCTATTCATTTGCGCCGTGGAAAAGCTGCTCCGCTTCTCTCCGGCTGTGTTGATTTATTTTCACCCAAACGGCGCTTCACCGGAAATTGTAACGGTAGAAACTTGGCTCTCGACCAAGATGCTCATCAGCAGAACTTGGTCCGCCTGCTAAGGGCAGTGGATGTAAAAGCATTTCCTTTGCTTCCTAATAGCGAGGTGCATATTTGTGGCCAGCTAGTAAAGGAACCACCGAAAAGCCAAAAAATGGGTTTTTTGGAGCTGGTGTCTTGCCTGGCGTTCCCATGTTTGGTGATATTAGCACCTTGCCCAGGGGTCAGCAAACTTTTTCAGCAGGGGGCTGGTCCACTGTCCCTCAGACCTTGTGGGGGCCATACTATATTTTGAAGGGGGGGGGAATGAACAAATTCCTATGCCCCACAAATAACCAAGAGATGCATTTTAAACAAAAGCACACATTCTACTCATGTAAAAACACCAGGCAGGCCCCACAAATAACCCAGAGATGCATGTTAAATAAAAGGGCACGTTCTACTCATGTAAAAACACACTGATTCCCAGACCATCCGCGGGCCGAATTTAGTTTGCCAACCCATGACCTTGCCTGTTTAGCGTTAGTTGTGTTACGCAAATGACATGGGGGGCATTTTTAAGTTGTTACAATGTTGCAAATATCATGCCTGGATGTACAGTGGTGCCTCGCAAGACGAAAAGAATCCGTTCTGTGATTCTCTTCGTCTAGCGGTTTTTTCGTCTTGCAAAGCAAGCCCATTGACGGATTAGCAGATTAGCGCTATTAGCGGCTTTTAGCGGCTTTTAGCGGCTTTTTGTGGCTTATCTGCTGATTGGATCAGCTGATAAGCGGCTTAGCGGCTTAGAAAAAAGGGGGGGGAACCCAGCAGGAACTCGCAAGACATTGTCGTCTTGCGAAGCAAGCCCATAGGAAATTCGTTTTGCGAAGCACCTCCAAAATGGAAAACCCTTTCGTCTAGCGAGTTTTCCGTCTTGCGAGGCATTCGTCTTGCGGGGCACCACTGTATCCTTTCGACTTGACAGCTCAGGGAAGATACCTAGCTCTATATATTCGTAGGAAATTCATACTTTAACTGGCTCTCCTCATTCCAACGCCATTTTAACCCTTAAGGAAAGGTGAATTTGGGCTCCACCTCCCTGCATGAACCAAGAAGCAGGAACTCATGTAGGCTGCAGGAACAGGGCATCCCAACATCATACCCCAAGCATGAGAGCACAGACACGGCCCCCCACCCAGGGAGTGACCAGGGGGCAACAATCGACATCCGCAGAGGCAGTTGAGCAAGCCAGGGTTCTGAAAGCCCATCTCCAGACAAGTCTTGAGGGCAAGGAGGTGTCAAGAGTTTTATTGTTCTTTCAGTGATGGGGACTTAAGAGGTTGGGACGCGGGTGGAGCTGTGGTCTAAATCACTGAGCCTCTTGGGTTTGCTGATCGATTGGAGGTCGGCGGTTCAAATCCCCGTGACGGGGTGAGCTCCCGTTGCTCTGTCCCAGCTCCTGCCAACCTAGCAGTTTGAAAGCATGCCAGAGCAAGTAGATAAATAGGTACCACTGCAGCGGGAAGGTAAATGGTGTTTCCATGCACTCTGGTTTCCATCATGGTGTTCCGTTGCACCAGAAGTGGTTTAGTCCTGCTGGCCACATGACCCGGAAAGCTGTCTGTGGAGAAACGCCGGCTCCCTCGGCCTGAAAGCGAGATGAGCGCCACAACCCCATAGTCACCTTTGACTGGACTTAACCGTCCAGGGGTTCTTTACCTTTTACCTTTTACCTTTACCTTTACTTAAGAGGTGTTGGGAAAGCTGTGTGATAAAGTGACCTAATGTTGTGTGTAACCCTTGTACAGTGGTACCTTGGGTTACAGATGCTTAAGGTTACAGACTCCGCTAACCCAGAAATAGTACCTCGGGTTAAGAACTTTGCTTCAGGATGAGAACAGAAATCGTGCTCCGGCAGCGTGGCGGCAGCAGGAGGCCCCATTAGCTAAAGTGGTGCTTCAGGTTAAGAACAGTTTCAGGTTAAGAACGGACCTCCAGAACGAATTAAGTACTTAACCTGAGGTACCACTGTATACCCCTCGGGGTTCCTTACTCCTTTGGGGGACTGTTGCACAACAATAAAGATCTTGATCTACTGACCACTGTTTTGCTCCTATACAGTGGTACCTCGGGTTACATAGGCTTCAGGTTACAGACTCCGCTAACCCAGAAATAGTACCTCAGGTTAAGAACTTTGCTTCAGGATGAGAACAGAAATCATGCTCTGGTGGCGTGGTGGCAGCAGGAGGCCACATTAGCTAAAGTGGTGCTTCAGGTTAAGAACAGTTTCAGGTTAAGTACGGACCTCTGGAATGAATTAAGTACTTAACCACTGTATTTGACTGGAACTTCCTTCCTTTCTGACCGCATAGACCCGCGGGCTCTGCCCTGACGAGTTAGGCCGTTGAGTAGCCTCTCACCCTAGAACTGTCCTTATCAGTTGTGAGATACGTGGAGGTCAGAGATTCCTCCGGTGGGAAATCTTAGGAATCGCTCCTGAGTTCCAGCATCTTTCTGTAACTTGGTCACACCATGGTGTGACCCTGGCTGCATACATATTGAATGTCCGTAAATAGGGAGTTGCCCCTGTTTGTAAATGGTATAGAAGTCGTTCTGGCATGAAAGCTGCATATTAATGGAAAGCGGCCAAAGCACCCCCCCCCCAAAAAAAAATTGAAAGGGAGTTCTGCAACTGGGGTGCAGCCACAGAGAGGAGCTCGTGCGACGCTTCTCCCTTTGATGTCACCACTGGTTTCGGTCCGAAATAATACCATTGATGGCACAGAACCCAGCCTGCTGCAAAATTCAGGATGCATAAAAGGAAGTTCTTTGTGCAGTGCAGTTAGACTATGGAACTCACTGCCACAGGAGGCCGCTGCAGGAAGTACTGAGTTGGTTGGCTTTTAAAAGAGGATTAGACAAATTAATGGGGGAAGAGAGGGCTACGGATGACTGCTAATCCTGATGGCTATGTTCTGCCTCCTCCAAAGATGGAGAATCATAGAATTGTCGAGTTGGATGGGAACCTGGGGGGTCATCTAGTCCAGCCCCCAGCAATGCAGGAATCTTTTGCCCAAGGCTTGAACCCTTGATCCTGAGATGAAGAGCCTCAAATTCTGAATCCCAGTTTCTGGAAACGTTTCCGAGCACAATTCAAAGTGTTGGTGCTGACCTTTAAAGCCCTAAACGGCCTCGGTCCAGTATACCTGAAGGAGCGTCTCCACCCCCATCATCCAGCCCGGACACTGAGGTCCAGCACTGAGGGCCTTCTGGTGGCTCCCTCCCTGCAAGAAGCCAAGTTACAGGGAACCAGGCAGAGGGCCTTCTCGGTAGTGGTGCCCTCCCTGTGGAACGCCCTCCCACCAGATGTCAAAGAGAATAACAACTACCAGACTTTTAGAAGACATCTGAAGGCAGCCCTGTTTAGGGAAGCTTTTAATGTTTGATGTATCACAGTATTTTAATATTCTTTTGGAAGCCGCCCAGAGTGGCTGGGGAAACCCAGCCAGATGGGCGGGGTATAAATAATAAATTATAACAACAACAACAACAACAACAACAACAACAACAACAACAACAACAATTTATTTATACCCCGCCCATCTGGCTGGGTTTCTCCAGCCTCTCTGGGCAGCTTCCAGCAAAATATTAAAATACAATAATTCATCAAATATTAAAAGCTTCCTTAAACAGGGCTGCCTTGTGTTCGAATCCTGATTGTGGGTTTCCTGCAGGCATCTTGGTCAGCTGCTATAGGAACGGGATGCTGGACTAGATGGGCCGCTGGCCTGATCCTGCGTTCTCATGTTCTCCTTGAGAACAAAACAATTCGCAATTATTCTGCGCAAGCGTTCGTATTGGCACTCAGCAAACCGATTTCATGATCTTTCCTGCGAGGTGATTCTGCATGTCGTCGGAAAGCAATCGCTGATGAGTGGTGCGGGGGGTTCTTTCCTCTCCCCCACCTCCCTGATTTCTCATTTTCTTTTCTGTTTTTTTTTTTACTGGTGCACCTTGCGAAAACGTGAATAATTGATTCCCCCTTGTCCTGCTTCCTGTTTTATTTCTGTACGCGTAACACTAGCCGGCAGAGGCTTCAATCATTCATAGGCTGCGTCTCCCCTGTGGCAGAACTGCGGGGCCAGAGGGGAATCGCTCTCTCGCAGGCCAGAGCCTGGGGGCTGGTTTTGTCAAAGAGAGGACGGGGAATCCGCTGGGACAGGCACTCGGGGGACGAAGAAACAACAAAACCCCGCAGTTCCCGTGGGGGAAGCCCAGAGAGTGGAAATGTTATTCTCGGCCCAGTTGCTGTTTGCTTAGGATGTTGGCTGGATGCTGGAAGGGCCAGGATTCTGCCGCTTTGCATCGTGGGAGTTTGTTACCTGTCGAGGCAGGTGGGTGATGGAGTTTGAAAGGGTGACCGGTCAGACGAAGAGGTTAATCTCTCTCTCTCTCTCTCTCATTGGGTTTTACATTACAGTGGTACCTCTGGTTGTGAACGGGATTCGTTCTGGAGGCCTGTTCACAACATGAAAAGAGCGCAACCTGAAGCGCTGTATCTTCGCAGGTGCGCGGCGCGATTTGCTGCTTGTGCACATGCGCAAAGTTTGATTTAGCGCTTCTGCGCATGCGCGAGCGGCGAATCCCGGAAGTAACCCTTTCCGGTACTTCTGGGTCATTGCGGAACTTAACCTGAAGGAACATAACATGAAGCAAACGCAACATGAGGTATGACTGTACAAATTTGAATTCAAACAATAAACACCATTATCATCATTTAGGATTCCTTGAATCCTTTGACTTCCCCTCCAACCCTTCCATGGTTACCATTTCCAATCTTTCTCCACTGTTTCACTTGTTTTCTCTATTTTTCTTACATAATCCAGTTTTACCTTAATTTTTAGTACATTGCAAATGGTACTCGATTGCTACCAAAGTTTTTAGTTGTTTACAGTGTTCTCTTAAGTACGGTGTAAACTTTTCCCCATTCCTTCTTAAAGTTCTTCTCTTCCTGGTTTCTGGTTTTCCCGGTCAATTTCGCCATTTCGGCGTAGTCCATCATTTTCATCAAACCATTCATCTCGTCTCTCTCTCTCTTAATTAGTAGCAGAAGGAGCTACATTATTATTATTACTATTACTATTATTATTATTTATTATTGTTATTATTACTATTACTATCTATTGCTAGAATCGTAGAGTTGAAAGGGACCACGAGGGTAATCTAGTGCAATGCAGGAATCTTTTGCCCAACATTGGGCTTGAACCCACAACCCTAAGAAACGGGGAGCCACCGCAGAAAAGGCCCTGTTCTCGTGTTACCGCCTTCCGGACCTCTCGTGGAGGAGACACACAAAGAAGGGCCTCAGAAGATGATCTCAGGGTCTGGGTAGGTTCATATGGAAAGAGGCAGTCCTTGAGGTATTGTGGTCCTGAGCCGTTTAAGGCTTTATAGGTCGTAGCAGCACTTTGAATCGGGCCCGGAAACTAATTGGCAGCCATTGCAGTCAGGCCAGGATTGGCGTTATAGCAGCCTTTCTCCACCTTGGGTCCCCAGATGTTGTTGAACTACAACTCCCATCACCCCAGCTAGCAAGGCCAGAGCTCAGGGATGATGGGAGTTGTAGTCCAACAACATCTGGGGACCCACAGGTTGAGAACCGCTGTGTTATAAGATCAAACTGTCCTGCCCAGGTGGGAAACCGGGGCCACGGAATTCTTTATACTGAGTCCAGCCGTTGGTTTGTCCAGCTCAGTATTTTCTCCTACACTGGCTGGCAGGGACAGCATTGCAGAGGGTTGGACTAGATAGCCCCTGGGGGCCCAAACCGAGTCTACAATTCTGTGACTGCGAGCATTCTGGCTGGTACCGTATTTTTCGCTCTATAGGACGCACCTTGTTTTAGAGGGGGAGAACAAAAAAAAAATCTCCCCCTCTCTGCGTAGCGCCCCTTCAGCGAAGCGGCAGGAGAAACGGAGCCCCTTCCATTTCTCCTTCCACTTGGCGGAAGGGGCGTTGCGCCAGTGTGGTGTAGTGGTTAAGAGCGGTGGACTCGTAATCTGGGGAACCGGGTTCGCGTCTCCGCTCCTCCACAGGCAGCTGCTGGGTGACCTTGGGCCAGTCACACTTCTTTCAAGTCTCTCAGCCCCACTCACCTCACAGAGTGTTTGTTGTCGGGGAGGAAGGGAAAGGAGAATGTTAGCCACTTTGATACTCCCTAGGGTAGTGATAAAGGGGGATATCAAATCCAAACTATTCTTCTTCTTCTTCTTCCCTCTCTGCTGAAGCCAGGAGTGTCTTTCTCTCCTGGCTTCAGTGAAAGGAACCTGAAGCCTCCGAAGCGCAGCAGGAACTCGCACAGCGCTCCACAGCGCTCCAGGCTTCAGGCGACTATCCCTGAAGCCTGGAGAGTGAGAGGGGTCAGTGCGCACCGACCCCTCTCACTTTCCAGGCTGCAGCGAAAGCAACGCGAAGCCTCCGGAGCACGGAGGGAGCGCTCCCTCTGCGCTTCGGAGGCTTCGCGTTGCTATCACTGAAGCCAAGGAGCCTGCATTCGCTCCATAGGATGCACACACATTTCCCCTTAATTTTTGGAGGAGGAAAAGTGTGTCCTATAGAGCGAAAAATACGGTAAATGTGGGTTCGCTAACCCACCCCCTTTCCCTTGCCCATCTTGCTTAACGGCAGCGAGCTGCAACAAAAGCCCTGATCTGTGACCCTCCGCCTTCATTCTTTGTTTATCTCATTCCCCACCCCGCCCAATCCGCCCTTTTATTTGATTTCCCCCAGTTCCGTAATACACAATAATCATATATTATACATCCGGTTAATGAAATCATACTGACTTCACATCCATCGTTACTTCTTCATTTCGTTTGTACTGATTCCAGCGGTTACAACTCCGCTCTTCTAATGGCCCCTTCTCTCCCATAATTGCTTGTATCTTGTTTTATTTATAATGATTACATCCCAAATTTTCCACTCCCTGTTTACTTCAGAAATGAAGAAGTGCCTTCCTTAAAACTGTCTGGCTTGGGTTTTGTGGTCGGGGTAGGGAAAGTCTCATAGTCGGCGATGTGAGATGAGATGTTCTGTGGTGGAACTCCTTTCCGGATGAAACATTCTAGCGATGTTCAGATGCACTTTGAATATTTTTCTATTCATCCAGAACTTTGAGGCGTTCTTGAGAATCCTTCCTGTAAACTACATGGGACTGGCAGAAATGACTGGCAGAATCCGAAACCAGGGAAGAGAGACGGCGGAAGAAGATTGGAAGAAATTTAAGGACTATCTTGGGAAATATTAAAAAATTAGGGAATGTTAGATTGATGTTGGATAGAATCTAAGTGGTTATCAGCTGTAATGATAAAGATAAATGGGGAAAAAAGAAGAAAGAAAGGTGTAAAATTAAGTGAAAATTAAGGGTGAGGATTTGCTGAATGAATAATTTGAATTGGAATACAAAAAGGGGAGGTATGAGGAAGTCCGAGAAATAAGTCAAAAGAAAATAAGTGAATGAAATTATATGTGTTTTTAATTTTTGTATTTTTGTTTTTTGTCTTTTTTGTATAAACTTTGCAAAGTTAATAAATATATTTTTTTAAAAAAAGAGAGAATCCTTCTTGACTCAGCTGCTGCTGCTTTGTACACAAGTTTTATGTTTAAGACAGCTTGATGGTGACTTGACCAATCTTTTAATTCTTTCATTACAGTAGTACCTTGGTTCTCAAACGCCTTGGTACTCAAACCCAAACACTGCAAACTCAGAAGTAAGTGTTCCGGTTTGCAAACTGTTATTGGAAGTCAAACATGTTCCGTTTTGAGTGCCACACTTCTGTTTTGTGTGTTGCAAGAGGGGTTGGTCTAGATGACCGCTGGGGGACCCCCTCCCAACTCTGTGATTCTCCATGTTCCTTCTTCTTCTGACTGCCCACTCTCTTTTCTTGTAGGGCATTTCCCAAGGCCCTGATGGATTTCTGGTAGCCCGCTGGTGACGATCCGGGAAGAAGAGCATGGTTAAACACCAACCGCTACAGTACTACGAGCCACAATTGTGTTTGTCATGTCTGACGGGGATTTACGGTTGCCGTTGGAAACGATACCAGCGGTCACATGATGACACCACCAAGGTGAGTCGCTGGAATTTATTCTGTATTTGTTGGCAGGCTGCCCCCGTTTTTGAAATCTTGCGAGGTTGCGGGGGGGGGGGTGTCTGTGTGAGTGTGTGAGCTGCCTCGGATGTGAGAATCTGAGAATGTGATTCATCCGTGAAGATTAAGAAACGTAGACCTTTAAGGTTCGACCACTCTGTCGGTGGTGAGGCGAACTACTTGTGGAACTGTGTGCGAATTCCCCAGGCTCTTTGCTCCTTGTCATTTTTGCTTGCGGAACTACAGGCAGATTTAACTGATTATAGCATTTCTACCCAGTTCTTCAGCAGAAAGGAATAGGCTTCCCAAAGCTGCTTACTAATGGAAGTGGCGAGACAGTTCCTTGGGCTTTTGCAGTCTAAAAGGCGTGGCACGAAAGGAACTGGGCTTGGGAGGGAGGAGGAAAAAAGAAAACACAGGTGCTGTTCCGTACTTACCGAGTTCTTGTAATGGCGATTGGACCGGAGAGATTTCAAGGAGGCGGGGAGCCAAAACTTGCTGGTTTTCCAGCAGACAGGATGAAGAGATCCTGCAGCCTCATTTCTCCCCTTTTTCCTGTAACCCATGGGTAGGCAAACTAAGGCCCGGGGGCTGGATCTGGCCCAATCGCCTTCTAAATCTGGCCCGCGGATGGTCTGGGAATCAGCATGTTTTTACATGAGTAGAATGTGTGCTTTTATTTAAAATGCATCTCTGGGTTATTTGTGGGGCCTGCCAGGTGTTTTTACATGAGCAGAATGTGTGCTTTTATTAAAAATGCATCTCTGGGTTATTTGTGGGGCATAGGAATTCGTTCATTTCCCCCCCCCCAAAAAATATAGTCCGGCCCCCCACAAGGTCTGAGGGACAGCGGACCGGCCCCCTGCTGAAAAAGTTTGCTGACCTCTTCAATGGAACTTGGCTGTGATAATTTCATATGGTTCATATCGTTATGTGGTTTTTGTGAATACTGTGTGCAGGCAAATCTTGCATGCTTCTAGGTTGCTTTAAACAGAAGAATCGCTATTCCAAGTTGGAAGGAAGTTGTAGCTGTTTTTTATTTTAAAAATTGACCAGTGCATGGAGGGAATATCTATGATCTCTTAGCCACATGGAACCTTTTTGTTCTGAGGCAGCCTACCTGCGAGACCTGGGTGCAAAGTACAAACAGTACGTTGCCATCACCTTTGTGCCCTGCTGGTGAACCTACGAAAGGAATCTGACTTTTTTGGAAGTCAGGAAAATAAGTTAACTAAAGAGGAGTTAAAAAAGAGGGAGTTTTTTTTTCTTTTTTATGTGTTTTTCATTTTTCTCCTTTTTTGTGTTTAATGTTTGTATTTTTGTATTTTGTATTGTTGTATTTTGACTTTGTATTTTTCTGTTTTTGTATTTTTTTCTTCTGTTTTTGTATTCTTTTTGAACTTCTTTATTGAGAAAATTTAATAAAATATTAATAAAAGAAAAAAGAAAAAAAAGAACCTACGAAAGGAATCTGACTTTTTGTATTCTCCTTATTTGTGTCATCCACAAGCTACAGCAAAGGAATCAAATACAATCAAATACAGCTATAGCTGGGTGCTTGGCTATGCAAAAAAGAAAGAAAGAAAAAATTTACAACTAAACAAATGAAAGAGTTAATAACAGTCCTTCACTACAAATAAAACATATGAAGGAATGGGCTTTCTTTGCTAGGCATTTAATATGTCAGTCAGGTGGTAGATCTTATTCTGATTGTCCCAGCTAAATTTTTTGCCGTGTTTGCTGTCCTCTGGTAATCTTGGTCTGCAAGAAGGAAGGATCTTGTAGCAGTGGATGACAGAAGGATATCCCTTGTAACTTCTGAGGAGGATAGATTTTGTTGTGCTTTTAAGGGCCGTGATAGCCACAGAGCCCTTGTCATCTCGCCTGTCAAGCAAGAGGATTATGCTCTCCTGTTTCTCCCGATAGCCGTTTACAAGCGATCTTGTCTTCTGTGTCTTTCAAAATCCAATTAATATTTCAAGGTATCAGCAAGGAAAAGGCCCAGCCAGCAGTTTTTTTGTTTTCCGTTTGCCGCGCAAGACTGTTGATTGATGGCTCGCCTAACTGAGTGAGCGAGAGAGAGAGAGAGATCTTCATAATAGCACCCTGTATGTCAAATTCTTGGTTACGGGGTCCCCGGAGCCTTTCAAACCCTTTTCCTTCAGCAAGAATCCTCCTCTGCGAACCTGGGAATGGTTACACGAGAGCGGAGGCTTGTAATAGATGCTGTCAATTTGAAGGGCTGACGCTTAGAATCCTCAAGTCTTGCTTTAAAACCAGAATAGTCCTAAATCCTGAATCCTCTCAAGGCTTTGCTGCTCTTTTTGGACTTCTCAAAATCATCTGTCATCAGTAGGCTGTGGCCCATGAAAACCTATGCCGTAATAACATTTATAACTGTTTGGAGACCCTTTGTTGTATTTGCTACAGCGGGCAAATAGGTCTGGACCTCTGCAAAGTCCTCAGAACATCTGTATACTCATCTCCAGTTACAGCCCCTATTGCACCGGTGTTGTGCAGTGGTTAACTCGCTGGTTCTCAAACTTTTTTCTCTGGGCCACGCTTTTGGAATAAGAATTTTCTTGAGCCACACTGAGTTTTTTTTACTGATAAATACATTGAACAACTCCTAGCAGTGCTTGATTTATAACATATAACACAACTGCTTTAGACAGTGGACGTTCAGGTTGCGATCCATGCGGGATGCACGTTCGCAACCCGCAGCTGCGCATCTGCGCACGCGCGGGTTGCGATTCGGCACTTCAGCGCATTCGCAAAGCGTGATTTAGCGCTTCTGCACATGTGTGACTGCTGAAACCTGGAAGCAACCCGTTCCGGTCCTTCCGGATTTTGGCGGTCCGTAACCTGAAAAAACACAACCTGAAGCGTCTGTAACCCGAGGTATGACTGTAATAGGGTCCTGGTATGTCCAGAAAGTATAAAACAAGGCAGCTATGTAAGAACAGGAGTCATTTCCAAAATATAATGATAAATACAAATACTGTACAACCTTAAATAAAAACTCAGTGAGAGGTGTGAGCTTGCTTTTGCCGGATGATCTCATTTATATTAGGTCTTAATTTGAGACACATTCTCATATCTTCATTAACCCAAAGAAGCCTTTCTCTTTTCTGATTGTTCGTATTGATCAGAATTGAAAATCCCTGTTCGCAACAGTATCGCTGAGGGGAAAACCGTAAAATAGCCAATGCTTTTAGACGAGAGGCATGGATACGCCTCAAGTTTCCAGTGCTCCTGAATGCTTTGGTTTTTATTTTAAATGCAGTGTAAAGTAGTCTCTATGGGAGTGTATTGTATTTAATTATGGGGTATCAGAGTTTTGGGATACAGGTGGCGCTGTGGGTTAAACCACAGAGCCTAGGATTTGCCAATCATAAGGTCGGCGGTTCGAATCCCCGCAACGGGGTGAGCTCCCGTTGCTCGGTCCTTGCTCCTGCCAACCTAGCAGTTCGAAAGCACGTCAAAGTGAAAGTAGATAAATAGGTACCGCTCTGGTGGGAAGATAAACGGCGTTTCCGTGCACTGCTCTGGTTCGCCAAAAGCGGCTTAGTCCTGCTGGCCACATGACCCGGAAGCTGTACGCCGGCTCCCTCGGCCAATAAGTGAGATGAGCACTGCAACCCCAGAGTCGGTCACGACTGGACCTAATGGCCAGGGGTCCCTTTACCCTTATCAGAGTTTTAGGGGGTTAACCAGGCTGGGATACCTGGGATAGCAGGCGTGTTGGTTTTGAATGTCTGATGTAGATTTTTTCATTTTCGTTGTTCTGTATGGGACAATGACAATAAAGATTATTGTATCGTATCGCAGTCACTGAAAAGCTCCCCTTTTTTGCCGAAACCCTGCTGTAGAAATAGTGACAGGTCTCTGAGGCGCCAGGTCACGACACCTGAGCTGAGCAGGCCGAGGATTAGCCCTGACTGGTCCCGCTCCTTGGAGAAGCTGTCTGGGCACAGCGCTCAAACACCTTTTGCCAGCCTGCAAGCAGCCGTTGTGTGTGGGTCTCTTGTGTGCAGAAGCAGTGTGCTTGTGTTGGCAGAGGAAGGAAACTTTCTTTTTAAAAAAATCTGTTGCTGTGTGAAAATGCTAATGGCTTGGCATCTACTTGACGACTCTCTTCCCTGCTGCATAATTTTTAGTTCTGCTTGTCTGGCTATATCGGCCGCCTGCGACCAAGCGAAGATGCCCGGGCGCCAGGTTGCTGCCTGACGTCTCTGCCATCTGGAGGTGCGAGCCTGGGGATCCTTGGGCGTGGGCTGTTTTCACATGCTAGCAAAACACATGTATGGAAGTGAGAGCTGGGCCATAAAGAAGGCTGATCGCCGAAGAATGGATGCTTTTGAATTCTGGTGCTGGAGGAGACTCTTGAGAGTCCCATGGACTGCAAGAAGATCAAACCTCTCCATTCTGAAGGGAATCAGCCCTGAGTGCTCACTGGAAGGACAGATCCTGAAGCTGCACTCGGTCTTACCATATTTTTCGCTCTATAAGACACACCAGACCACAAGACGCACCTAGTTTTTGGAGGAGGAAAACAAGAAAAAAAATATTCTGAATCCCAGAAGCCAGAACAGCAAGAGGGATCGCTGCGCAGTGAAATCAGCAATCCCTCTTGCTGTTCTGGCTTCTGGGATAGCTGCGCAGCCTGCATTCGCTCCGTAAGATGCACACACATTTCCCCTTACTTATTAGGAGGGGGAAAGTGAGTCTTATAGAGCAAAAAATACGGTAAATTGTGCGGCGATATTGTTGTAGCCTGCTGTGGGTCCTCACGGGAATGCCGTATAATATCTTAGAGCTGGAAGGGACCCTGATGGTCATCTAGACCAACCCCCCGGAATATGCAGCTATCCCATATGGAGATTGAACCTGCAACCTTGGTGTTATCAGCAAAGCGCTCTAACCAGCTGAGCTATCCAGGGCCTTAAATGAGGCCGGGTCACAGTAAATTGCAATGCGAACGGATTTCCCCCCGCCCCCCCGTACCTAGTTTTTACTGCCTCCTGCCCCTTTCGGCAGGCAAAGCGGCTTTTGCAGGCTCCGTAGGCAGTAAATTAGGCTTTATCGCAGCAGCGAAACCTTCTCACGTCGCTCTTGAATCAGTGTGTGGGTTTATCGCCACTGCTATATAATCCCAGCGTATGTGATTTCTGACGGGAGCAGGCGGCAAAGAGACGGAAAATATAATAATAACGAACTGGCCTTTTAAGCCGCTTTAATTGAGCTGTAAACCGTGCTTCTGACAATGGTGAATCACTTTTGCTTTGAAGAGGCTTTCCCCCCATCAGCGGCTATGCAGAAACACTTCAAATATTTGCCCTTACCTGCAGCAGCTCAGCGAAGAAGCAAATTCTTAAACAAAATGTGGCTTTTATAATGAATGACCTTGGCGTGGAGGAGAGCAGGCGTTTCCTTGCCTTTTCAGGAATGTTTTGCAACTGCGGCGTCAGGGATGCTTAGTTGGAAAGCGGCAGCGTTCAAAGATTTTGGGCACTTTCAGATTGCTGCTGTTTTCAGGTGGGATTCAATCGCACGCCGGCCGGTACGTTCAAGATGCATAATTATAGTTGATTGGGAGGTCTTGCTCAGCAAGCCCGCTTTCAAACTTCTCGCAATAAGGAAAGCTATCTCATGAGAAGAGAAGACTCCCTGGAAAAGACCCTGATGCTGGGAAAGATGGAGGGCACAAGGAGAAGGGGACGACAGAGGACGAGATGGTTGGACAGTGTTCTCAAAGCTACCAGCATGAGTTTGACCAAACTGCGGGAGGCAGTGGAAGACAGGAGTGCCTGGCGTGCTCTGGTCCAGGGGGTCACGAAGAGGCGGACACAACTAAATGACTAAACAACAACAAACAATGGGGAAAATGCACATGGAATCATAGAACCGTAGATTTGAAGGGACCCAGGGGTCATCTTGTCCAACCCCACCCAATGCAGAAATCTGAGCTAAAGCATCCATGTGAAATATATTCAGGAGTGGATTTCATGCTCTTTATTCAGCTCATAGTGGTGAGGAGGAATGGAAGTTCCCCCAGAATGTCTGTTTTATATACATTATTTACATAATGGGCCCCACGTGATTGGCTAATTCCAGGATTCTCCTGTAGGCCAATCAGGTTGCAAATTCATTTCCACCTGGAGCTGGATTGGGTGGCTCCTGCCAACCAATCATACTGCTGCATTGTTCTAGGACCAATCAGACTGCTGCATTCTGAATCCTATTGTTCTAGGACCAATCAGACTGCTGCATTTGGGATCCTATTCAACTCAGTACATAACTTCTCCTTAAAGGTAAAGGCAAAGGGACCCCTGACCATTAGGTCCAGTCACTCTGGGGTTGCGGCCCTCATCTCGCTTTACTGGCCGAGGGAGCTGGCGTACAGCTTCCGAGCAACGGGAGCTCACCCTGTCACGGGGATTCAAAGCACCGACCTTCTGATCGGCAAGTCCTAGGCTCTGTGGTTTAACCCATAGTGCCACCCGCCTCCCTCACTTCTCCTTAGGCCATCCCTATTTTCAGTGGAGAAATGTTGGAGCATATGGAGTTATGTGACCCCCAAACCAAGGAGATAAGTAACAGTACAACCTTCAGAAGGCAGCCCTGTCTAGGGAAGTTTTTTAAAAAAATATTTAATGTTGTATTATGTTTTTATATACAGTGAGGGGAAAAAGTACAGTCATACCTCTTGTTACGTTTGCTTCATGTTACGTTCTTTCAGGTTACGTCTCACGGCAACCCGGAAGTACCAGAAAGTGTTACTTCTGGGTTTCATCACTCATGCATGCGCAGACGCGCAAAATGACGTCACGCGCATGCGCAGAAGCGGTGAATCGCAAACCATGCGTGTGCAGATGTTCCGCTGCAGGTTGCGCTCCTTTCGTGTTACAAACGGGCCTCTGGAACGGATCCCGTTCTCAACCAGAGGTAGCACTGTATTTGACCCCCTGCTAAATTTGTCCGTTTGAGGAAGAAATGGCCATTCCATAATTTTAATGGAAGGTTCATTGTAGCTGTGAGAGACAGAATAACAACAGGAAAAAAACCCAGTTACCCCATTCAGGACCAGGGAGTCCCCCCACAACAGCACCACCACCACCACCACTTTGTACCATGTTTTTATGTTCCGGCTTGGGTGATTGCATACCATGGCTTTCTCAATTCAGACCGCGTCGTACAAGGAATAGATACCGTATTTTTTGCTCTATAGGACTCACTTTTTCCCTCCTAAAAAGTAAGGGGAAATGTGTGTGCGTCTTATGGAGTGAATGCAGGCTGCGCAGCTATCCCAGAAGCCAGAACAGCAAGAGGGATCTCTGCTTTCGCTGCGCAGTGATCCCTCTTGCTGTTCTGGCTTCTGGGATTCAGAATATTTTTTTTCTTGTTTTCCTCCTCCAAAAACTAGGTGCGTCTTATGGTCTGGTGCATCTTATAGAGCAAAAAATACGGTATGTCAGCTCCTTTAACCCCGGTTTGGTCTGATGCCTCCAGATTGCACTTATATACTTTGCCAGCGTCTCGAGAGCCTTGGCTGATCCATCCCTGCTGTAAGTCATTCTCCCTTTTGAGGAAATTGTTGTGGAAGATTGAAAATAGAAGGCTGAAAATAGAAGGCTGGCTTTCTGCCGGTGTTCTGGGACCATATGCTATGTCTCTCCAGAGTTTCAGAATATCAGGTCGTCCGCCCTCCCCCTCCCCTTCTCCTCCTGCTCTCCCTCCAGGGAAAATTGCCTGATCCTGCCATGATGTGTGAAAACCGCTTGCTGGTATGTCCCTGAGTGTGTCTGCTTCACAAAACCCTAATGTGTGAAAATCCTGCAGTTTCCCCTGGCGCTTGACTGTGAACTGGTCTTGGGCACTTGCGGGCAAATAGCGAAAAGAAGAAGTGTGATTTCCTGTAGTGATGATATATACACTTTCAAAATAGGAGAAATGGCACTGTTTTTCGTTCTCTCTTACTCCGCTCCTTTCATTCGTTTCCTGGCCACGAGGCAAAAGTCTGGGGAATATAATGTGGCTTTAGAGCCAGCGTGTTGTAGTGATTAGAGAAGTCGGAGCAGTTCAGATAAAATACATTTTTAGGATGGGAGTCATGAAAGACACAATTTACCGTATTTTTCGCTCTATAAGACGCACCAGACAACAAGACACACCTAGTTTTTGAAGGAGGAAAACAAGGAAAAAATAATTCTGAATCTCAGAAGCTAGAACAGCAAGAGGGATCGCTGCGCAGTGAAAGCAGCAATCCCTCTTGCTGTTCTGGCTTCTGGGATAGCTGCGCAGCCTGCATTCGCTCCATAAGACGCACACAAATTTCCCCTTACTTTTTAGGAGGGAAAAAGTGAGTCTTATAGAGCAAAAAATACGGTATTTCTTTTTCGGAAATCTAGCACAAGGGGCAAGCACCCCCTGAACAAACAAAATTGCTTCATCCCCTGTTTGTTTCTGCTGTTTCCACACCAGCTTTTCCTCTGAGAATGTGACTTGATTGATTGATGATGATGATGATGATGATGATAATAATAATAGTAATAATTTTATTATTTACACCATGCTCATCTGACTGGGTTGCCCCAGCCACATATAAAAACATAACAAACCGCCACGCATTAAAAAACTTCCCTAAACAGGGCTGCCTTCCGATGTCTTCTAAAGGTTGTGTAGTTCTTTATCTCCTGATAGGAGGGTGTTTCACAGGGAGGGTACCACAACCAAGAAGGCCCTGTAACCTCACTTCTTGCAGTGAAGGAACCCTCAGAAGGCCCTCGGAGATGGATCTCTGTATCTGGGCTGAACAATGGGGTGGAGACGCTCCTTCAGGTCTACTGGGCCGAGGCCGTTTAGGGCTTTAAAGGTTTAAAGCACCAACATTTTTATTTCTATGCATGTATAAAGCTAATGGTCATTTTCTGCAGGCTGATCCAGAAAGGCCAATGGTCAAGGATAACAGCCCAGCAAATCTACAAATGTACAGCCCCCAGCTCAGGTTGGGATGATGCACATAAACTTGCAAAAGATTCTCTCCCATGGACGTTGACTATCGCACCTTCCTGAAGGAACCTGTGAGCCATTGTGGCATGCTGCCATCCTAGGAGAATGAAATAATAATAATAATAATAATAATAATAATAATAATAATAATAATAATAATAATAATAATAATATTGTATTTATACCCCTCACATCTGGCTGGGTTTCCCCAGCCACTCTGGGTGGCTCCCAACAGAATATTAAAAACATGATAAAACATCAGTCATTAAAAACTTCCCTGATGTCTTCTGAAAGTCAGATAGTTCTTTATTTCCTTGACATCTGATGGGAGGGCGTTCCACAGGGCAGGCGCCACCACCGAGAAGGCCCTCTTCCTGGTCCCCTGTAAGCTCACTTCTCGCAGTGAGGGAATTGCCAGAAGGCCCTCAGAGCTGGACCTCAGTGTCTGGACTGAACGATGGGGGTGGAGACGCTCCTTCAGGTCTACTGGGCCAAGGCCATTTAGGGCTTTCAAGGTCAGCACCAACAATTTGAATTCTGCTCGGAAACATACTGGGAGCCAATGTAGGTCTTTCAAAACCGGTGTTATACGGTCTTGGTGGCCGCTCCCAGTCACCAGTCTGGCTGCCGCATTCTGGATTAGTTGCAGTTTCTGGGTCACCTTCAAAGGTAGCCCCATGTAGAGAGCATTGCAGTAGTCCAAGCGGGAGATAACCAGAGCATGCACCACTCTGGCGAAGCAGTCCACAGGCAGGGAGGGTCTCATCCTGCGTACCAGATGAAGCTGGTAGACAGCTGCCCTGGACACAGACCTGACCTGCGCCTCCATGGACAGCTGTGAGTCCAAAATGACTCCCAGGCTGCGCACCTGCTTCTTCAAAAGGACAATTTCCTTCTTCCCATAGATGCAGGGTTCGCGGCGCGGATTCCTGCAAGCTTAATCGAAGATCTGCCCTGCCTTTGCCTTGCCTTGTATATCTCCTCTCTCACTGCGCCCGACAACAGAGGCATTGCCGCCTGTTCTAAAAATGCCACTCGGATGCTGATGAGGAATATCATTAGCATAATTTTAAGCTGAGCACATCACTTGGCTTATGAAAATATTTTGGCAGCTGTCCTACCTTATTTTAGATGAGTGGTGGAAGGGAGGGTCGGATGCAAGCCGCCGTCGGATGTGCCTTGCATGGCAATGACCTCTTTCCTTTGGCGATAAAGATGTTCAGGAGAGCGACTTGTGTTCCAGGCGTTTTGCCAGCGCACCTTCCTTGCATCCAATTCTTGGCTCTGTCCTTCACCTCCCAGGGACCTGGCCAGGATAAATGTGCCCCAGGATTCGCTTTTGCTGTTCAGAAGTCCTCGTGATATTAATATTATAAATCTCTCTCTCTCTCTCTCTCTCTCTCTCTCTCTCGTTTTGTTTTCCTCCTAAACAGATTTCACAATCAAATCTTGCCATTTTGTTAACACTTCATTTAGGATTTTGAGTAGACTAAAAAATAAAAAAAAATCAATTCTTTATTTTTATTTTTTTCAGGGTTCTTCCCCCTCCTTAGCTGCAAATAAAGATTCAGGAAGCTGAAAACCTTGTGCAGGCAATTGAGAACACACTTCACTACAATAGTTAGCTGATTTCTGATTTTAACTTTATTATATATATGGATTTCATGGTACAGTTTTTCTGAAGGGTGGCACGCGAACATTCAGTTTTTAATACTTCGGTTTTTGCATCAACCCTGGGGTTGGGAACAGCCAGCTAAGAACACTGTTTGAGTGCTTTCTCCAGCTGGCAAAAGGTTGCAGTGGGCGACTGAAGGCAGCTATTCGCCTAGCGCTAAAAGCGACTCGCCAGAGGCGAGCTGCAAGTGTTGTTTGTTGCCTGTGGCTTCCTGTTGCTGGACTTTGCCTCCTGTGCAAATGCGTAGAAAGCAAACGGAAGTTGTTGAGTTTGTGGTGGAAAACGAAGCCGAGGGCAGCTGTTCTCAGGGCACTTTCTCTGCAGAGCAGGATATGAAGGAAGGAAGCGCTTGAGAGTCAGCATTCTGAACTGCAAATTCGGGTTTTTTTCTGGTGCTTTTGCTTCTTCCTGCTCCTTGAACTTCCTTCCTTTCGACACCCCACCCGCCAGCTCCTTCCCTTTCTCACCTTAAAGGTAAAGGGACCCCTGACCATTAGGTCCAGTCGTGACCGACTCTGGGCTTGCGGCGCTCATCTCGCTTTACTGGCCGAGGGAGCCGGTGTACAGCTTCCAGGTCATGTGGCCAGCAGGACTAAGCCACTTCTGGCGAACTAGAGCAGCGCACAGAAACGCCGTTTACCTTCCCGCCGGAGTGGTACCTATTTATCTACTTGCACTTTGACGTGCTTTCGAACTGCTAGGTTGGCAGGAGCAGGGACCGAGCAACTGGAGATCACCCTGTTGCGGGGATTCGAACCGCCGACCTTCTGATCAGCAAGTCCTAGGCTCTGTGGTTTAACCCACAGCGCCACCCGTGTCCCTTTCCCACCTTAGGTGGCTTAAAAAAATATAAGCTTGAATCATAAAATGTAGATGCCCCAAAGGTAAGGTTACTAGATTCCCCCCCCCCCCAATGAATCCAGGGACACTTTTCAACTTCAATGGATTTTGTATAGGGACTGATTTATAAATCCAAGAACTGTAACCTTACCCAAAGGGTCATCTCATCTAAACTCCGAAATTTACAGTATACCTGAAGGAGCGTCTCCATCCCCATCGTTCTGCCCAGACACAGAAGTCCAGCTCCAAGGGCCTTCTGGCGGTTCCCTTGCTGTGAGAAGTAAGGTTACAGGGAACCAGGCAGAGGGCCTTTTCGGTGGTGGCACCTGCCCTGTGGAACGCCCTCCCGCCAGATGTCAAGGAAATAAGCAACTATCTGACTTTTAGAAGACATCTGAAGGCAGCCCTGTTTAGGGAGGTTTTTAATGTTTGATCTTTTTCTGTGTTTATAATATCCTGCTGGAAGCCGCCCTGAGTGGCTGGGGAAACTCAGCCAGTTGGGCGGGGTATAAATAATAATTTATGATGATGATGATGATGATGTGGATAATCGGGTTTCTTATTTGGGAAAATTGTAGCAGAGTGCCCCCAGAGCACGCACAGAGTGCCTTTTGTGTATTTCTTCCTTGCAGAATCCAGCGCTACCTTTTCTCCCTTCCATCCTTCCTGCCTTGGGCTTAACTCTTTGAACGCTGTTCCTCTCAAAGACTTGGAGAGCCTCTGTTCCTGGTGCGGGCTTTTCTCCCAGGAAATCTACATCCTTTTATTTTTATTTTTGGAGACAGCTTGCAGTACGCTTGTTGCCTTGGAAGCTTCAGGGAGTCAGCCTGTGTCCTGATACCGAAACCCCTGGGGTTAGAGCTTTAGATCCTGCGCAGCAAAGGGATTTGTTGAGTGTTTCTCACGTTGAACAAAAAGTACATCTGTTACATTTCCCCTGCTTGGAAGATTTCCCCCTTTTATCTTGGGGAATGAAAATTCAAAATGCAAACAAGGGCAGTGATTCTTCTTGAAAAATTTTCAGCGGGCCCATGGGAGGCAGAATCAAAGCGGTGCAGATGCCTGTTCCATTAATTTTTTCCCCAAACATTATTTTGGGCTGCTTCAAGAACATTTGGTTCTTTTCCTGATATTTTGGTTCTAAGTTTTATGGCTGCAATGTTCCTGCGCTCCTTGAGGACTAGAAAATTAGCTGTGTGTTGTTTGATTTTGAACCGAGGAGGCTTCATTTCCAATTTGTGCACTTTGGTTGAGCAGTTCCAAAATTGTAAAAGGTTGTTGTTGTTTAGTCATTTAGTTGTGTCCGACTCTTCGTGACCCCCTGGACCAGAGCATGCCAGGCACTCCTGTCTTCTACTGCCTCCCGCAGTTTGGTCAAACTCATGCTGGTAGCTTCGAGAACACTGTCCAACCATCTTGTCCTCTGTCATCCCCTTCTCCTTGTGCCCTCCATCTTTCCCAACATCAGGGTCTTTTCCAGGGAGTCTTCTCTTCTCATGGCCAAAGTCTTGGAGCCTCAGCTTCAGGATCCGTCCTTCCAGTGAGCACTCAGGGCTGATTTCCTTCAGAATGGAGAGGTTTGATCTTCTTGCAGTCCATGGGACTCTCAAGAGTCTCCTCCAGCACCAGAATTCAAAAGCATCAATTCTTCGGCAATCAGCCTTCTTTATGGTCCAGCTCTCACTTCCATACATCACTACTGGGAAAACCATAGCTTTGACTATACGGACCTTTGTTGGCAAGGTGATGTCTCCGCTTTTTAAGATGCTGCTGTGAAAGGTACATATGCAAAACCACCGTGTTGTTTGGTGCACCCTAAACCAATCACCCCCAAACTGTCACATGGAAGAAAGAACAAATTGTTTTCTCCTGCTCTGGAAGGTAGGATGACCATCCAAGCTGCTTAAAAACCTCCAACGAGTCCCCCACCTTCCGAGGGAGCCCCTTCCACTGTCAAGCAGCTCTTACCGTCAGAAAAGTCTTCCTAATGTTTAGCCGAGTTATCATTTCTTGTAATTGGTTTGGGTTCTTCCTTCCAGAGCAGCAGCAGTAGCAAAAAAGCTTGCGCCATATTCCCTGTGACAGGCTTTTAGATATTTGAATATGGCTGTCACATCACCTCTCGGTCTCCTCTTCAGGGCAAACACACCCAATTGTTAATAATAATAATAATAATAATAATAATAATAATAATAATTATTATTATTATTATTATTATTATTATTATTATTAATAATAATACCCCGCCCTCCCCAGCCAAGGCCAGGCTCAGGGCGGCTAACAAGCAATAATAAAAACAAATTGAATGAATGCAACTTAAAAACAAAAATAAAATACATTAAAACATTGAAACCTCATCGCAGGAGGAGAAACAGGGGGAGGGAATCAAACTGGCTCCAAGCCAAAGGCCAGGCGGAACAACTCTGTCTTACAGGCCCTGCGGAAAGAAATCAGATCCTGCAGGGCCCCATGAGACAGAGCGTTCCACCAGGCCGGAGCCAGTGTTGAAAAGGCCCTGGCTCTGGTTGAGGCTAATCTGACTTCCTTAGGGCTCCCCGGGACCTCTAGGGTCCTGGGCCCTTAAGGTCCCCCGTGGGGCATACCAGGAGAGGCGGTCCCGTAGGTACGAGGGCCCTAAGCCACAAAGGGCTTTTAAGATCAAAACCAGCACCTGAAATCTGACCCTGTACTCCACCGGGAGCCAGTGCAACTGGTAAAGCACTGGGTGAATATGCTCCCATGGCAGAGACCCAGTGAGGAGCCTCGCTGCAGCATCCTGCACCCGCTGGAGTTTCTGGGACAGCTTCAAGGGCAGCCCCGCGTAGAGCGAGTTACAGTAGTCAAGCCTGGAGGTGACCGTCGCATGGATCACTGTGGCCAGGTCGGGGCGGGAAAAGGAAGGGACCAACTGCCTGATGCGGCGAAGGTGGAAAAATGTCGCCTTGGCTGTCCCTCCATGGAAAGGGAGGCGTCAGGGATTACACCCAAACTCTTAACGGAAGGCAATGGCACTAATTGGGCCCCCGCAAGAGAAGGGAGTTGGTCCCTCATCCTCATGCCATCCTGACCCAGCCAGAGGACCTTGGGACTTTGTTGGGATGCTGCCGGGAGATGGGGACATTTGGCAGGCCCCCAGCTGGCTCCAGCCACCGGCTCTTGGAACTCTGGTTCTTGGAACAGCATCAAAACTGCGACTCAAGCCTCAGATACCTTTAGAGACTCTGAGCACGCAAACCAGCAGAGATAAGAACCCTTTTTCAGCAGAAGAGGCGGACAGAGACATATGTAAGCAGTATTTATAGGCGTTTTATTCAACATAGTTCAGGAACCAAGGTAAACATGTCTGCTTCCCTTCATCTCCAACAAAACAGCAGTAATGCAAAGGTTATAGCTCCCAGCAAGTGCTGGAAGTAAACAGGCATGTGACACACAACAGCCTGTTCCCTTTTAAGGTGGAACGGAACTATATCCTAACACCAACTCCCTAACCTGCTCCTCATAAGTTTCCAGACCCTTAGTCATCTTGGTCACCCTCCTCTGGGCATGATCCAGCTTATCAATATCCTTGGAATAGGTGAAAAAGGTAAAGGACCCCTGGACGGTTAAGGCCAGTTGAATTTGACCATGGGGTGTGGCGCTCATCTTCGCTTTCAGGCCGAGGGAGCCGGCATTTGTCCACAGACAGCTTTCCGGGTCGTGGCCAGCAGGACTAAGCCGCTTCTGGCACAATGGGACACTGTGACGGAAACCAGAGCGCACGAAAATGCCATTTACCTTCCCACCACAGTGGTACCTATTTATCTACTTGTGCTGGTGTGCTTTCGAACTGCTAGGTTGCCAGGAGCTGGGACAGAGCAACGGGAGCTCAGCCCGTCGCGGGGATTCGAACCGCCGACCTTCTGATCGGCAAGCCCACCTGCGTCCTTTGGAAAAGGACCACTACTGGTTTAGACCCCTGCCTCCCTAAAACTGCCTTCCTCCTACAGTTTCGGCTCATTGCTTTTAAAAAATAAAATACAATCCCAGTGGGTCGGATTCCTGATTGCCACTTCTTCTGCCTTTTTTACGTGAATGTGTGGAAAGGCAGCGCAGAGAAGACAAAGCCCCAGCTCTTGCTATTATTTACTCTGCTCTTCCCAAGCTAGTAATTAGCCTCCTATTGTACGAAATCTCCCCGTGATGTGCGTTTCTCTTGTTGTCGGAGGCACTTGAGAATGAAATGAACGGATAAAATGGAGGCAGTTTAATTCCAAAAACAGAAAGCAATTTAACCAATTTAATTCCAAAAAAACCCTAGTGAGCTTCATGGCTGAGTGGGGATCCGAACCCTGGACTCCTAGGCCCCATCCTGACACTCTAAACCAGGCATAGGCAAACTGGGCCCTCTGGATGTTTTGGGACTACAATTCCCATCATCCCTGACCACTGGTCCTTCTAGCTAGGGATCATGGGAGTTGTAGGCCAAAAGCGTCTGGAGGGCCGAGGTTGAGGACGCCTGCTCTAACCACTACACCACCACTGCCTCTCAGAGAGCCAGGACTCCGGGTTCCTCATCCCAGCTGTACTGCTTCTTGGGCTTTTGCACGACCTTCCTGCATCCAGTTGCTGCAATAAAGATCTGGAAGCTGGTGTTTTGAAGGGCAGGGAGCTGATTCAGAACACTGCCAGGAGGCGCCTGCTTCCCCATCCCTCTTCCTGGTAGCTTCACAGATGGGCCCAGTGAGATAGAGTAGCTAATCTAAGGAGATTTTTGTGATCAGACAGCTGTTTCCTGTCTGAGGGCTTCCAGAGCCTCGGCCTCATACCAACTGAAAGAAAGAAAACACACTGTGCCAACTTGCTGGCAGCAGGAGAGGGCTCATTTAAAGGGGATCAGCCCCAATTGGGGGGTGGGCAGAGGCGGTTTTAGGGCAGCGCGATTGAATTGGCCATACTGGGTGCCAACCTGCAGGGGACGCGACAGCAGTGCCCTGAAACATAGCGTGAGAGGCCGAGGTTGCACAAGGTCTCCTCGCTGGCCCAAGTGGGACTAATTTAGCCAGTGATTTAGCCTGGTGATCATCTGTCAGGGAACTGACATCGGAGCCTGAGGCGGAGGGAAGGCTCTCAAATGATGCTGGAGAAGGGCCAATCAGGGAGAGAGGCAGTTCCGCAGAGGGGGAAGCAAATCAACGTTACACCAGGGATAAAGGGGGGCAGATGGGGGAATCGGCGAGAGGGCTCCAGGACTCTTCACCGGACACCAGCGGGGAGAGCACGGGTCCTCCGCTACCCACGCCAACCCTGCGCAGAAGACTTCCGCGCAGAGAGAGTAGGAGGAGACTGGGTGTCAAACAACTTTTATGTTGGAAAAGATTTAAGAAACGCCCACTGACGGATTCTGCTAGCGACTGAGGCAGCCACAAATTGAAGGGTTGTCCAGACAGAAAGGTTTAACAAGGCAACATAACCAGGAGAGGCGGCAACTTACGCACGAGCAACCCCATACCCATTACATCATCTAATGTTTATTGGATGGATTTCCCCCCAAACTGATTTTTGATTTTATTGTTATTTACGCTTTATACCACATTTTATGCTGTTTTTTGTAGCATCAATTAAGTGTTTTAAATTTGTTGTTAGCCGCCCTGAGCCCGGTTTCCTGAACCGGGAAGGGCGGGGTATAAATAAATAATTTATTATTATTATTATTATTATTATTATTATTATTATTATTATTATTAAATTTGAAACGCCAAATTCTGCCCCTGGGACCGACAGGGAGAGCCAGCAGCAGAGCTTAAGCAAATTCGCTCTTTGCAAAGTCTATTTCTGGGGAAGAGAATGGACGCACTTGCTGACATTTCCATCAGTAAAAGGTAAAGGGCCCCCTGGACGGTTAAGTCCAGTCAAAGGTGACTCCGGGGTGTGGCGCTCATCTCGCTTTCAGGCCGAGAGAGAAGGCGCCTACTTGATATCAATAGGCAGGGAGTTCCAAAGTTCAGGTGCTGCCACATTAAACCGTTGAGTTCTCACCAATGCAGAATAGGTGTTTTGTGGCACCTGCAATAGTGCCAATTCTGCCGTGGTGTAAAAGGTAAAGGACCCCTGGATAGTTAAGTCCAGTCAAAGGTGACTATGGGGTCGCGGTGCTCATCTCGCTTTCAGGCTGAGGGAGCCAGCATTTATCCGCAGACAGCTTTCCGGGTCATGTGGCCAGCAGGACTAAGCTACAGTGGTACCCCGCAAGACGAACGCCTCGCGAGACGAAAAACTCGCAAAACGAAAGGTTTTTTCGTTTTCAAGTTGCCTCGCAAGACGAATTTCCCTATGGGCTTGCTTCGCAAAACGAAGCTTGCCCCGGGGACAGCGGGTCTTCTCTTTTGAAGCAAGGGGCGGCGGGGAGAAGCGATCTTCTCCCCGCAGCCCCAGGTCCGGGGACAGCGGGAAGCGCTTCCCGCTGCCCCCGGACCTCTTTTGAAGCAAGGGGCTGCGGGGAGATCGCTTCTCCCCACCGCCCCTTGCTTCAAAAGAGGTCCGGGGGCAGCGGGAAGCATTTCCCGCTGTCCCCGGACCTGGGGCTGCGGGGAGAAGATCGCTTCTCCCCGCCGCCCCTTGCTTCAAAAGAGGTCCGGGGGCAGCGGCAAGCGCTTCCCGCTGCCCC
This sequence comes from Podarcis bocagei, assembly GCF_964188305.1. Classification (NCBI taxonomy): domain Eukaryota; kingdom Metazoa; phylum Chordata; class Lepidosauria; order Squamata; family Lacertidae; genus Podarcis; species Podarcis bocagei. The sequence goes on along the minus strand of NC_138130.1, from coordinate 100,641,755 downwards.
CGGACCTCTTTTGAAGCAAGGGGCTGCGGGGAGATCGCTTCTCCCGGTGCTCCGAAGCGGGGCGGGGGGGTGGGAACACCTTCCCCCACCGCCCGGCTTCGGAACGGTGCTCCGAAGCGGGGTGGGGGTGGGGGGTGGGAACACCTTCCCCCACCGCCCCGCTTCGGAACGGTGCTCCGAAGCGGGGTGGGGGGGGTGGGAACACCTTCCCCCACCGCCCCGCTTCGGAACGGTGCTCCGAAGCGGGGCGGGGGGGCGGGAACACCTTCTGAAGGCTGGCGGGGGGCAAAAGTCTTTGTCCCCCCTGCCTGCCTTCCCAGGGGCTTTTAAATCGCCCCGGACAGCGGAGAAGTCCTCCGCTGTCCCGGGGCGATTTTAAAATGCCGCCCGCCAGCATTTTAAGATTGCCCGGACAGCGGAGAAGTCCTCCGCTGTCCCAGGGTTTTTTAAAATGCTGGGGGTGGGAAGAAAAGCCCTTATCCCCCCCCCAGCCTTCAGAAGAGGTCCGGGGACAGACTGTCCCCGGACCTGGTCTGAAGGCGGTTTCCCTAGGAACGCATTAATTGATTTTCAATGCATTCCTATGGGAAACCGTGCATCGCAAGACGAAAAACTCGCAAGACGAAGAGACTTGCGGAACGAATTAATTTCGTCTTGCGAGGCACCACTGTACTTCTGGTGCAATGGAACTCTGCGATGTAAGCCAGAGTGCACAGAAACGCTGTTTACCTTCCCGCCACAGCTATACCTATTTATCTACTTGCACTGGTGTGCTTTTGAACTGCTAGGTTGGCAGGAGCTGGGACAGAGCAATGGGAGCTCACCCTGTTGCGCGGATTCGAACTGCTGACCTTCTGATCAGCAAGCCCAAGAAGCTCAGTGGTTTAGACCACAGCGCCACCTTTACTGTGTATCTGAATGTTATGCACTTCTTGGATGCAGAGGAATGGTGGGAGGAACCAGCTAGGGGACCCCCGAGGGAAGAAGGCGCAGAGCCCAGGGAGTGGTTGTGGGACCACAATGGGTGGTCCGAAGGAGAGGACGGGGAGGAGGTGGTGTTGGAAGCTGAAGAGGTAACAGGGTTTCGTGAGCGGGGAGAGTCTGTGACAGAGGAAGCCCAGAACTGAGGCAGAAGCTGAAGCAGGAGGGTGGGAGGAAGGAGGCCAAGAGGCAGAGAGGAGTCAGGTGCGAATTTAGTCACTGCCCTGTCTCCAGGGCATGGGCAGAAAGTAGCCGAGTTGCGGTTGCATGAAGTGCAACTCCTGTGCCGAGTCCCAAGAAACACACACACACACACGCAGCAGAATTCATGAGCGATAATTTACGGAGGTTTAAGAACTGGATATGGAACAACTGATTGGTTTAGAATTGGGAAAGGAGTACGACAAGGCTGTATATTGTCTCCCTGCTTATTTAACTTATATGCAGAATTCATCATGCGAAAGGCTGGGCTGGATGAATCCCAAGCCGGAATTAAGATTGCCGGAAGAATTATCAACAACCTCAGATATGCAGATGACACAACCTTGATGGCAGAAAGTGAGGAGGAATTAAAGAACCTTTTAATGAGGGTGAAAGAAGAGAGCGCAAAATATGGTCTGAAGCTCAACATCAAAAAAACGAAGATCATGGCCACTGGTCCCATCACCTCCTGGCAAATAGAAGGGGAAGAAATGGAGGCAGTGAGAGATTTTACTTTCTTGAGCTCCATGATCACTGCAGATGGTGAAAGCAGTCACAAAATTAAAAGACGCCTGCTTCTTGGGAGAAAAGCAATGACAAACCTAGACAGAATCTTAAAAAGCAGAGACATCACCTTGCCAACAAAGATCTGTATAGTTGAAGCTATAGTTTTCCCAGTAGTGATGTATGGAAGTGAGGGCTGGACCATAAAGAAGGCTGATCGCTGAAGAATTGATGCTTTTGAATTAGGGTGCTGGAGGAGACTCTTGAGAGTCCCATGGACTGCAAGAAGATCAAACCTCTCCATTCTGAAGGAAATCAGCCCTGAGTGCTCACTGGAAGGACAGATCCTGAAGCTGAGGCTCCACTACTTTGGCCACCTCATGAGAAGAGAAGACTCCCTGGAAAAGACCCTGATGTTGGGAAAGATGGAGGGCACAAGGAGAAGGGGACGACAGAGGACGAGATGGTTGGACAGTGTTCTCAAAGCTACCAGCATGAGTTTGATCAAACTGCGGGAGGCAGTGGAAGACAGGAGTGCCTGGCGTGCTCTGGTCCATGGCGTCACGAAGAGTCGGACACGACTAAATGACTAAACAACAACAACAACCAACAAAAGTGTAGAAATGATTACAAAGTCCAAGTTCTTACTGGATCCCCAGTAAGGCTCAAAACTTCAGCTCATGAGAGTGCATCCAGTTGTAGAAGTGAAGAATAGACAGGATAGACTGTGTGTGCAGAAAGATGCAGAGCTGCTCAGTGGCAGAAGATATAGTTCCCTTCTCTGTGCATTGACCTCGAGTCCCGCAGACTAACCAGAAAAAAACGGCTGCATGCATGTTCTGAAAAAGTTCTGCATCCATAAAACTCACACTCCTTGACAAGGGAGGTGAACACTCAAGGGTGTCTTCCCCTCCTGCTGTGAGAAGCTCGCTTCCCTGCTGTCTCCCAGAACCAGAAGAGGCGTGAAAAGGGCAGAGGAGAGGTTGGCTGCATGCAGGCGTAGTCTCTGATTGCTTGGGGAGGAAACCCTGGAGAGGAGGGATATAAATGCAAGAAATAAACCCTTCCGCCTACCTGCTTAAAAAAGCTGGAGGGACCAGTCAGGTGAAGATGTCAGCCACCCACCTGCCACCCAGAGATCTCCATGTGGTTGCAATTGGACCTGTGTGAGTTGCAAAGCGCACCTGGTGCCTGGGGAATTTTTAAAACTGCTCAAAGGTTAAGCCGAACGAGTGGTATAGATGGCAAACCCTTTTGAGCAAGACTGATTCCATTCATTTGAAAGATGCTTGTTTTAAAAAACTGAGTGTGTATGTTGCACCAGAGTTTAAATGCTTTGACATGCTTCTGAGCATAGCTGTCAACTTACAGATTTGAAAATAAGGGACCAGCAGCCTCGAAAATAAGGGATCAGCAGCCAAAATAAGGGATTTTCCAAACACAGGTATGTTCAACTTCTGAGCCCCTCCGAGCCAAAGGCAGAAAGCCCAGCCAGCAAACGAAGCCTCAAGCGGTGGTTCCCACAGCACAGCAACCCGGCAAAGGGGATGCAGCAAGGAAAACCACCGTCACCTCTCCGCTGAGAAGCGCTGAGCAAAGGCGAGTCCCCAGGCAACGCAGCCGATTTGATCAGCACAAGGCATGCAAGCTTCACCCCCCAGTCGTTCTTAGACTCCTTATTGGGTGAGCAACGCAGCCAAGCAACACATTGGAGCCTCCCTCTTCCCTGGCCGGCAGGGAGGGAAGGAGAGGAGCTGCTTCCTTTGAAACCCGGGAAATTTAAGGGACATCACCAATAAGGGACAGCAGCGGGACACGGCGCTGGGATAAGGGAGTTTCCTGCCAAATAAGGGAAGCTTGACAGCTATGCTTCTGAGGCGCATCTCCCCGCTCCCTGTAGTGGAAAGCTGGAAGGAGCCGCTAAACGTTTCCACCGTGGGGATGTTTATGTTCCTCCTTTGAAAAATGAATCCTGGAGCCAAAGGAATCTGTCTCTCAACTCCCTCGCTGGAAATGAGCAGTTTAAAATGGGCAGCAGTCATTTTTCTCATGAAGCATTTCATATTAATCACTCCTTTATTGCGGCAGCTGAACTAATACTGTGTGGTTCCAGCACAAGGGTTAATCTGCCTGGTTTCTCAGCTAGTCCCCCCCCCCCCGTATTTTCTAGATTTCAGAAGAATGAGCTGCTATTACTTGAGTTAATGGGTGTAATTTTAGTTCAGGGGCGTTCCCCATTTCAATGGTAGGCAGCGGTGATGCCAAGCTCCGATGCCTGTGTGTTACCTTCGCTGTTGGAGGCAGAATGTCTCCGTATTCCAGTTTGGGGAATCATAAATGGAGGGAACTGGGAGAACAGGATGCTGGGCTAGATTTGGGGGTTAGACTAGATGACCCCCAGGTACCCTTCTGTCTCTGCAATTCATTTCCCCCCCTATAATGTTTATTAAATTTCATACAAAAACAAAACTTTAACATAACAGAAAAAGAAAAAACAATAACAAAATAAAAATAAAAAAGAAAAGAAAAGAAATAAAGTATTTCAAACCTCACATAGACCACCACATACAATAAGACTTAGTTAATTAATTAAAATCCAACTTCATAAACATATTACTTGACTTCCTCTAATCTCTTCCAGCTGAATTTCCTTGTAAATAAATGTAGCTGTTTCCAATATCATTATTCCATATAACAATATTCTGGTCATAATCAAATTTCCTAACTTTTCTTATCATACTTTTTCTTATTTATTTATTTAATCCTAGGCCTAATTAGTTCTTTCAAGTGGTTACAAATCTTTAATATTACAATATTTATTCAAATAGTCTTTAAATTTCATCCAGTCTTCTTCATATTCCTCTTCCTTCTGGTCACGGATTCTCCCGGTGAGATCAGCCAGCTCCATAAAGTCCATCATCTTCATCTGCCATTTTTCTATCTCTGCAATTCACGAGGCAGGGATATGCAGGCATCATTGTGTGGGGTGAGATTCTGCGGAGGCACTTCAAAGGACCAGAATTGGGCACTGATTTCAACTTCCTGGGGATCACTCTCTCTCTCTCTCTCTCTCTCTCTCTCTCTCTCTCTCTCTCTCTCTCTCTCTCTCTCTCACACACACACACACACACACACATTTTAAAAAGCAAGTTTATAGTCCTTATGAATTTGCAGGACTTCTTTTTGACTGCACTTTTGGAAATCTCCAAAGGATCCAAACCAGCACAGAGGGCGATAAGGCTTCTTCTAAAAAGACCCCCTTTCACATTGATTGGGCAACTCTAGGGTGCTGGAGGCAGGATCCTTGCTGCACAAATAGTGACAGGATTTGGCTGCCTTGACTGCTGCAGGAATTTATGTATAGTTTTTTGGGGGGTTGCCCCTCCAGCAGATATCATGCACATGGAGCCCACTACCAAAATCAGCACAATCACTTTTGTGACGTTTGTGATTTGTCCCCACAAAACACTTCATCACAGTTTCTTCCTATCTATTCAAAGGGCCTCTGCTGCACGATACCAAATTTAAGAATTCACTGATAAATGTATCTATGTACTGGCTCACTGGGAAAACTTCAGAAATTCATATAGACATGTGAGCTCAGGTCCTCAGCAGCCCCTCTGCCTGAGTGATAATCCCTGGCATCCTGATACCTGAGTGCCAGACAGGTAGCCATTCCAGATATAACAAACCCAGATGAAGACAAAAGGGTGTGATGAACTTGGCTGGGAAACAGGGAAATGTAAATATCTCTTTTGTTACACTTGATGGGTGTTTGGTGGAGGGCAAGGAGAACCATGGGGCAGGGTCCAGGAAGCTCAGATTACTGCCACCAGACCTCTCCTTTCATGATGTAACCATGATGTATTAGTGATGTAGTTTTTTGGGGGGTGTAACATGGGGATTAGCAGCGAAAGCAACGTGAAGCCAAGGAGCACGGAGGGAACGCTCCCTCTGCGCTTTGGAGGCTTCGCGTTGCTATCGCTGAAGCCAAGCAGCCTGCATTCGCTCCATAGGACGCACACACATTTCCCCTTAATTTTTGGAGGGGGAAAAGTGTGTCCTATGGAGCGAAAAATACGGTAATACTGGGATGCATTAACAAATAGACCGGCCTGTTAAAATGCAGATGCGTGTTTGTAAGGAACGAGACCCTGCAAAAGGCACATTTCTGAGCCCACCTCCAAACCCTTGAACGATCCCTGGGTCTGCTTCTAAATGCACGGTTTGTATTTAAGAGTCCTTTAGGGTCTTGGCATTGGACGATGCATCTTGCAGGATTGCAGTTATAGCACAGCCCTGAGCCTTGCCTTGTGTTTATGGCTGCTAGGAATGTCAAGAGAACCTGTTAACGCTCCTGCCCCCCCCCCGGTTTGTGACCTCAGTTGCACTAATGGGCTTCCTGCTTGCACCTGGCTGTCAATATTTCTGTTGCCCCTCCAGGAATCCCTGGAATAACAGTAATAAAAGGAAACACGCCAGGGCTTAATTTAGGCTCCCGGCTGGCAGCAGCGAGCGGCTAGCGAGGCATCGACCCTTTGCTAGGCTGATCCATCTCCCGCTGGTGCTAATTGGAGTTAAGCGAGTGTGTCTGTGCAAGCTGGGATCCCTCCTCTTCTGCTCAGAACGGATCGGGGATGAAGGAACAGATTGGCTGCAGGGCTCTTCCAGGGCAGAATTATTCCGCGCTTCTCAGCTGCCTGCAATGTACCGTATTTTTCGCTCTATAGGATGCACCGGACCATAGGAGGGGGAGAACAGGAATTTTTTTTTTCTTGTTCTCCCCCTCTAAAACAAGGTGCGTTCAAGGTGCATTCACCCAAAGCCTCCGGAGCACAGTGGGAGTTCCCGCTGTGCTCTGGAGGCTTCAGCCGGCTACCTTGGAAGCCTGGAGAGTGAGAGGCGTCGGTGCGCACTGACCCCTCTTGCTCTCCAGCCCTCAGTGAAGGCAACCCGAACCCTCTGGAGCGTGGCGGGAGTTCCCTCTGGGCTCCAGAGGCTTCAGGTTCCTTTCAACCTGCTCTTTGGGGCTGGCGGGGGGAGGCGCTGCTTTCCCCCACTGCCAGCCCAAAGAGCAGGTCAGGCTTGCCGCTGCCCCCCAAGCTTGTGGGGCTGGCGGTGGGGGGAAGTGTTGCTTTCCCCCACCGCCAGCCTCAAAGATCCCTGAAGCCTTTGGAGCGCAGCGGGACCTCGAGCTGCGCTCCAAAGGCTTCGGGTTCCGTTCGCTGACCCAAAGCCTTTGGAGCGCAGCGCGAGTTCCCGCTGCTCTCTAAAGGCTTGAGGCTTCGGGGACAGCCTTTGTAGCCTCCGCAGGGCAGCGGGGTGAAGGCACCCCGCTGCCCTGCAAAGGCTTTGCGCAGCTAACCCCAAGCTAGAAGAGTGAGACGGAGCGCTCCGCTGTGCTCCGTCTCCGGTTCTGGCTTTGGGCTTAGCCGCGCAGCCTGCATTCGCTCTATCGGACGCACGCACATTTCCCCTTAATTTTTTGGAGGGGAAAAAGTGTGTCCTATAGAGCGAAAAATATGGTACAACCAAGGACGGCATGGGGTGCTGTCCTCCTGATCTCTGAGCAGGCTGCAAGCTGCGGTCGCCTGCTCTGGGTCCGGGCTCTGGGTGGAACATAGGAGCCTGAGTCACAGAACTGGTCCACCTAGTTTAGTGCTGCCTACACTGGCCGGCAGCGGCTCTCCAGGATTACAGACGGGAGCCTCTCCTCGCCCTACGTGGAGATGCGGGGGATCGGAACTGGAACCCGCTGCGGGCAAGACAGGTGCTGCGGAACTACAATTCCCAGAGTTCCCTGGGAAGAGGGGCTGGCTATGCTGCACGGGGGTTGGGCTAGATGACCGTTGGGGGTCCCAGTCCTACAGTTCTAGGACTGTTCAACCACTCTGGAAATTGTAGCTCTGTAAGTACTCTCTCATCACTCTGAGCTTTTAACGTTTGAGGTTTTATTAAGTTTTTAAATGGGCCGAAAGCTGCCCAGAGTGGCTGGGGCAACGCAGCCAGCTGGGTGGAGAATAATAATAATAATATTAATACTACAGTGGTACCTCGGGTTACAGACGCTTCGGGTTACAGACGCTTCGGGTTATGAACTCCGCTAACCAGGAAGTGGTTGCTCCAGGTTAAGAACTTTGCCCCAGGATAAAAACGGAAATTGCGCACCAGCGGCACAGCGGCAGCAGGGGGGCCCATTAGCGAAAGCGCGCCTCAGGTTAAGAACCATTTCAGGTTAAGAATGGACCTCTGGAACGAATTACGTTCTTAACCTGAGGTACCAGTGTAGTACTGTTTAAAGTGGCATGATATTGCTTTAAATGTAAAAGGTAACAGTTAAAGGACCCCTGGATGGTTAAGTCCAGTCAAAGGCGACTATGGGGTTGCGGCACTCATCTCGCTTTCAGGCCAAGGGAGCCGGCGTTTGTCCACAGACAGTTTTCTGGCTCATGTGGGCTGCAGGACTAAGCCGCTTCTGGTGCAACGGGACACCGTGACGGAAGCCAGAGCGCAAAGAAATGCCGTTTACCTTCCTGCCAGAGCGGTACTTATTTATCTACTTGCACTGGTGTGCTTTCGAACTGCTAGGTTGGCAGGAGCTGGGACAGAGCAACGGGAGCTCACCCCGTCACGGGGATTCGAACCGCCAAACTTCCGATCGGCAAGCCCAAGAGGCTGAGTATTTAGACCACAGCGCCACCCGCGTCCCTGCTTTAAGTGTACAGTGCAGATGGCACCTAGTTCTCTCTCTCTCTCTCTCTCTCTCTCTCTCTCTCTCTCTCTCTCTCTCTCTCACACACACACACACACACACACACTCCCTCTTTCCCCTTAATAATAATAATAATAATAATAATAATAATAATAAAATAATAATAATAATAATAATAATAATAATAATAATAATAATAATAATAATAATAATAATAATAAAAATAATTTATTATTTATACCCCACCCATCTGGCTGAGTTTCCCCAGCCACTCTGGGCGGCTTCCAATTGAGTGTTAAAAACAATACAGCATTAAATATTAAAAACTTCTCTAAACAGGGCTGCCTTCAGATGTCTTTTAAAGAGAAGATAGCTGCTTATTTCCTTCACATCTGAAGGGAGGGCATTCCACAGGGCGGGTGCCACTACCAAGAAGGCCCTCTGCCTGGTCCCCTGTAACCTCACTTCTCGCAATGAGGAATCCACCAGAAGGCCCTCGGTGCTGGATCTCAGTGTCTGAGCTGAATGATGGGGGTGGAGACGCTCCTTCAGGTATAACTGGCAGCTTTTGCTTTACCTTTCTCTCCAGCCCGCCCGCCCCCCCCGACTTGGTGGTCGCAGATGGGCTCCACAGTCGGATACCAGTAGCTTTTGTACAGGGAAAGGATGTGGGGCTTTCCCAGCCATCTTGCAATTTAGGGAACTTATTCACAGCGATCATCGCAGAGAGAAACTCCCATAATGGCTCGAGAGAGATGCCCTCTGCTTTCCCACTGCCCTGCTCAGTTGCATAGCAAATGGGCCGCGTTAATGTGTGGAGACCTCATTCAGGGGAGCAAGATTCAATTTGGCTTCTAGCGCAATAAAACGGGATAGTGCCACAGGGGCTCTGGCCACCAGAACATCAGCGCATGCATGTGAAAGGCAATAAAGGAGATAAGGAACACGCGAGCGCATGAACATGCTTTGGCAAAGCAGGGAAAATGGAAATCTTCTGCCGCTCTTAAGATGCAGGCACACTGAACCATTTGTAGCCCAAAGATGTGTTTTTTCTCAGTCTTCAAAAAGGGACACAGCCTCCTTCGTGTGGTGGTGGACTTGCTTTCATGGGGGGTTTCTAAACTTAACGATTTTGTGATTCTATGAAACTTTATTGGGGCCTGCAGCTTACTGCTTTTATCGATTTGGTTTTTATAAACCTCACTGTGGTTTTATTGCAAAGGATAAACCGATAAAGCTACCGGTTAAGAGCCAGAATTTAAAACTTTCCCCAAATAATGGAAAGCAACAGTAAGCTTTTAAAAAAGACATGTGTCTGAAGAGGCTTAGCTAAACAAGAAAGCTTTTAGCCAGCACCTAAAACTGAAGGCGCCTGCCTGGTGTCAATAGGCAGGGAGTTTCAAAGGTTAATTCCTGACAAGTGCAGAACGAGGACGTTGTGTCCTTGAGCCTGCCTGATTTTTAAAAACATACAGTATTTTTCACTCCATAGGGCGCACCGGACCATAGGGCACAACTAGTTTTTAGCGGGGGAAATAAATTTTTTTTATTCCCAGCCCCAAAGAGCAAAGAAGCCAAGATAGCGAGCGGGATCCATCCCGCTGGCTGTCTTGGCTTCCTCTTTAGCCACGCGCAACCTCTCCAGCCGGGAGAGGCTGCACGCAGCTTTGGCAGAAGCCAAGACAGCGAGCGGGATGGGTCCCGCTCGCTGTCATGGCTTCGTTTTTAGCCGCGGGGCTGGGGTGGGGGAAGCCCGAGCTTTCCCCCGACCCAAGCCCCCAGAACAGGCACTCCTGCTGCGTTCTGAAGGCTTCCAGATAGCTGCCTGAAGCCCGGGGAGTGAGAGGGGTCGGTGCGCACTGACCCCTCTTGCTCTCCAGGCTTCAGCGAAAGCCTGCATTCGCTCCACAGGACGCACACACATTTCCCCTTCATTTTTGGAGGGGGAAAAGTGCGTCCTATAGAGCGAAAAATACGGTAAGAAGAACATGCTGGATCAGATAATCTAGTCCAGCATCCTGTTGTTGCCAGGGGCAACCAGGAGTCTGTGGGAAACTCGCAGGCAGGATTCGAACCCAAGAGCCCTCTCCCCTGCTGTGGTTTCCAGGAACTGAGATTTAGGAGCATTCCTGCCTCTGACCGTGGAGGCAGAGAATAGCTGTCGTAACAGCCATTGCTAGCCGTCTCCTCCACGAATTTCTCTCATCTTTGCAGCAGAACCTTCCATTTCCCGACTGGGAACCACTGGGTATTTCGGCCGTAAAATTAAAGCAGGAACCCTTTTAATTTCTTTGTGATCCCTTACCCTCCCAGGGTGGCACTTGAGTGCCTCTGCATTGTGACATTTCCCCATAGTCAGGCCCGGCCACTGATATTAATTGCAGCCCTGGGTTTGGCTATACATAGAACGCGCTGCTTATTTTGGGTGGCGAAAGGCAAAAAGCCGCCCTCTGGCTCCCCCGGCAGCCGGGCATTTAAATAACACAGAGTCACCCGCTTGGGGTCCTGCGCAGGGCAGCCGTCGCTTCAGATCTGCTCTGCGGTGAGCTAGGGTGCTCATTTGTGCAGAGAAGGGCTGTGGTTTTCCTCACCCCCACCCTCAGTCTTGGCATGGGTGGGCCTGAATGCTGGTGTCGGTTTTGCAAGCTCTAATCATCTTGAGCAGCCTTCCTGCCAAAGTCGAAATCTTAATTTTTGCTCGTTCTGGGAGAAATCAAAGAGAGCTGGGAGGATGGCGGGGTATGGGGAGAGAGCAGAGGTTTATTATTATTACAGTGGTACCTCGGGTTAAGTACTTAATTCGTTCCGGAGGTCCGTTCTTAACCTGAAACTGTTCTTAACCTGAAGCACCACTTTAGGTAATGGGGCCTCCTGCTGCCACCGCGCCGCAGGAGCACGATTTCTGTTCTCATCCTGAAGCAAAGTTCTTAACCTGAAGCACTATTTCTGGGTTAGCGGAGTCTGTAACCTGAAGCGTATGTAACCTGAAGCATATGTAACCCGAGGTACCACTGTGTTAGTTACAGGTAGGAAGCCATGTTGGTCTGCCATAGTCGGAACAAAATAAAAAAATTCCTTCCAGTTGCACCTTAAAGGTAAAGGGACCCCTGAGCATTAGGTCCAGTCATGGCTGACTCTGGGGTTGCGACGGTCATCCCGCTGTATTTGCTGAGGTAGCCGGCGTACAGCTTCCGGGTCGTGTGGCCAGCATGACTGAGCCGCTTCTGGCGAACCAGAGCACGGAAACGCCGTTTACCTTCCCACCGGAAGGTACCTATTTATCTACTTGCACTTTGACATGCTTTTGAACTGCTAGGTTGGCAGGAGCAGGGACCGAACAAGGGGAGCTCACCCCGTCGTGGGGATTCAAACCCCCAACCTTCTGATTGGCAAGTCCTAGGCTCAGTGGTTTAACCCACAGCGCCACCCGCATCCCATTGAAATAAGACCTCCTTAAAGCAGGAATCAAGGGGGAAAGCCAGGCTAGTCCAGCTTCGCTTTTGGTATTCTCGCAGATCCTCCCTCCTGCACCTGTGATTTGAATTCCCTCGGCGCTGTCTCCATCCTCTAGTGGCGCAGGAGGGCATTCATCTTGGTCTGTGTCTCCTGCTCCTCGGTTGACATGCGCCCTGCTACCTTCCTGGTTCTGCTTCAGCGATGCGCCTGCCTCCAAGCGTCAAACAGAACAAACAAGCCGTCTCTCTAATAAGCCCGAACTCTTCCGTCAAAGTTCGGCCTGTCCTCCTTTGCCCTTGCACGCTCGTTTTCCCTGTCCTTCAGAAATCCATCTCAGCAAGCAAATCCTTTCTCCCTGTGTGTCTTTTAAAGAAGCAAGTCTTCGCTGCAGAAAAGGTCTGGCTTCAAGCATCTCAGAGCCTTTTGGAGCAAGGAACAGTGTCAGAGGGGTGAGGCAGATGATTTCTTCGTTGGGAACAGCATGTGCACAGAACAGCTTCTTCTTCTTCTTTGGTGATCACTCGTAGCCGAATAAGATTGTCTTCCATAAACACGGTTTTAACAGTGAGTCCGTAAGTGACTGTGGAGGCCAATTCTGGATCCACACATCCTTCCACAGTGGGAACATAGGTTACCGGGTGGGAGTTGATCACGGTGAGGGTTTGCCAAGCATGCCTTCCTCTTAGCACATTTCTCCCTTGTGTCCTGAGTTCGAGTGCCTTCAAAGCCCATGACACCTTTGGGAAAGGCTCGTCTCCAACTGGAACGCTCGCAGGCCAGTGTTTCCCAGTTGTTGGTGTTTATACTTCATTTTTTTTTAGATTTGCCCTGCAAGAGTCTTTAAACCTCTTTTGTGGACCACCAGCATTACGCTTTCCATTTCTTTTAGTTCAGAACAGAGTACAGTGGTACCTTGGGGTATAGACGCTTCAGGTTACAGACGCTTCAGGTTACAGACTCCTCTAACCCAGAAATAGTACCTTGGGTTAATAACTTTGCTTCAGGATGAGAACAGAAATTGTGCTCCGGCGGCAGCGGGAGGCCCCATTAGCTAAAGTGGTGCTTCAGGTTAAGAACAGTTTCAGGTTAAGAACGGACCTCCAGAACAAATTAAATTCTTAGCCCGAGGTACCACTGTATTTGCTTTGGAAGACAGAACAGCAGAAGCAAACAAGATTCTGGGCCACAGAGTGTCCTGAGGCTGCTAGGTTTAGATATCTGGAGTGGTGCTGTTGCCAATTACCATTGTCGTTTCTGACAATGCTTGAATATGCCCCCAAGAAGCATTCCATGCCTAGGCAATGTAAATTCCGCAGTCAAATATTAAGCAGGTTTGTATATGGTGCACTTGCATTTGGAATGCTGTGTACAGTTCTCATGGAATTGTAGAGTTGGAAGGGGTCCGAGGGTCATCTAGTCCAACCCCTCGCAATGCGGGAATCTCAGCTAGATCATACACGTTTAGCCTGGAAAAAGAGGAGACCGAGAAGAGGCAGAGCATAGCCATCAATGAATCTGTCAGTGAATTTGTCTATCCCTCTTTCAAAGCATCCAGGTTGGCAGCCATCGCTGCCTCCTGTGGCAAGCTGTTCCATAGTTTAACTGTGTGCAGTGTGAAGACGTATTTTTATCCATGTAACATTTTCTGAAAGCGAGGACATGCCTAGTGCTCAGTGAGACAGTGGCCTCATTACGCTGAAACAAAATTATATCCTGGTTTGCTGTGTTCAGATATCAGCACTGTTTTACAGGATTATCTTGTTCAATTTAGTTAAATCCCATGAGAAGACCTTTTACATTCCTTAGCGTTAATCTGATGCCGACAGGTGTTCCGGAAGGGAGATTTGCCTGCTTATGTTTTTGTGGTGAGGGAGAAACTGAGGATTATTGTACGCTTATCTTTTAAACTGCCTTATTGTGCTGGTCCGGGGGGGGGGGTGTTACCGTGCGGCGTGGTCTAAGTCCGGTCCTAGGTAGAGGGTAAGGAGGCTGTCCGTCAGGGGCGAAGCGAGGAGTCGGGCGTGGTCATGAACTCAGGAGAACAGGACAGGGTGCTGGCAGGAACAGGTTACCAACGATGTTGCTCCCACAACCTGGGACTGGGCTGGCTGGCCTTTATCTCCTCCGAGGCGGCCCCGGTCCACAGGTGCCTCGCCTCTCCTGGCCTGGAGGCGAGCACTTCTCCTGCGGGAACTTGGTTCCCTCCGCCTCTCTGCCCTGAGCCTCTGCAGCTCAGGAGAGGCTGGAGGGTTACTGGACCCAGAGGCAACCTCAGCCTCCCCTGACGGGGCTGAGAGTGGAGCACCTGCAGGCAATGGGTCCTCCATCCCCTCAGGAGCCAGAGCAGACTCACCTGGTGCCTGCACCTGAGGATCCAGCACAGGTGAGGACCCTTCAGGCTCAGGCCCCAGCAGGGACTCCTGTGCAGGCTGGGATCCCTCGGGTTCAGCCTCTGAGTCTGAATCCCAGGCCATCACACATATGCAGAGTCAAACCCCTGGTCTATCTGGCTCCATATCGGCTGCAGCAGCACTCCAGAGTTTCAGACATCTTGGTTAAAAGTATATACCGTATTTTTCGCCCTATAGGACGCACCGGCCCATAGGACGCACCTAGTTTTTTTGGGGGGGAAATCAAGGGGAAATTTTTTATTTCCCCCCTAGGTTTGCGCAGCCATCCCCAAGCTAGAAGAGGGAGACGGAGCGCTCCGTCTCCCTCTTCTGCCTTCAGGGACAGCTCGCCCCGCTGTCCCCCGAGTTTGTGGGGCTGGTGGGGGGAGAAGCAAGCTTGCTTCTCCCCCCCCCGCCAGCCTCCAGATCAGGTCGGGGAATAGCGGGGTGGTGGCGCTCCGCCTCCCCGCTATCCCCAGAGCTTGTGGAGCTAGACCAGGTCTGGGAATAGCGGGGTGGCGGCGCTCCACCTCCCCGCTATCCCGCGAGCTTGTGGGGCTGGCAGGGGGGAGAAGCAAGCTTGCTTCTCCCCCCCCGCCAGCCTCCAGATCAATTCGGGGAATAGCGGGGTGGCGGCGCTGCGCCTCCCCGCTGTCCCCCGAGCTTTTGGGCTGCAGGCTGCTGCCCACAAGCCTTGCGATCCCACGGGATATCTCGCCGACCCCTCTCGCTCTCCAAGCTTCAGCGAAAGCCTGCATTCGCTCCATAGGACGCACACACATTTCCCCTTCATTTTTGGAGGGGAAAAAGTGCGTCCTATAGGGCGAAAAATACAGTATATCCCCCAGTTGTTGGGAAATGAAGAAAACTAACCAGGTTTCAAAAGATGGGCATTATGTTTACAAAGATGGTAATACGCTTGTGAATTGCTGTTGTTATAATATATATGGAAAGTCAATTAACTGGGAATTAATTGCAACCACAGGCCTGAGGTCTTAATTACAGCATAATGTTTAGCAAATTGCCTCATAACGTCCTAGACACTAGGCTGAGTGGTTGAGCTCTGCAAACATTGGAGCCTTTGGCTTGTGATGCTAAAATACTCTTTAAGAAGTTTAAAATGTTTTTTTCCCTGTTAGCGTCCTCCAGTTCTTGCCAGTGCCTAAAATTTTATTTGTCTGTCGTATTTGGGCTTCCCATCCTGGATAGAGCATTGAAAGTAGTTTATCCTCTCAAAACCATGTGCATATATTCGAAACAAAACCATTTAAAAAAAACACCCTTCGGTAGCAAAATCCATTAATTTTGTTAAGATTTTGCTAACACCCCTGCGTTGTGTGACTTCACCACCCGAAAAAGCAGGGAAGGGCTGAGCTCAGGCAGACCTTACTCAGTAGAGAATTCTGTAACTGTGAAACCGCAACTGAAAACGCCCTTCTCTGTTTCCCTCATTGGTTTTAATCAGCGGACCTTGGGTCAGAGGCATCCCTGTTCAATCAACAAAACAATATTTGCGGCCAGTATTAGCTTCGCCAAGTTAGCACATTTTATTTCTGTTCCGCCTTGAAGATGCTTTAATGAGAGCCTCCTTGTTTTCAAAGCTATTGTACTGCCGACCTTACTTGTATGCTTGTGAAAAATGGACCACTTATAAACTCCTCAAAAGATTCGGTGTCTCCAAAAATTTTTACACATCACTTGGGAAGACAGGCGAACTAATGCCAGTGTACTGGAAGAAGCAAAGATCACCAGTGTTGAAGCAATGATTCTTCAACATCCTCTTCATTGGACTGGTCATGTTGTTTGGATGCCTGATTGTCGTCTTCCAAAGCAACTACAGTGGTACCTTGGTTTATGAACTTAATCCATTCCAGAAGTCTGTTCTTAAACCGAAACCATTCTTAAACCGAGGCGTGCTTTCCCTAATGAGGCCTCCCACCGCCGCTGCCCTTCCACCGTTTGGATTCCGTTCTTAGACCGAGGTAAAGTTGTCAAACCAAGACACTATTTCTGGTTTTGCGGAGTTTTTAAACCAAATCATTCTTAACCGGACTGTTCTTAAACCAAGGTACCACTGTACTCTATTCCAAACTTAAAAATGGAAAGCGTAATGCTGGTGGTCAACAAAAGAGGCTTAAAGACTCTGGCAGTGCAAATCTAAAAAAAAAAAAAAAATAGTATAAACACCGACAACTGGGAAACACTGGGCTGCAAGCGCTCCAGTTGGAGAACAGCCTTTATACCAAAGGTGTCATATGGTTTGAAGACGCTCAAACTCAGGACACAAGGGAGAAATGCGCTAAGAGGAAGGCACGCTTGGCAAACCCTCACCGTGATCAACTCCTACTGATAAACCAATGTCCCCACTGTGGAAGGACGTGCGTATCCAGAATTGGCCTCCACAGTCACTTACGGACTTACTGTTAACACCGTGTTCATGGAAGTCAATTTTACTCAGCTATGAGGGAATGTCAAAGAAGATCCCTGCCTGCCTTGTTCTTTACTCATTCCGGAAAGCAAAGAATACGAATGGGCAGAAAATTGGCTCGTATTGTGTCATAATTTGAACCTAAGTCTCATTTAGGGGACGTGGGTGGCGCTGTGGGTTAAACCACTGTGCCTAGGACTTGCCAATCAGAAGGTTGGCGGTTCAAATCCCCGCCACGGGGTGAGCTCCCGTTGCTCGGTCCCTGCTCCTGCCAACCTAGCACGTCAAAGTGCAAGTAGATAAATAGGTACCGCTCCGGCCGGAAGGTAAAACAGCGTTTATGTGTGCTGCTTTGATTCGCCAGAAGCGGCTTAGTCATGCTGGCCACATGACCCAGAAGCTGTACGCCGGCTCCCTCAGCCAGTAAAGCGAGATGAGCGCCGCAACCCCAGAGTCGGTCACGAGTGGACCTGGTCAGGGGTCCCTTTACATCTCATTTCCTGAAACAAGAGAGATAGCTCAGTTGGTTAGAGTGTGGTGCTGATAATGCCAAGGTTGCGGGTTCGATCCTCGTAAGAGACAGTTGCATATTCCTGCATTTCCGGGGGTTGGACTACGTGATCATTGTTGTCCCTTCCAGTTTTATGATTCTGTGACCCAAAATGCAGCCATCCTTTGAAACTTTCACTTCTCCAAATTTTGCGGCACAGTTTTCCAACCCAGTAAACGTGCAGGGGGAAAAGGCAGGTTATTTTGGGGAAGATTCCCTAGGAATGCATATGTTTGTAAAAGGAGCATGCAAAAAGGCGTTATGCTACAGAAGATTGCTCTGCAGAAATGGGCGTATTAGATAAGGCAGGATACAATAATTGGTACCTTTGCAGAAATGCAACAATGTGTGTGCATATTAAGAGAAGTGAATCTTTTGTGAGGACTGTGTGTGTGTGTGTGTGTGTGTGTATATATATATATATATATATATATATATATATATATATATATATGGAGGGCTTGCAAACTGGTGCAGGAATGTGGCAGACGGAATTTAAGATGGGGGAGAAATGAGAAACTGAAACGGACAAATTCTTCCCTCCCCAGGAGAGGAATGTGGGAGCATATCGCAAAGCATTGCTCTGCCAGTGTCAATTTTCTAAATGTGCTCGAGAAGAATTCTTTTACATCAAACAGACTTTGTTGGCTGAGTGGGAGGGCATGCTAGGATATGATGACTAATGGGATCTAGATTAAGCTGTCATGTCAGTTTCTCTGGAACGAAAGGAAAGATGCAGAGGTGATAAAGCCCGAAAGTAGTAAAAATCCGTTCCTTTGTAAACGCGAGCTTAAAGTTCACGAAACCACCGCTTGGGAGTTAATGGCATTGCCTTCAAAGTGGCGATAGCGATGTGTTTTGAGTATAATGCCACCTTTGCACCTGTTCTTCTTTGGCACTCTCTCGAAACCCCCTGGCAGGTGTGTGCATTCCAACAACTCACACTTTCTACTTAGGACTCTTAAACGCACATTACTCATGCACTTAGCATTTCATTATCCCACACAGGAGTGTGATTCTCATTCCTTCTCATATATACCGTATTTTTCGCCCTATAGGACGCACTTTTTCCCCTCCAAAAATGAAGGGGAAATGTGTGTGCGTCCTATGGGGCGAATGCAGGCTTTCCCGGGCTTCCTGCAGCTCTGCGCCACCCTCCGGATCCCGGCGCGAAGCCGCGCGGGGCTCTGGAGGGTGGCGCGGAGCTGACTGCGCTCCAGGGCTTCCTGCAGCTCTGCGCCACCCTCTGGATCCTGGCGCGAAGCCGCGCGGGGCTCCGGAGGGTGGCGCATAGCTGCCTGCATTCCGAAGCCTGGTGCGCGCTGAAGAGCACCCCCGGGCTTCGCGCACCTCTCCGCAAGCCTGGGGAGACCGGAGCGGCTCCCTAGGCTTGCAGATAGCAGGCTGTTCTGGGGGCTGGGGTCGGGGGAAGCTTGGGCTTCCCCCACGCCTGCCCCGTGCCTGGGGAGGGGAATTTTTTTTTTCTTTATTCCCCCCCCCCCAAAAAAAATTAGGTGCGTCCTATGGGATGGTGCGTCCTATGGGGCGAAAAATACGGCACACACACACATACGGAGTTGAGCAGCTGGCTAACGCTGGCTTGTGTTGCCCCCTGTTCCTGCCAGCTGCCCCCCCCCCCGACCCGAGGTTGCCGAGGACAAATAAAATAAAGCACTTCTTCACGCAGCAGAGAGTTAAATTGTGGAACTCATTGCCACATGAGGCAGTGATGGCTGCTGCCAACCTAGATGGCTTTGTAATGTTGCTGTTGTTGGCATTGCGCTGCCTCTGCAGTCGGAGGTGGCATGGTTTTGAATTCTGGTTGTTGGAAACCACACGGGGGGAGGGTCTTGTTGTTGTGCCCGGATTCTGTTTGTGGGTTTCCCACAGGCACCTGACCAGCCATTGTGAAAAGAGGATGCTGGACTCGATGAGCCATTGGCCTGATCCAGTAAGCTCTTCTTTACGTGTTACAGAATGTTTAGGAGTGGTGCATGCTCTGGTTATCTCCGGCTTGGACTACTGCAATGCGCTCTGTGTGGGGCTACCTTTGAAGGCGACCCGGAAACTACAACTAATCCAGAATACGGCAGCTAGACTGGTGACTGGGAGCAGCCGCCGAGACCACATAACACTGGTCTTGAAAGACCTACATTGGCTCCCAGTACGTTTCCGAGCACAATTCAAAGTGTTGGTGCTGAACTTGAAAGCCCTAAAAGGCCTCGGCCCAGTAGACCTGAAAGAGTGTCTCCACCCCCATCGTTCTACCCGGACACTGAGGTCCAGCACCGAGGGCCTTCTGGTGGTTCCCTTATTGCGAGAAGCAAAGCTACAGGGAACCAGGCAGAGGGCCTTCTCGGTGGTGGCGCCCACCCTGTGGAACGCCCTCCCATCAGATATCAAAGAGATAAACAACTACCAGACTTTTAGAAGACATCTGAAGGCAGCCCTGTTCAGGGAAGTTTTTGATGTGTGACATTTTAGTGTATTTTTCGTCTTTGTTGGAAGCTGCCCAGAGTGGCTGGGGAAACTCAGTCAGATGGGTGGGGTACAAATAATAAATTTTTGTTGTTGTTGTTGTTGTTGTTGTTGTTGTTGTTGTTGTTGTTGTTGTTGTTGTTGTTATGAACATTCAGCCGTGTCTGTCAGCACCTAAGTCAGCGTTAAAGGAGGATTTCAGGAACTTCACCCCTTGCACCTGCGACAGGCCCGACGCCTCAGTTACCGCTCGTGCCAACTTGCCTGCTCTCTCTTACCTATGTTGCCCCCATCTCACTGAACAGCCCTTAAAACAAATGCTAACTATCCCAGAGAATCTCATGGGGGATCTTTGTGTAGGGGATAACCGATAAGTTGGGGTCTCAAGCTGGCATTCTTCAAATAAACAGTAACAAATTATTTTTAAAGCAAGGTACAGTCATACCTCGGGTTACAGATGCTTCAGGTTACGTTTTCTCGGGTTACGGACCACCAAAACCCAGAAGTACCGGAACGGGTTACTTCCGGGTTTTGGCGGTCGTGCATGTGCAGAAGCTCTAAATCGCACTTTGCGCATGTGCAGAAGCACTAAATCGCACTTTGCGCATGTGCAGAAGCGCTAAATCGCAACCCGTGTGTGCACAGATGCGCTGCTGTGGGTTGCGAACGCTGTGGGTTGCGAACGTGCATCCCACACGGATCACGTTCGCAACCCAAGCGTCCATTGTAGTAAAATACAAGTGGAAGAAACTCAGGTTATTTCAGAATTGATACGCTAGTTTAATTTAATTCGTTTCACAGAGCTTTCGGCTTTTTAGTTTGGTTCCTTTCTGAGGCGGTACTTTCCTTCAGGTACCCACCCCTTTAACAAATCCAGCTCCTGAGGTTACTTTCAGTAATAGTCTTAAGGGCTCACCACACAGCCCTTCCGTCACTGGGTCTCTGTGTCCCTCTCCCCTTTTAAAAGCCAGAATCTGGCAGGCTGATTGATTTCGTTGAAATGTCAATGAGATTAGGCAATCAATAGAAGAATAGCATTAAACGGCAGTTGTATCAATATCTGCGTATTCCGTAGCAGAGATCGCGCTTATGAAATCTGCGCCTGACCTTTACAGTAATATGTGTGTAGAAAGCAATTTCAGAATTCCAGTGTGCCGTGACGAAAAGGATATTGGATATGCGACTTTGGGCTGAAATTCCTGCTTGGAAAAATTGGAACCTCCTGCTTAGTCTTCCTCACAGGGCCGTTGTCAAGATAAAGCCACTCCCGACATTAGGAGGGGGGGCGTTGCGGGCTCACGCCCCATCTACAACCTCAGCCCCGCGGGACTTGGGAATCCCGGGGATTATCTCTTACGGCGTCAGCCAATCGGCTGGCGACAGGGGCGGGGTTAGGTCAGGTCATTTAAGGTCGGGGCAGCCCTTTCTTTTCCTTCAGCCAGCAGAGGTTTCCCACCCTCCCGCCCTTTAGGTTTTCATTTGGACTTTGCTATGGGCTTCGGCTGGTCGCCGCAAGGGGCCTGGTAGGAGTTTTTCCATTTGGCTAATTGGCTGTATTTTGGAAGCCACTTGGTTTTTTCGCCTACCAAAAGCAAAACGTCACAACACCTTGGTTTGGCGGTTAGGCATTGGCAGGGGTATTATTATGCAAATGAGTCGGGGGAGAGGAACGCCACCACCTCCCCCAAAGTTGAAGGGTAGTCCGATAAAGGACTCCGGGGGGCATCGCCTTGTCCGAAACCTACGGAGGCTAGGGCCTAAAGCGCGCTCCCGAGCGGTAACCCCTCGGGGAGCGCCTAGGAATGTGCATCTTGGGGGCTCCCCCTGTTGGTGCTTAACCCTTCCCGGTTCTATACCGGTTAGTCTGATAGGGCCAATGCCGAAAGCCAATACAGTGGTGCCCCGCAAGACGAATGCCTCGCAAGACAGAAAACTCGCTAGACGAAAGAGTTTTCCGTTTTGGAGGTGCTTCGCAAAACGAATCTCCTATGGGCTTGCTTCGCAAGACGACAATGTCTTGCGAGTTCCTGTGGGTTTTTCCCCCTCCCCCCTTTTTCTAAGCCGCTAAGCCGCTTATCAGCTGATCCGATAAGCCGCTAAAAGCCGCTAATAGCGCTAATAGCGCTAATAGCGCTAATAGCGCTAATCCGCTAATCCGTCAATGGGCTTGCTTCGCAAGACGAAAAAACCGCTAGACGAAGAGAATCACAGAACAGATTCTTTTCGTCTTGCGAGGCACCACTGTACCACTCTTACCTGTAATCAATAAAGTTGTGGCCATTTTTCGCCCATTAACCTAAATTCTTGTGTCCGGTGTCTTTATTTATTCCAACTGTGGGAGGGGGCAGGAATCGCCACGCAAGTGAATACTAACTTTCAGGGCTGCTATTCAAGCAACAAAGGACCTCTCCTAATTTATAGTTTTGGGCTCTGCGTTGAGGTCAAATGTTTTCCGTTTGCTGCTGGCTTTCGGATGCACCGGGTTTGTAAATTCACTGTTAATCTATTCTGCTAAGCCCTGTGGACAGTTTGGTAAGACATTTTAATGAATTAAAAGCTGGACTAACGCGGTATCATTTTTTTTTTTTTGAGCTGTGGTAACCAGAACTGTATTGAGTTGGAACATTTATTCTGGCCGTAAAACTGTTGCTATTACATTGGCTTCAGAGATACGGCTCTCTAATTTAAACTTGCGCAGAATAAATTTTAGCCGTGGGCCTCTGCCATAGCTATGCCTCTGACACACACATATCATTTCTCTCGTTAATCTTGTCCGCCTTTTATGAAGCTACGTCTCACTGGGACGTTGCATGACATGGAAGATACATAAAATGTCGCGGGGGAAGCCACAGATTGGCAGAGCAACCCAACCCCTTTCCATCACAGCAGCTGAAGCGGGAGACGGATGACATAGTACCCCCCAGAGGTCAGGAAAGCCAAATGAGATGCTGGCTTGTTAAATGCAAAAAAAGTTAATGACCTCCTTTTAAAAAACCACAAAACCTTACTTGGTTTATTTATCGAAATTGCTGTCACCCTTGTTTTGAATGAAGCTCAAGGTTATCTCTGATTTTATATACTGTATCGAGAAAGGGTGTATGTTGTGTTATGGGCAGGGTAGTACCTCTGGTGGGGACGCACATGTCCTGCTGGGGTCTTTTATTCACCTTTGGCCCCCACCCTGCACTCAGGGTCCTACTGGGACACGGGTGGTGCTGTGGGTTAAACCACAGAGCCTAGGACTTGCCGATCAGAAGGTCAGCGGTTCGAATCCCCGCGATGGGGTGAGCTCCCATCGCTCGGTCCCTGCTCCTGTCCACCTAGCAGTTCAAAAGCACGTCAAAGTGCAAGTAGATAAATAGGTACTGCTCCGGCGGGAAGGTAAACGGCGTTTCCGTGTGCTGCTCTGGTTCACCAGAAGCGGCTTAGTCATGCTGGCCACATGACCCGGAAGCTGTACGCCGGCTCCCTCGGCCAGTAAAGCGAGATGAGCGCCGCAAGCCCGGAGTCGGCCACGACTGGACCTAATGGTCAGGGATCCCTTTACCTTTACCTGCACTCAGCTCTCACATGTGGTTCATAGAAGCTGTCAGCAGGCGACAGCGGCCACACACCAGGAAATGGCTTTGACCAGGGGTCCCCAAAATAAGGTCCACGGGCCAGATGAGGCCTGAGGGACTCATTTATCCGGCCCACAAGCCCACAAGCTTGCTTCTCCCCCCCCCCAGCCTCCAGATCAGGTCGGGGAATAGCGGGATGGCGGTGCTCCACCACCCCGCTATCACCCGAGCTTCTGGGGCTGGCGGGGGGGGGGGAGAAGCAAGCTTGCTTCTCCCCCCCCCCAGTCTCCAGGTCGGGGAATAGTGGGGTGGCGGCGCTGCGCCTGCACGCTGTCCCCCAGCTTTTGGGCTGCAGGCTGCTGCCCGCAAGCCTTGCAAGCCCGCGGGACATCCCACCGGGCTTGCAAGACTTGCGGATAGCTTCCTGAAGCCTTGAGAGCGAGAGGGGTCGGTGCGCACCTGCCCCTCTCGCTCTCCAGGCTTCTGCGAAAGCCTGCATTCGCCCCATAGGACGCACACACATTTCCCCTTCATTTTTGGAGGGGAAAAAGTGCGTCCTATAGGGCGAAAAATACGGTACTTGCTTGGTTATTTTATTTATTTCTTGTATGGTTGTTGCCCGGAATAGTTGGATTCTGGGGCACTCCCACCACATGTGGAGGTATGTGCCTTTGGAGGTGCACCCTCTCCAGCATTTTGGTGAAGTTCCTGGGTGTATTAGCACTAGTTTTCTTGGTGTTAGGTACCACCTGTAGGTGAGTTGCAGAGTGAGTTCTTTTCTTTTCGTTGATATGGATTTAAAGGGGGGTTTAGACCACATTTTGGTCCATTGAGTGGGGTTAATTTCATAGCCTATGTCATCCTCCCATTGTTTGGCAACGTGGTGGCAGCACTGTGGCTTTTTTTGGAGGCACAGATGGGCAGAAGGGTTTGCCAGAAAAATAAATAAATCCCAGAGAAGCGAGAATGGAGGATAGGGGGTGTTGTCGTTCCCTGGACACAGACTGAGCTCCACCTTCCTCACGATGGTGAGAGGTTAACATGTTTGTTTGTGCAGAGAGAGAGAGAATGCCATTATTTCCGGATTTGCATATATCAGTATAAACCAGCCCAAGGAGATGAATTTATTTGACCCTAACTACATCAAGCTATATTCTATCTTTATCACCAAACTCCGAATATAATTGCACATTGTATTAATTAACATTAATTTTTAATATATTAGTGGCCATGTGATAATTTTAGCTTATAAATTTTATTGTTTAACGTTTTAACTTGTATATTAAGGTACTTTTATAGCTCTGTTTAGAGTAGGTAAGGTCTTGATAATATAATTTTTTAAAGTTTTTTGTGTCAATCCGGTATATTTTCTTTTAATCGTTGAATGATTCTGTGTACGTTGCAGCAGCCTTTGGCTATGTGCAATAAAACTGACCGAGTGGCTGATATCAGTATAAATCAGCCCATGCAGATTTTGTGCAAATATTTGCTCTCTTTTGTCGTTTTTGAATGGCACCTAAACGCCCTTTACTAGCCCCGCCAGCCTCTCACATTTCTTCTTTTCTTTTTGCCTCTGCAGTGGGAACGCCTCTGGTTCTTAATCCTCACCTTCTCT
This sequence comes from Podarcis bocagei, assembly GCF_964188305.1. Taxonomy (NCBI): domain Eukaryota; kingdom Metazoa; phylum Chordata; class Lepidosauria; order Squamata; family Lacertidae; genus Podarcis; species Podarcis bocagei. The sequence goes on along the minus strand of NC_138130.1, from coordinate 100,616,880 downwards.
TTCTTCCTGACCCTGATCTGGTTTTACTTCTGGTGGGAAGCGCACAACGACTACAATGAGATCAACTGGTGAGTAGAGAAAGGGAGCGTGTTTTACCTCTTACCTTTACTGGGGGAGGTTGGGAGCGGGACCTGCGCCAAGTGGGGGAAGCAGGTGCCCTGTGTGCAGAAAGTCCCAGCGTCAGTCCCTTCTCCCTCCTGGGGAAAAGCCTGCAAGAGCCGCGCGAAGCTTGTGTGTGGCTCTTGGGGGCTTTTTCTGCTTGCCTCCCCCCCCTGCATTCGCTCCATAAGACACACACACACATTTCCCCTTAGTTTTTAAGATGGAAAAACTGCGTCCTATGGTGCGAAAAATACGGTATTCAACACAAAAAACAGGGACAATTTGTTGTTGACAAAGGACAGCTGGACATATAAAGGGCCCCATTGCCTTCAGTAGCTTAGGGCCTCATCCAGCCCTGGGCATCTTGCATAGGATCTAACATTCTGTGTTGTTTTTTTAATAGCTTGCGTGCCTGCTTCTGCCAAATTCTTTAAGGAAGTTTTCTTAGTGGCTGGCTCTCGATTGTGGAATTTCCTTTCCTGAGCTCTTGCCAGGATCCAGAACTGACTGCTGCAATCCCACTTCAGGGAACCTCTCTGTTCTGGGGCTTTTGCCAATATGACTTTGGTTTACTGTGGGAGACCCTTTTTCTTCCCCACCCGAGACCCTCACTGTGTCTTGGCCAGCCCTGGGATGCGAAGAGGGAATGGTTGCGTTCCATTAATGGGTGTGGCGAGTGCAGAACGGACCACCGTGCAGTACGTGCAAGACATGCGTTGTCAGACGCTTTTAATCATTTTCAAATGTTCAAAACATGTTTTTATTCTTATTTTTCATTGCACCGTTTTGTCACCGGGGCGCTTTTCGACCTGGGCTTCTTCAGAAGGAAAGAAGGGAGATACATACAAATAATGAAAACATGTAATAATGGCATTTTTAAACAGATGGCACTTCTGTCATGGAAGCTTGAGTTGAGATTCCTTTTATTGCAGGGGGTTGGACTAAATGACCGCCGGGTCCATTCCAACTCTAGGAGTCTATGATTGTATTATTCAAATCAATCAATAAAAATATGTAAAAACTGGAGAATTCGAGAGAGATATAGCCCCACTGGCAGCATATCTCTTCTTTCTCATATCCAAAAATGCAGGAAAGGCTTTTACACTCACCAGAAGCTTGGCTTTGCCCTTGCCGGTTCTGGAAGGAGCCTTTAAAAAAGTCCCATATGCTTTGCGCCTGTTCATTGGGGGAGAGAGGAAGCCCAGAGCACTTGTTCTTTAAATGTCCCTTTTATGAAGAGGCACGTAGTGAGACCATTGATCCCCTCTGGTGAGGCTCGCTGACCTCCCAGAAAAGCAAAAACTTGACCTTTTCCTGTTAGGCAAAGATCATAAGACGACCCGGATGGTCGCCAGATTCTGTGTACAGATCTGTAGGCGCAGACCATCCCCCAACCCAAACTAGTTTGTTAAGAAAATCCCCAAACTTGGTTTCATGGGTGACTCTGGGTCATCTCTCTGCGGTAGCTTATCTTAAAGTTTAAGTGTCTCTACGCTTATCGCATTTATAAATTTTAAATTTATTGTTGTACATTGTTTTAAATGTTTGTTTCCCTTCTGGGATTGTACCCCCAAGTGTGTTTTATAAGCTGGTCTCCGACCGTAATAAATTATCTATCTATCTATCTATCTATCTATCTATCTATCTATCTAAAAATATGTAATATACTCATATGTTCCCCCCTGCACAGTGCACCGTTAAACTATGGAACTCCTTGCCACAGGGTGCACTGATGGCCACCAACCTAGATGGCTTTAAAAGAGGATTGTAACTGATCTGTAGAACATACTCTATGACTTGGGGTTGGATGCTTCAGCCCAAGATTCCCGCATTGCAGGGGGTTGGACTAGATGACCCCTGGGTCATCTAGGATTCATCCAATGTTAGGATTCTGTGAAAACAGGAACATACGTACCATTGTTAACTATGGAAATCCTTTAATAACAAAAACTTTGGAGTATTGCAGTCTCAGCTTCAGGATCTGTCCTTCCAGTGAGCACTCAGGGCTGATTTCCTTCAGAATGGATAGGTTTGATCTTCTTGCAGTCCATGGGACTCTCCAGAGTCTCCTCCAGCACCATGATTCAAAAGCATCCATTCTTCGGCGATCAGCCTTCTTTATGGTCCAGCTCTCACTTCCATACATCACTACTGGGAAAACCATAGCTTTAACTAGATGGCCCTTTGTTGGCAAGGTGATGTCTCTGCTTTTTGAGATGCTGTCTAGGTTTGTCATTGCTTTTCTCCCAAGAAGCAGTGATCATGGAACCCAAGAAAGTACAATCTCTCACTGCCTCCATTTCTTCCCCTCCTGAATTAACTTTACCCAACTTGCTCTTCAGGGGTTCATTTTGATCCTTGCACAGAGGCTCACTGTCTTCTCCTCTCTCTCTTTAATTAACTTTGGGTTTAGCGAGCTTTATTAGGAAGTGTGTCTCTATTTAAATGCAAATTTTGACATTTTTGTCTGGGATAGGATGGAGTCAGCGCTTGTGGCAGAGATTTATGGGGACAGCTCTTGGGGGTCTCGCTGCCAGATCAGTGTGGTTCTCAAACTTTTTTTTCCTCTGGGCCACAGTTTCAGAATTAAAAATTGCTCTGTGCCACACAACGAATTTCTTATTGAAAAGAAATACGTTGGAAAACAGCAGGGAAGATCCCCGTGCAGTGCTTTATGTACAGCATAGAACACAGCAACTTCGTGATATGAGAGCCAGTGTGGCGTAATGGTTTGCAGCAGTTCTCAAGCTGTGGGTCCCCAGATGTCGTTGGACTACAACTCCCATCATCCCTGACCACTGGCCATGCTGGCTAGGCATGATGGGAGTTGTAGTCCAAAAACATCTGGGGACCCACAGGTTGAGAACCTCTGGTTTAGAGTGTCTGACTAGGACCTGGGAGAGCAGGGTTCGAATCTCCACTCAGCCACGCAGTGGCATAGCGTGGGAGGTGAAGGGGGGGGGGCCCGGCTGCACCGGGCGCAACATCTGGGGGTTAGGGTTGGGGGCGCAAATCCACGGGTTAGGGGGCGCAAATTACTTGCCTTGCCCTGGGTGCTGACAACCCACGCTACGCCACTGCAGCCACGAACCTAACCTTGGGCCAGGGGGCATCTCTTAGCCTCCTCACCAGCCCAGTGCTGGATATTCATATACAGTGGTGCCTCGCAAGACGAAAAGAATCCGTTCTGTGATTCTCTTCGTCTAGCGGTTTTTTCGTCTTGCGAAGCAAGCCCATTGACGGATTAGCGCTATTAGCGGCTTTTAGCGGCTTATCTGCTGATCGGATCAGCTGATAAGCGGCTTAGCGGCATAGAAAGGGGGGGGGAGGAAAAAAAACCAGCAGGAACTCGCAAGACATTGTCGTCTTGTGAAGCAAGCCCATAGGAGATTCATTTTGCGAAGCACCTGCAAAACGGAAAACTCTTTCGTCTAGCGAGTTTTCCGTCTTGCGAGGCATTCGTCTTGCGGGGCACCACTGTAAGCTAAACAAGCTATAGCTTAGGGCCCCACTCGCTTGGGGGCCCCCAAAAAATTAAAGGAAAAAAACCTGGATGTACATTTCCATAAGATAAAAACAAATAAAATAAAACCTACATACAGCAACAGTGTTTTGTGTTGTGTAGGCTCCTAGGATGTAAGTCATGGGCCCCGCCTGCTAGCCTGCTTCCTAAAATATCCCTGGTTCGCTCATTTCTATATATAGGGTGCCTACATTCTGCATGTGCAAATGGCTTGAGATACCTATTAGGTCCATAAATTACCATATATCAGGGGTCAGCAACCTTTTTCAGGCGTGGGCCGGTCCACCGTCCCTCAGACCTTGTGGGGGGCCGGACTATATTTTGAAAAAAAATATGAACGAATTCCTGTGCCCCACAAATAACCCAGAGATGCATTTTAAATAACACATTCTGCTCATGTAAAAACACCAGGCAGGCCCCACAAATAACCCAGAGGTGCATTTTAAATAAAAGGGCACATTCTACTCATGTAAAAACATGCTGATTCCTGGACCGTCCGTGGGCCGGATTGAGAAGGCGATTGGGCTGCATCCGGCCCCCGGACCTTAGGTTGCCTACCTCGGTATATAGCGTATATTCAACACAAAAGCAGTGACCATTTGTTGTTGACAAAGGGCAGCTGGACATACAAAGGGCCCCGTTACCTTCAGTAGCTTAGGGCCTCGTCAAACCTTAATCCAGCCCTGAGCCTACCTCACAGGGCTGTTGTGAGTGAAATGGGGAATCATAGAATCATAGAATCATAGAGTTGGAAGAGACCACAAGGGCCATCGAGTCCAACCCCCTGCCAAGCAGGAAACACCATCAGAGCACTCCTGACATATGGTTGTCAAGCCTCTGCTTAAAGACCTCCAAAGTAGGAGACTCCACCACACACCTTGGCAGCAAATTCCACTGTCAAACAGCTCTTACTGTCAGGAAGTTCTTCCTAATGTTTAGGTGGAATCTTCTTTCTTGTAGTTTGGATCCATTGCTCCGTGTCCGCTTCTCTGGAGCAGCAGAAAACAACCTTTCTCCCTCCTCTATGTGACATCCTTTTATATATTTGAACAGGGGAGGAGGAGAACCCATTGCCTTTGGGAGATAAAGGTGGCTTATAGATGTACTAAATAAATAAACCACGGAACCAGACCATGTCCAGAAGGACCTGCAGGCTGGTGGTTGTGTGTCAATTGGACGCTCACAAAATAGTCGCCACCTGTATTGATTGCCCCTGAGTCTTCCTGCCACAACTGTGTGATAGTTTACAGAGCATCGTGCCTGCCTCTGATCATCCTTCTCTCTCTTGATCCTTCAGGTTTTTATATAATAGAATGGGATATTGGAGCGATTGGTCCGTTCCGATCCTTGTTTCAACGGCAGCTGGTTTCACGTATATCACAGCGTTATTGGTAAGTTTTCTTTTTTTAAATTCTTATTTATACTTTTCAAAGTTATACATTTCACCAATTTTAGTCATTTTGGCATTTATAAAACTTGACTTCCTTCCCCCTCTTTCTGCGGTTCCCTCAATTTATTTTTTAATATCTTCTGCATATCCCAGTTAACTTAATTTCTCAATTATTCATCTTTAAATATATGCTCTTGTGAAACAGCAGGTTGTTACAGTAATACTGCCAGTATTTTTTTTATCTGTTTACAATTTATCTGTAAATATTCCATAAGAAATCAAGTAACAAACTTTTTATAAACAACTTTTTTAAAAGTTTGAGAACCTCCGGGCAAGACTGACCAATTGCCTTGACTTGGTGGAAGGAAGTTTCCTGGATTCCTAATCAGCTTTTTCCCCTTTCTCTCTCTCCTTCCCAACTTGGTTGCCTTTCAGATTTTAGCACTATGTCACATAGCAGTAGGACAGCAAATGAACCTACACTGGATCCACAAGGTAAGGCACCTTTTGATACACAGTACTGTGGGTGGGTGGGTGGGAATTGGGTTGGCTTTTGCAGCCCAATTCTCCAGTGTCCCCTAAGTCCATTAATCGGTCAGAGAAAAATGAGTGGAAGCAGGAACCAGTAGAAGGAAAGAAAGGCATATCTTCAATTGAATGGCAAGACCCCAAGCCCACCCCATCTCTAGATAATGAAACACACGGACACCAATATTTTGGGTTAATGGGATAAATAAGGCCACAACTTTATTGGCTACAGATGTGAGCGGTATTGGTTTAGGCACTGGAACTGAACCGACTATATCTGACTCCTGCCCGTCATGCGGGTAGTATTATAAGGGTCAGCCACTAGTAAAGGGAGCCCTTTTGATGTACATCAGGGGTCGGCAACCTAAGGCCCACGGGCCACAAGCGGACCGCAGCTGATTGGCAAGCAATGGAGAGGGGGATAAGGGACTCTAGAGATCAAGGAGGCTGCCTGGGAGGGGGGAGGTAAAGACAGCGAACTTGCAAGGAGAGGAGACAGGAATACTAAACAAGCAAAGAGGAGAGAAATTAGAAGAAAAGGAGGAGCAAAAAAACTGCTCCAGCTAAGGAAAAGACACTAAGGCAAACAAGAGGGAAGGGGGTGTTGAAAGGAAGCAGCTGATCGGCAGGCGATCGGGAGGGAGATAAGGGACGCTAGAGATAAAGGAGGCTGCCTGGGAGAGGGGAGGTGAAAGCCCATGGATCCTCAGGATTTTTGCATTGGGTCACCCCAAATTCACCATCAGATCACATAGCATGTCCATGGCTACAGCCTGCACCCCAAAAAAATCACACACCCACTGTTTCATGGGGCCGCAATTACGCAAAAGCATGGTTACAAAGCAGGGATCCACATGGATCCTCAGGATTTTTGCATTGGGCTACCCCAAACTCATCGTCAAATCATGTATCCTGTCTGTGGCCACAGCACGAACCACAAAAATCATACATCCACTGTTTCGTTCAGAATATTTTTTTTCTTGCTTTCCTCCTCTAAAAACTAGGCGCGTCTTATGGTCAGGTGTGCCTTATGGAGCAAAAAATACAATACTCTGGTTGGCCTCTGTTGTTTTCTCCTACCAATAGGGAACCCACTTAAGGTCTCCCACTATACGGGCTCTGGGATACCCCATAAGGGAAAGGGAGCAGTTTTTCTTACAACAGCTGTGAGGGTTGCTGTGTTGGAGCGTGTGGCGTGGCTTAAAAGTGCTTTGCGACTCTTAGGTTGAAGAAAGTTGGGTGGGCAGAACTCTGCAAACACACAGTCACTTTTTTGCACTGATCCTGTTAGTTTCACAGGAGAAATTTGAATCCTACAATGTCTTCTGCTGCCTTTGGTCTTCCTTTGTCCCTACGCCGCCCTGGCCCGGTCTGGCTCATTCTTTCTTGCTTCCGATTCATGCCTCTCCGAATGAAACCGCGTTGGCTTCACAATAGGAACCCGGGTCGCAGTGGTAGATGAGATAAAGGAACAGCTTGGCTATTGCTGCCTTTTAGTCTTATGAGTGATTTTTTTTGGGGGGGAGGCAGCAGGAGAGAGATTCTCCAGTACGTTTGCTGCGCTTCGCCCTTCCAGCGATTGCAATCTGCGGCGAAGTGAATCTCATTACGTTACGCCCGTCACAGTGAAATGTGTTATTAGTGCTTTGCCATTCAAGCTCCTTTTGAGACCCTCTACATCGGTCAGTTCCGGGGATTAATCTAAATCCCTTTTTTAAGAAAAGAAAAGAGAAGAGAAGCGGAGAGAGAATCCCATCAGCCTGTATCTCCTCCTCAAAGAAGAAAAACCCAGCGAAATGGAGCGCTTTCCGCTTCAAACTTAACAGGATTTTGTCTCTGCTCGCTTAGTGCAAACCGTAATATTTGCAGAGCTGGAAGGGACCTGAGGTCATCCAGACCAACCCCTCAGTTTAAAGCTACGGTTTAATTGTCAAAAGCAGGTGTTTGTGAAGTTGAGGGCGGGCTGGCCTTCCACGCTGGCTCGACTCCTTTCTCGGATACAAAGAGTGCCCGAGCTTTGATTAGCGCTTCCTCGCAGCGCCAGAGGGAAGAAATACAATGAAATCTCTGCCCTTTCCTTGCCTTGCAGATTGGGTTGATAACCACCTTGATAACGATCGTTGTCACCATGTGCTCTATAGCCCAGCTATGGGATGATGAGTGGAGCATGGTCGCCATATCCTTGCAGGTAAGTGTCATGGCAGAGGGCAGGAGCCAAGCACGGCTTTTCCGCCCTCCCTAAATAGCTGTCTGGATCAGGGCCGGATTTAGGTCTGATGAGGCCCTAAGCTGCTGAAGGTAACGGGGCCCTTTATATGTCCAGCTGCCCTTTATCAGCAACAAATGGTCCCTGTTTTTGTGTTGAATATATGCTATATGGTAATTTGTGGACCTAATAGGTATCTCAAGCCATTTGCACATAACAAAATACATATTTTATCAAAGTAACTGTTGAACTGAAATACAATTAAGAAGAAGTATATTAATAGTGAAATACAATTAAGAAGAAGAAGTATATTAATAGTGAAATAATTATTACGCTCTACCTTAAAATGACTTTTTATTTATAACAAACTTAATGATGCAAACACATTGGCATTTGGCAATAACAATAGTTCCTTTAGAAACACATTTTACAAAGACCCATAATCTAGACTCTAGAAACTTGCTATAACATGAAATAATAATAGGTGTAAATATAGGATGCAAACTACATTATAAATAGCAGAATGTAGGCACCCTATATATAGAAAGGAGGAAACCGGTGATATTTTCGGGAGCAGGCTAGCAGGTGGGGCCCATGATTTACATCGTAGGAGCCTACACAACACAAAACACTGTTGCTGCATGTAGGCTTTATTTTATTTGTTTTTTATCTTATATTTTGGAAATGTACATCCAGTTTGTTTTTCCCTTTAATTTTTTTGGGGGGTTCCCAAGAGAGTGGGTCCTTGATCTATAGCTTGTTTAGCTTACACAGTCATACCTCGGGTTACAGATGCTTCAGGTTGTGGTTTTTTAGGTTGCGGACCCACCGAAACCTGGAAGTACCGGAATGGGTTACTTCTGGGTTTTGGGGGTGGCGCATGTGCAGAAGCACTAAATCGCGCATGCGCAGAAGCACTGAATTGCAACCCGCGCGTGTGCAGACGCACCGCTGTGGGATGCAAATGTGCATCCCTCACGGATCACGTTCGCAACCCGAGCGTCCACTGTACGTAAATCTGGCACTTTTTCGGACTTTCCTGGGCCACGGCCTTTGTTGGTGCCACTATGCGCTCCAGTGCGTTGGCCTGGCTGGAGACATGTCCTTGAGCTGGGAAATGGCCTCACAGAATCGTAGAGTTGTAAGGGAACCCAATGGGTCATCTAGACCAACCCCAGCATGATTGGATGAAGGCAGACTCAGAGCAACAGATCCTTCAGAGACGTCGAATCAAAGTTAGAAGGGACTTTGGAGGCCAGCTCCCTCATCATTGAAGGTTTCAGTTGCAGCAGCCTGGGAAAATAGCTTCCAAGCATCTGCTGAATTTCCCCCACTGATTGATAGCCAACCGCCTCCTGCGGCAGGCTGGTCCGCAGTTACCTGTTAGGAAGTTTCCAATGAAATCTGCTTCCTTGTAGTTTTTCACCTCTTTTCATTTTGTGGAAGCCGGTTCTGCTCCACCTTCAGCTTCAGATTCTTGAAGGAAGGCCTCCTCAGTTCCCAGGAGTTAATAATAATAATAATAATAATAATAATAATAATAATAATAATAATAATAATAATATTTATACCCTGCCCATCTGGCTGAGTTTCCCCAGCCACTCTGGGCAGCTCCCAATCGAGTGTTAAAAACAATACAGCATTAAATATTAAAAACTTCCCTAAACAGGGCTGCCTTCAGATGTCTTTCAAAAATAAGATAGCTGCTTATTTCCTTGACATCTGATGGGAGGGCGTTCCACAGGGTGGGCACCACGAACCTCACTTCTTACCATGAGGGAACGGTCAGAAGGCCCTCGGAGCTGGACCTCAGTGTCTAGGCTGAATGATGGGGGTGGAGACGCTCCTTCAGGTATACAGGACCGAGGCCATTTAGGGCTTTCAAGGTCAGCACCAACACTTTGAATTGTGCTCGGAAATGTACTGGGAGCCCATGTAGGTCTTTCAGGACCGGTGTTATGTGGTCTTGGGGACCGCTCCCAGTCACCAGTCCAGCTGCCGCATTCTGGATTAATTGCAGTTTCTGAGTCACCTACAAAGGTAGCCCCACGTAGAGCGCATGGCAGTAGTCCAAGCGGGAGATAACTAGAGCATGCACCACTCTGGTGAGACAGTCTGTGGGCAGGGAGGGTCATATCCTGCGTACCAGATGGAGCTGATAAACAGCTGCCCTGGACACAGAATTAACCTGCACCTCCATGGACAGCTGTGAGTCCAGAATGACTCCCAGGCTGCGCACCTGGTCCTTCAGGGGCACAGTTACCCCATGCAGGACCAGGGAGTCCCCCACACCTGCCCGCCTCCTGTCCCCCAAAAACAGTACTTCTGTCTCGTCAGGATTCAACCTCAGTCTGTTAACCGCCATCCATGAATGATCTATTTTAGGCTTCCCCAAGTGGGTGTCCCTCCGACTGTTTAGGACTACAACTCCCATCATCAGCTCCTCCCAATGGGAGTCACAGTCAAAAACACCTGGTTAGGGGAGCCTCATCTGATTAGATGGCTTTTTGTGGCACTCCTGCGGTTGAGCAACAGGGACCCTGTACGTACAGCTGGATTGTATGTAGCTGAAAGGGACCCCTGCGGTCATCTAGTCCAACCCCCTTCAGTGCAGGAACCGCAGCTAAATCGCATTATGATTCCTACATGACATTTCCTACTGCTTTCATTGGCTATATAGCAGGGATGTCCAACAGGTCAATCACGATCTGCTGGTGGATCCCTGCAAGGTCTTGGTAGTGAGTGACCTTTCTCCTTTAACCCCCCCAAAAACAGACGTTCCCCCCCAAAAAAAACCCTTTAAAAATGGGGGATTTCTCTTCCCTAAAAAAAGCTCAACATCTTTGAGCTTAACCCCTAAGAAACAGGAGTAGGTCACTAGATCACTGCCAGTTTTTAATTCTGAAAGTAGATCGCAGTCTCTTGAGAGTTGGCCACCCTACTATATAGCAAACGTATTTGCGTACGTCACCGTTCCCTGCTCTCTTTTTCCTAGGCAACAGCGCCTTTTCTGCACATAGGAGCCCTTGCGGCTGTCACCGCCCTGTCTTGGTTGGTGTCTGGGCAGTTTGCAAGAGCCGAAAGAGCCAGTGAGTAGTTGCTTGTTTCTTTCTTTCTCGTCACGGAGGGCAAGATTTGTGTGTCATTGCTGTGTGTTGTGTGGAGGGGGCTGTACCCAGGGGTTGAACCCTGGTTGGCGAACCCTGGTTAAAGCTAACCATGGTTTACTGTCCTCCTACCTGCAGGCATGAACTTCACCATGGTTAGCATTAAGACGTGATGGGGTGGGGCTTAACTTGGGGCTTGAACCCTGGTTGTTGAATCATTGTTAAAGCTAACCATGGTTTACGGTTCTCTTTCCTGCAGGCATGAACTTCACCATGGTTAGAATTGAGGGATAGGGAGGGGCTTAACTTGGGGCTTGAACCCTGGTTGGCAAACCCTGGTTAAAGCTAACCATGGTTTACTGCCCTCCTTCCTGCAGGCATGAACTTCACCATGGTTAGCATTAAGACGGGATGGGGTGGGGCTTAACTTGGGGCTTGAACGCTGGTTGTTGAATCCTGGTTAAAGCTAACCATGGTTTACTGTTCTTCCTGCAGACATGAACTTCACCATGGTTAGCATTAAGATGGGATAGGGCAGGGCTTAACTTGGGGCTTGAACCTTGGTTGGCGGATCCTGGTTAAAGCTAACCATAGTTTACTGTTCTCCTTCTTGCAGAAATGAACTTGACCATGGTTAGCATTGAGGGATGTGGTGGGGCTTAACTTGGGGCTTGAACCCTGGTTGGTGAATCCTGGTTAAAGCTAACCATGGTTTGCTGTTCTTCTACCTGCAGACATGAACTTCACCATGGTTAGCATTAAGATGGGGTGGGGTGGGGCTTAACTTGGGGCTTGAACCCTGGTTGGCGGATCCTGGTTAAAGCTAACCATAGTGCTCCTTATTGCAGAAGTGGCTACACCGTGGTTAGCGCTGAGACAGAATGGGAGAATTTGTGGAGGGAAGGAAAGTCTGGGAGCCTGCAGCTTGCACCCAGCTGGCTAGTAATTGTGGTTTGATAGGAGAAAGCAGAGCGCAATCCCAGATCGGGACATGACATGACCTGCTCACACAGAGATTAGAGCAAAGTGGGAGTACCCATACTGTGTGCATTGGCACGTTGCATAAGCCAAGTTTTATGGCTTAGTGCAAACATGACCTTCTTGTTTATTTTATCATAGCTTTCCCTCTATTGTTGTGAAGCTAAATTCAGTGCTTTTGTAAGACAAACACAGACCGGAATGGTCCTTCAAATTACCGCTCAGCAGGTAGAGTCTTTGCATGGCATGGCTCCCTAGCACACCTGTACACCTGGATTTACCTGTGTGTTTAGGGATGAGAATTGTCTGCCTTCCACTCAGACAGTGCTCCCCCCCAAAAAAAATGTTTAAGGGTGCTCTCATTTTGACTAAAGAAAACCACCATTTTATAGTTCAAATTGGGGAAAATAAATACAGTGGAGGGACGCGGGTGGCGCTGTGGGTTAAACCACAGAGCCTAGGACTTGCCGATCAGAAGGTTGGCGGTTCAAATCCCTGCGACGGGGTGAGCTCCTGTTGCTCGGTCCCTGCTCCTGCCAACCTAGCAGTTCAAAAGCATGTCAAAGTGCAAGTAGATAAATAGGTACCACTCCAGCGGGAAGGTAAACGGCATTTCCGTGCGCTGCTCTGGTTTGCCAGAAGCAGCTTAGTCATGCTGGCCACATGACCCGGAAGCTGTACGCCGGCTCCCTTGGCAAGTAAAGCGAGATAAGCACCGCAACCCCAGAGTCGGCCACGACTGGACTTAACGGTCAGGGGTACCTTTACCTAATACAGTAAATGGACAAAAGTACAAAGATTCACAAAATGTTTAGGGGTATGCGTACCCCTGTGTCCCACCCCCCAGAAAAAAGCCCTGCACTCAGAGATCTGACTTCTAAAGGTGCTGGCGAGGAGGGAGGCTGAACCTTGGAGAAGGAATTAATGATTTTCAACAAGTCAATTCCCTAAATAAGCTGTGTGGATGATACTATTCTGAGAGAGTGAGAGAGAGAGTGATTTGATTGATTCTATTCCTATGCTGCTTTTCATTCAAACGCATCTCAAAGTAGCTTACAAACAATAAATAACACTAACAGAACAGAACATCAGAAATCCCAGAACAAATAACTCAGTTAGTAGAGCATAGCTCAACATCAAAAAAACGAAGATCATGGCCACTGGGCCCATCACCTCCTGGCAAATAGAAGGGGAAGAAATGGAGGCAGTGAGAGATTTTACTTTCTTGGGCTCCATGATCACTGCAGATGGTGACAGCAGTCACGAAATTAAAAGACGCCTGCTCCTTGGGAGAAAGGCGATGGCAAACCTAGACAGCATCTTAAAAAGCAGAGACATCACCTTGCCAACAAAGGTCCGTATAGTTAAAGCTATGGTTTTCCCAGTAGTGATGTATGGAAGTGAGAGCTGGACCATAAAGAAGGCTGATCGCTGAAGAATTGATGCTTCTGAATTATGATGCTGGAGGAGACTCTTGTGAGTCCCATGGACTGCAAGAAGATCAAACCTATCCATTCTGAGGAAATCAGCCCTGAGTGCTCGCTGGAAGGACAGATCCTGAAGCTGAGGCTCCAATACTTTGGCCATCTCATGAGAAGAGAAGACTCCCCGGAAAAGACCCTGATGTTGGGAAAGATGGAGGGCACAAGGAGAAGGGGACGGCAGAGGACAAGATGGTTGGACAGTGTTCTCGAAGCTACCAGCATGAGTTTGACCAAACTGTGGGAGGCAGTGGAAGACAGGAGTGCCTGGCGTGCTCTGGTCCAGGGGGTCACGAAGAGTCGGACACAACTAAACAACTAAACAACAACAACAACAACAACAAGACTCTTGATCTCAGGCTCATGCGTTCGAGTCCCACAGTGGGCTAAAAATTCCTGGAAGTTAGATTAAATGACCCTCATGGTTCCTTCCATCTCTACAATTCTGTGATTCTATGGCATGTAGCATAAGTCGTATAAAATAATTAACAAACCATCAATAAAACCACTACAATTTGTAGAACGTTATTAACGAAAATACGCTAAACATCGCAGTCGCAGCAAAAATTATGTTATATGATGAACAAATCAATATGGCACTTACAATCTATAAAACAATATTAACAGCATTAGCAAAATAGCAACTAAGAAAAATAAGCAAAGTGAGTGGAAGAGTCAGCAAAGTGTTTCTGGTTCTTATGGAGCTGGAAAAGTGTTTGTTTTGCATAGGCACAGCCTCAGGGTACAGACACGCAACAGATGTTTTGGACTCTGTTGGCTGTACAGTGGCAACTTGGTTCTCAAACGCCTTGATACTCAAACAACTTGGAACCCAAACACCGCAAACCTGGAAGTAAGTGTTCCGGTTTGTGAACTTTTTTCGGAATCCGAACGTGCTCCTTTTTGAGTGTTACGCTTCCGTTTTGAGTGCCACCCTTCCGTTTTAAGTGTTACACTGAGGTCTGTCTGTTTTTGCTATTTATTTTGCATTTTTGTGGCTCTTTTTGTTGTTTTTGTGACTGTGTGGAACCCAGTTCAGCTACTGATTAGTTAATTGTGTGACTGCAGTACATTGTTTATTGCTTTCATTTTATGGGTCAACAGTCTCGTTAGATAGTGAAATCCAGGTTCAATTGCTGTTTTAGGGGTTGTTCTTAAAAGTCTGGAACGGATTAATCCGTTTTGCATTACTCTCTATGGGAAAGCGTGCCTTGTTTTCAGAACGGACTTCCAGAACGGATTAAGTTTGAGAACCAAAGAACCACTGTAGTATTCCAAAATAGCCGGAGGGCACCAGAATGGGGAAGGCTGCTCTGTGGACTTCCTGAATGTCTTGGGAACAGCCTCTCCTCCCTCCTTTTCCTGGATCCCTGTTCACCCCCCCTCTCTCTGTCTGTCTCTCATCTGTTTGCCTCTTCCTGCAGCCTCCCAGTTGCTGACGTTTGGAGCCTACTTTGCGGTGGTCCTGGCGTTGTACCTCGTCCCACTCACGGTCTATTCCCCTTGCATCATGGAGAAGAAGGACCTTGGGTCCAAGCCTGCCATTATTGGACACCGGGGAGCGCCAATGGTAGGATCCCCTTCTTATGACTCCCCCCCCCAGTCATCTATTTTTTTTAAAAAAATATAAATTACCGGTAGTCTCCACCCCCATCATTCTACCCGGACACTGAGGTCCAGTGCCGAGGGCCTTCTGGAGTTGGACCTCAGCTGAACAATGGGAGTGGAGACTGTTAAGTTGTGGGTGAACATATCAGACGACACAGCGATTCTTCAAACAGCTCTTGTTTATTCAGAGGCCAGGACAGAACTCAACTGAAGGGCTCAGTCAGCCTGCTTATATAGAGCTCCAGTACCACGTTACTGTAACAACTTTCTAAAACTATCCAATCACTGAACGTCGCTTTCAATCCTTCATTTGCATAACTATCTACAGTATCCTCCTGCTGGCCCAGGGTGAGAACTTCAGTACATAACAGAGACGCTCCTTCGTAGGAGATGCTTCTGAATGCCAGTTGCAGGAGAGGAGAGTTGCTCACGTGTGTCGGTGCCTCTCCTGCCAGCATCAGTCAAGCGGTTCAGTAAAGGAAGGCAAAATGTGTTTGCCTGTGCTCTCTTAGACAGCTGGAACATAGTGATAGAAGACCCTCTCTCAAACACATATCACCTCCTAGCCTTACAGAAAATAAACCTTTTTTAAAAAATGTCTGGTCCAACTTCTGGAATCCTTCCTCCTAGCCAAGAGTGTTTACTTTTGAACCTCGGCGTCGTCTTAATGCCCTCTGCCCAAGGCTTTCTGTTAAGAGCAGCTAATTCGCACACTAATACTTGTTGATCTTTGGCTCAGAATGAACATATGTTCCGTGAAGAGGAATTTGTTTTGGCAGCTGTTGCTGTGCCAGGAAGGAGTCGACGGCCTAATTAAAAATCTAAAGATGTCTCATTCCCCAGAATAGAGGGTGTGTGTGCAGGAGAGAGATGTTTTTCTTCCACCTTGAAGGTAAAGATGAAAAAGGCTCAAAAGTAAACGAGGGGACATGAATCTGGCGTAATAGGATCGCCCCCTTTAGGATCCAAAAATCTTCATTCATTAGGTCAAGATGTCTTTTGCAGAGAGAAGGCAAAATAAAATCTGAGAGCCAGGATAAGAGAGGCAGCTTCTAGGCAGTGATTGCAGCTTTGATAAATTCGAATAATAATACTAATATGAATCAAACAGGTAACAGCAAATTTGTTGTCGTTTAGTCGTGTCCGACTCTTCGTGACCCCCTGGACCGGAGCACGCCAGGCACTCCTGTCTTCCACTGCCTCCCACAGTTTGGTCAAACTCACGCTGGTAGCTTCGAGAACACTGTCCAACCATCTCGTCCTCTGTTGTCCCCTTCTCCTTGTGCCCTCCATCTTTCCCAACATCAGGGTCTTTTCCAGGGAGTCTTCTCTTCTCATGAGGTGGCCACAGTCTTGGAGCCTCAGCTTCAGGATCTGTCCTTCCAGTGAGCACTCAGGGCTGATTTCCTCAGAATGGATAGGTTTGATCTTCTTGCAGTCCATGGGACTCTCAAGAGTCTCCTCCAGCACCAGAATTCAAAAGCATCAATTCTTTGGCAATCAGCCTTCTATATGGTCCAGCTCTCACTTCCATACATCACTACTGGGAATACCATAGCTTTTACTATACGGACCTTTGTTGGCAAGGTGATGTCTCTGCTTTTTAAGACACTGTCTAGATTTGTCATTGCTTTTCTCCCAAGAAGCAGGCGTCTTTTAATTTCGTGACTGCTGTCACCATCTGCAGTGATCATGGAGCCCAAGAAAGTAAAATCTCTCACTGCCTCCATTTCTTTCCCTTCTATTTGCCAGGAGGTGATGGGACCAGTGGCCGTGATCTTCGTTTTTTTGATGTTGAGCTTCAGACCATATTTTGCGCTCTCCTCTTTCACCCTCATTAAAAGGTTCTTTAATTCCTCCTCACTTTCTGCCATCAAGGTTGTGTCATCTGCATATCTGAGGTTGTTGATATTTCTTCTGGCAATCTTAATTCCGCCCAGGGATTCATCCAGCCCAGCCTTTTGCAGTGATTGTAGCTTTGATAAACAACAACAACAACAATAATAACAACAATAATAATAATATGAATCAAACAGGTAACAGCAAATTTAGGATGTGCAGTTAAAAGTGGATCAGGTGCACTTGCAGGGAAATAATATTTCCTTTGGTCTTTCCTGAATCTTCCAACCTTCAGCTTCGTTGGATTTCACCGAGTTAAAATCCTAGAGTTGGAAGGGACCCTAAGGGTCATCTGCAATGCAGGAATCTTTAGCCCAACGTGGGGTTTGAACCCACAACTCGGAGATTCAGAGCCTCGTGTTCTCTACTGACTGAGCTGTCTGTTACGAGGGCAAGAGGAAAAATCCTTTTCTCTACTTCTGCGCATAATTCCCATCCCATCTCCGCTTCCTCGCCTTTTTCTCTAGAGGAATTACGGTTTCCAGGACTGAAATGGGTGTTAATTCGTAAGTTGTTCTTCAGCGTAGCCGTGCTTCTTCTCAGCGGGTTGGAA
Organism: Podarcis bocagei; assembly: GCF_964188305.1. NCBI lineage: Eukaryota > Metazoa > Chordata > Lepidosauria > Squamata > Lacertidae > Podarcis > Podarcis bocagei. Next base: position 100,599,505 of record NC_138130.1, on the reverse strand, counting down.
GGAAAGTCTCTGCCGCCCCTCTGATCCATAATTTAACAGACGGTTTGGTCTTCCTTTTAAACACTGCAAATCTCTTCCTTCCGGAATCGAGGTTTTTAAGAGCTCCTTTAAACCAGAAAGGACAATCCCCAGGTTTCAAAGCCTTTCTCATCCTTTGTTTTATCTGTTTTGTAGAATCCTCTTCCTTTGCAGTGGATTAAAAGGCTCATTTCCTGCTTAGGCAAGTCGCTCCTATTTTAGCTTCTTCCCCAATTTGACCTTTAGATCGGATTTTGTATTTTTTCAAAATAAAAAAAGTCCAATATTAAATGTCACTCTTGAATCTTTTAACGTGAGGGGAAGCAAGTTGGAAACATCATTGTTCCAGAGATGTATTTTTCCTGTGGGTCATAACTAACAGGCTCACGGTTATTATTATTATTATTATTATTATTATTATTATTATTATTATTATTATTATTATTTTAACACCTACTTAATACAATGCTTCAAACTGACAAATGCTATTGCGCCCTCCTGAAAGGTGAATGCCAATACAATCTGAGGGTATTTCTTCTTCTTCTTTGGTGATCCCTCGTAGGTGAGTAAGATTGTCTTCCATAAACATGGTTCTAACAGGGAGTCCGTAAGTGACTGTGGAGGCCAATTCTGGATCCACATGTCCTTCCACAGTGGGGACATTGGTTTCCAGGCGGGAGTTGATCATGGTGAGTGTGCCAAGTGTGCCTTCCTCTTAGCACATTTCTCCCTTGCATCCTGAATTCAAGCGTCTTCAAAGCCCACAACACCTTTGGTAAAGGCTGTTCTCAAATTGGAGCGCTCGCAGGCCAGAGTTTCCCAATTGTTGGTGTTTATACTGTAATTTTTGAGAGACTCCTGAAACCTCTTTTGTTGACCACCAGCATTACGCTTTCCATTTCAGAGTAGAGTAGTTGCTTTGGAAGACGATCATCAGGCATCCGCACAACATGACCAGTCCAACGAAGTACAATGGTACCTCAGGTTACATACGCTTCAGGTTACAGACTCCGCTAACCCAGAAATAGTACCTCGGGTTAAGAACTTTGCTTCAGGATGAGAACAGAAATCGTGCTCCGGCGGCGCAGCAGCAGCAGGAGGCCCCATTAGCTAAAGTGGTGCTTCAGGTTAAGAACAGTTTCAGCTTATGAACGGACCTCCAGAACAAATTAAGTACTTAACCCAAGGTACCACTGTATTATCAGACACGATAAGGTTACCAGATTTTTTTTCAATGAATCCCTGGACACTTTAAATACGTACATACATACATACTACGTTCGGGACATTGATGCTGCAGCGATGGCGGTGGCAGTGGGGCGGCTGCGGCCTTGACCTTAACTGCCATGTTTCCCCTTTGAAGAGGGCCGAGAGCGGCGGCGGCGAGGCTCGGGCAGCACGATGCCTCCTTTCCCATTGGAGCAGCCCCAATCCCATTCCTACTTGCGTGCAAGCAGGATGGCGCAGGAATTCCTCAGCTGGGAAGGGAGGCTTCCCCTTGCCTAACTGAGAGATCCTTGCCCCCTCCTGCTTGCACACAAGCTCTGATAGGCAGCGTGAAGCCTCCCTTCACAACTGAGAGCTCCCTGCCCCGCTCCTGCTTGCATGCACCTGGGAGTGGGGAGGCTGCTCTGATAGGCAGCATGAAGCCTCCCTTCACAGCTGAGTTGCTGGGCTCAGAGAAGGTGGAGGCAGCCCGGATGTTCGAACCCCTGCACTACCATCATATGGGGACTTCCGAGCAGCTCCTGAAGCCAGCCAGAGCCAACTGCTCCGGGCCATAGCTGTCAACTGTCCCTTATTTGGCGGGAAAGTCCCTTATCCCAGCACTGTGTCCCGCTGCTGTCCCTTATTGATGATGTCCCGTAAATTTCCCGGGTTTCAAAGGAAGCAGCTCCTCTCCCTCCCTCTCTGCCGGCCAGGGAGGAGGGAGGCTCCAATGTGTTGCTTGGCTGTGTTGCTCACCCAATAAGGAGTCTAAGAACGACTGGGGGGTGGAGTTTGCATGCCTTGTGCCGATCAAATCGGCCACATTGCCTGGGGACTTGCCTTTGCTCAGCGCTTCCCAGCGGAGAGGTGACGGTGGTTTCCCTTGCTGCATCCCCTTTGCCGGGTTGCTGCTCTGTGGGAACCACCGCTTGAGGCTTCGTTTGGCTGCTGGTTGACTAAAATCCCTTATTTTGGCTGCTGGTCCCTTATTTTCGAGGCTGCTGGTCCCTTATTTTCAAATCTGTAAGTTGACAGCTATGCTCCGGGCTGCTGAGACTGCCACTGCTGCGTTTCCCGGGGACATTAGATGAAATCCGGGGACACTCATTTGTCCGGGGACTAATTCGCAAATCCGGGGACTGTCCCTGGGAAACCGGGACGTCTGGTAACCCTATGCTGCCAAATGCCAGGGGAAACCGAAATGCCTTTCCTAGGCACCTAAATGTTGGTGCCAAGGCTCATCTATCTGTGGAGAGCAGTCCACAGTCGTGGAGCCACCACCCAGAAGACCCTGTCCTGTGTTGTCACTCTCCACGCCTCCCATGAAAGTGGAAACACCGAGATGGGTCTCCGATGATGGGTGCAGGGTCTGGGTAGGTTCCTGCACAGAGTCCCAAAGGTATTGACGTCCCAAGTCTCATCGCGCTTCATATATTTAGACCAGCACTTCAAATTGAGCCTGGAAATTAATCTCTAGCTGGGACGGGATAGAATTTTACCTGATCGGACCTCCTGCTTCTAGTCCACAGACTGGCTCCAGAATTCTTCAGCGGCTGCCGTTTTTCAGCCAATTGATTGCCATCTTATTAACTGATAATAATAAAGATAATGGTAATAATACTACCTAATAATTACTTATTTTTATCTAAACAATTTATCTACCGCTCAACTGCAGTCGTCTGTAGGCAGTGGAAAACAAATGCAACGTGGAAAAATTAGTTAAAGTGAGCTGGGAGCCAGTGTGGTGTAGTGGTTAAGAGCAGTGGACTCGTAATCTGGTGAACCAGGTTCGCTTCCCTGCTCCTCCACATGCAGCCGCTGGGTGACCTTGGGCCAGTCACACTTCTCTGAAGTCTCTCAGCCCCACTCACCTCACAAAGTGTTTGTTGTGGGGCAGGAAGGGAAAGGAGAATGTTAGCCGCTTTGAGACTCCTTACGGTAGTGATAAAGTGGGATATCAAATCCAAACTCCTCCTCCTCCTCCTCGTCGTCTTCTTCTTCTTCTTCTTCTTCTTCAAGTCAGACTTCAATGATGCGTCTTCCTGTTAATCATTTCTTCATCCTCCTACTTCACTGTAATTCCTGCATCACTTTCCTAACAGCAAAAAGTTCGTTTTTTAAAATAGAAAAAAGCAGGTTTATTGTATGAGTCGACAGAGCACTTTAATCCACTTTAATTTTGCAGACCTCTGTTTCCTTCCGTAAAAGAGTGTCCGTCTAGGAGGCACCCACAGCATTCCCGCAAAGCACCCTTTTATAGAAATATTTGTGCCATGTTCTATATATATATATATATATATATATATATATATATATATATATATATAAAATATTTATTAAAGTTTCACAAATTATACAAACAGACACAACAATACATACAAACACAAACAGAAAAAAACAAGTATAATTTCAAACCCTTATTTTCTTATAACTTACTTCTTCGCCCTCCTCATACCTCCCCTTTCTGCATTCCAATTTCAAATTTTTGTTCAGCAAATCCTCACTCTTGATTTTATCTAATTTTTAATCTTTCTTTTCTTTTAACTTAGTCCTTACAACTGTAATCCACTTAATTTCTAAGCCAGCATCATTCTAACATTCATTAATTTTGCAGTATTTCTTAAGATAGTTCTTAAATTTCTTCCAATCTTCTTCCGCCGTCTCTTTCCCCTGGTCTCGGATTCTGCTGGTCATTTCTGCCAGTCCCATATAGTCTATAACCTTCATCTGCCATTCTTCCAAGGTGGGTAGATCTTGTGTCTTCCAATACTTTGCGATGAGTATTCTTGCTGCTGTTGTAGCATACATAAAGAATGTTCTATCTTTCTTTAACACCAATTGGCCGGGCATGCCCAGAAGAAAGGCCTCTGGTTTCTTAGGAAAGGTATATTTAAATACCTTTTTCATTTCATTATATATCATTTCCCAGAAAGCCTTAATCCTTGGGCATGTCCACCAAAGGTGAAAGAAGGTACCTTCAATCTCTTTACATTTCCAACATTTATTATCAGGCAAATGGAAGATTTTTGCAAGCTTGACTGGGGTCATGTACCACCTATAAATCATTTTCATAATATTTTCTTTTAAGGCATTACATGCCATAAATTTCATACCGGTGGTCCACAACTGCTCCCAGTCAGCAAACATAATGTTATGACCAATATCTTGTGCCCACTTTATGATAGCTGATTTAACTGTTTCATCCTGTGTATTCCATTTCAACAGCAAGTTATACATTTTTGACAAATTCTTAGTTTTGGATTCCAACAACTCTGTTTCTAATTTTGACTTTTCCACCTATTTGTGCCATGTTCTTGAGGGTTCCATATATATATATATATATATATATATATATATATATATATATATGCAGGTTTTGGTGTCTTCGGGTGTCTTCCCGTGTAAGAGTTGGGGTGTCTAGGCGACGTTTCGACGAGGTCTCACTCGTCATCTTCAGGCTGGTGCTTTCGGCTTCTTGTTACTGGAACAGAGCAGGATCTCAGTGTTTGAGTTCCTATAAATACTGTTGAGGGGGTGTGGTGTATAGCCTCCAACGTTCTGGGCAGAGAGGAAGTTCCCAGGTTAGTGTGCCTTTTCTTCTTTTGTTCATTAATTGCTTGAGGGATGAACAAAAGAAGAAAAGGCACACTAACCTGGGAACTTCCTCTCTGCCCAGAACGTTGGAGGCTATACACCACACCCCCTCAACAGTATTTATAGGAACTCAAACACTGAGATCCTGCTCTGTTCCAGTAACAAGAAGCCGAAAGCACCAGCCTGAAGATGACGAGTGAGACCTCGTCGAAACGTCGCCTAGACACCCCAACTCTTACACGGGAAGACACCCGAAGACACCAAAACCTGCATTCCTGTACCCGTGAAAATCTACGAAAGCAAATATATATATATATATATATATATATATATATATATATATATTCTGCAAAACACCCAACGGACTCTGCCCCATCTTTTGATCTCCTCAAATTAATCTCCTCCGTATTCTAGAGATTATCATTTGGCAGCCCGATCCCTTTCTGTGTCCGATGCTATTTTAAACACGTTTGGATAGTCGATGCTGGCATTTTAACTGACTGCTCTATCTCTTGTACGCTGTCCGGTTTGGCAGCTTGCTTAGATGAATAAATGATATTGTTTGTTCATCTTTCTCTCCTTCCCAGATGGCACCTGAAAACACTCTGATGTCCTTCCAGAAAGCGGTGGAGCAGAAACTCTATGGAGTGCAGGCAGATGTGGTAATAAGGCAAGTGCCTCTCTCTGCTCTCAGGTGCAGAGTTGAATTGTAGAGTTGGAAGGGAGACCAGGGGTCATCTAATCTGTTCCCTTGCAAAGCAGAAATCTCAGCCAACGAATCCCTTGTCACGCTAGTTTCTTTTCAAGTTTCCTGCCCTTATTTACATTTCTGGGCTCGGAGGTGTGTAATTTGCCATATTTGTCCAGGCCGAGTGGGCAAGTGAGGATGCTTTTAAGCACAGGGTTGTGGAATTGGGGAACTGGTACCTTTTTCCGAGCACAATTCAAAGTGTTGGTGCTGATCTTGAAAGCCCTAAATGGCCTTGGCCCAGTAGACCTGAAGGAGCGTCTCCACACCCGTCATTCAGCCTGGACACTGTGGTCCAGCTCTGAGGGCCTTCTGGCGGTTCCCTCCCTGCGAGAAGCCAAGTTACAGGGAACCAGACAGAGGGCCTTCTCGGTAGTGGCACCTGCCCTGTGGAACGCCCTCCCACCAGATGTCAAAGAGAAAAACAACTACCAGACTTTTGGAAGACATCTCAAGGCAGCCCTGTTTAGGGAAGCTTTTAATGTCTGATGCATTACTGTATTTTAATATTTTGTTGGAAGCCGCCCAGAGTGGCTGGGGAAGCCCAGCCAGATGGGCGAGGTATAAATAATAAATTATTTTACTGGATAACCCTCGGGTGTCCCTTACAGCTCCGTGAGTCTACATGGAACAGTGGATGCATTCTGCATCAGTCGAGCGCTGCCTTGCAAATGTAAAGGGAGACTCTTTTTCTCTTTCCGTTGCACAGCTACGACGGGGTGCCTTTCCTCATGCATGACAAGACGCTACGGAGGACGACGGACGTGGAGGCTGTCTTCCCAGAGAGGGCCTACACACATTCTTCCATGTTCAACTGGACAGACCTGGAGATGCTGAACGCCGGTGAATGGTTCCTCAAGGTATGGGCCGAATCTGGAGGGTGGGGTGGGTCTCCCCTGCCCTTGCTTGCTTGCTTGCTTGCTTGCTTGCTTTATTCAATCAATCAATCAATCAATCAATCAATCAATCAATCAATGGTGGTTGAAGCATTAGAGGGCGAGGCTCTACTTCCCAAATTGGCCTTTCCAAACCAGCCTGGTTGTCTCCTTCTACCACGATGGATGCTTTTGAGAACAGAACGAAGCACCCCATTAATCAACCTGAAAGACAGAGAGAGATCTTGAAAACGCCCTTGCGTCTTGGAGGAAGGTTTCCCCTTCATCCCTTCTCCTCTTTCTCCTCCTCGCTTTCAAGAAAGCTCGTGATGTGCAAAGCATTTTTTTTGCTGCCTCCCAAGATTCTTTACAAGATGTTTTGTCAGGGGGGCTGAGGGAAAAGAAAAGTTTGCAGAAACGAGTTAACGTGTCTCGTTGGTTTTCCGGAACGGGCTTTTACGTTGTGCGAAAGCTCAAATGAAATCCGGAAATCGACGGCCAGGGAATAAGCTGCCGCGCAGATGTCGCCTAAAAGATGGCTTCCTCAAAAATAAAAACGTTGGCTTCGAAAGCGATAACGTTGAACACTGGTCTCTCTGTTTGCTCCCCCTTCCCTCAGAACGATCCCTTCTGGACCGCCCAGTCGCTCTCCAGTTCCGACTTTGTCCGAGCCGCCAACCAGTCCGTCTGCAAGCTGGCCGAGATGCTAGAGGTGGTCAAGGGCAATGCCACCATCCTCTTAAACTTCCAGAGCTTGCCCCGGGACCACCCTTACTACAGCGCTTTCATCAACATCACCCTGGAAACGGTCCTCGACTCGGGCATCCCTCAGCAGGCTGTGAGTTCCACGTCACTTTTGTAGGTAGATGCTGAATAATGTATGTGGGGGCTTCTGCTTCGGTCGGAGAAGCAGAAACTAGAGGCGGGCTTGGGAGAGGTTTATGGGCAAAACAAGCTTTTGGGGGGGGTCGCTGTAGCTTTCCGGATGATGAGCGAGAAACGTCTCCCCAAAACCTGCCCCCTGCTGCCCACAAAATGCACCTTGCTCATTGCGCTTGCTTCCGTCCTGAGTATTGCGGGGGGTGGGGGTGGACTAGATGTTCCTTGGGGATCCCTCCTGATTCTATGAACTTCCTTTTCGATGTGCCTTGCCTTCTCATTGGCTGCGTGGTCCTAGCCAATCAGGCAGCACGTAGTCATGGTGATCAAATGGCGAGGGTGAATGAAGATTTTCCTTGCCCTCCCTGGGAATGGCCTTCTTGCTGAGGATTCCTAATAATAATAATAATAATAATAATAATAATAATAATAATAATAATAATAATATATTTATACCCTGCCCATCTGGCTGGGCCTCCCCAGCCACTCTGGGCGGCTTCCAATGGGATATTAAAAATACGATAAAAGATCAAACATTAAAAGCTTCCCTGAACAGGGCTGCTTTCAGATGTCAGGTACAGCGGTACCTCAGGTTACAGACGCTTCAGGTTACAGACTCCGCTAACCCAGAAATAGTACCTCGGGTTAAGAACTTTGCTTCAGGATGAGAACAGAAATCGTGCTCCAGTGGCGCGGCAGCAGTAGGAGGCCCCATTAGCTAAAGTGGTGCTTCAGTTTAAGAACAGTTTCAGGTTAAGAATGGACCTCTGGAATGAATTAAGTTCATAACCCGAGGTACCACTATAGTTGTTTATTTCCTTGACATCTGGTGGGAGGGCAGTCCACAGTTTGTTGCTGGTGCCATTGTCAAATCATTCCAGAGATGTTTCTCCTGCTGAGATCTTCCCTCATCCCGGAGCAGCTGTCTTCTCAGTGACAGCCCACCACTGATTATAGTGTCCCCAGTTCAAGACCCAAACCATTTCGTGAAGGTCCATTCAATGTGGGACATCTCTTCCTGATGTCTTCAACCTGGGATATCCGGGCAGCTGGGAGGCATCTGCCTAGAGCAGTGGTTTGGGCGGTGACATTTCCATGTGTCCTGAGATCCTGGCGCTGTGGTCTAAACCACTGAGCCTCTTGGGCTTGCCGATTGGAAGGTCAGCGGTTCGAATCCCCACAATGGGGTCAGCTCCTGTTGCTCTGTCCCAGCTCCTGCCAACCTAGCAGTTCGAAAGCACGCCAATGCAAGTAGATAAATAGGCACCACTGTGGCGGGAAGGTAAACAGCGTTTCCGTGTGCTCTGGTTTCCATCATGGTGTCCCATTTTGCCAGAAGCGGTTTAGCCCTGCCGGCCACATGACCCAGAAAGCTGTCAGTGGACAAACACTATCTCCCTTGGCCTGAAAAATGAGATGAGTACCGCTAGTGCCAGATTTACGTATAAGCTAAACAATCTATAGTTTAGGGCCCCACTCTCTTAGGGGCCCCCCAAAAAATTTAAAGGAAAAAAAACTGGATGTACATTTCCATAATATATGATAAAAATCAAATCAAATAAAACCTACATACCGCAACAGTGTTTTGTGTTGTGTAGGCTCCTATTAGGTCCATAAATCATCATATATAGCATATATTCCACACAAAAACCGCGACCATTTGTTGTTGACAAAGGACAGCTGGAGATATAAAGTTCCCCATTACCTTCAGTAGCTCAGGGCCTCATCAGACCTCAATCCGGCCCTGAGTACCACAACCCCATAGTTGCCTTTGACTGGACTTAACTCTCCAGGGGTCCTTTGCCTTTACCTTTTACCAAACAGCCTTTCCAGTTAAGGGTGTGAGAGTTATGTTGTTGTTGCTCGCCGCGTTCAATCCTGAAGTATCTCACACACCCACATATGGAGCAATTAACTTGGGGGACGACTCCACATTTAGTTTCCATCTGTTCTTCCTAAGAACACTGGCAGCCAGTTTCCAATCCGACGTGTGTCTTGCTCCACTGGGTCCTCATTCAAGGAAGCCGCCTGCTTTCATCCTGTCAGCCTTTTCTCTTCATCCACCCCCAAAAATAACCTTTTGGAGGCAGCGTTTGCGCTTCTAGCTTGGTTTAATTCTGCCTGTTGAGGACACAGGTTCTATCCACAAGGACATCTTATTATGTTGTTACATTGCATTGCATTACATTAGATTGGCATCCCTCCAATGAGCTCACGGTGGTGTATGTAGCTCTTCTGATTTTATCTTTACAACAACCCTGCGAGGTATTTTGGCAGAGAGGGAGTGTGTCAGGCACCGGGCGTTCCAATCTGCCAATTTGGAAGGGTATAAACTCAGCCAGAGAGGTGGGTCCCACAAAACGAAATCCCTTCACTGCCAAAGGACAGGGGAGGCGAAACCTCAGGACCTGGCTATAATTGTACAGCGAAGGCTCTCTAGGTGCCCCTTTGGACTGAAAAGACCAGATGATTGTTAGCAATGGGAAATAATTTCAGGTTGGAGAGAGAGAGAGAGAGAGAGAGAGAGAGAGAGAGAGAGAGAGAGAGATAAAGTATCTCTCTCTCTCTCCAACCTGAAATTATTTCCCATTGCTAACAATCATCTGGTCTTTTATTTGCACTGATCGGACGCGGGTGGCGCTGTGGGTTAAACTACAGAACCTAGGACTTGCTGATCAGAAGGTCAGCGGTTCGAATCCCCGTGACGGGGTGAGCTCCCGTTGCTCAGTCCCTGCTCCTGCCAACCTAGCAGTTTGAAAGCGAGTCAAAGTGCAAGTAGATAAATAGGTACCACTCCGGCGGAGAGGCAAACGGCGTTTCTGTGCGCTGCTCTGGTTCGCCAGAAGCGGCTTAGTCATGCTGGCCACATGACCTGGAAGCTGTACGCCGGCTCCCTTGGCCAATAACGCGAGATGAGCGCCGCAACCCCAGAGTCGGCCACAACTGAACCTAATGGTCAGGGGTCCCTTTACCTTTACCTATTTACACTGATCAGGAAACCACACTCAAGATTGCTGTGCCCAGATACACAATGGTACGTTTACATAACACAGAAATGTTCCATAATTTTAAAGTGAAATATTTGCACCAATTTTAAGCCGTGGTTTTGAGAAACTGTTTTTGCTCCTTGAGCGAGGAGTGCAATCTTTTGAAAAGCAATGCCGACCGTTGAAAAGCTTTTGCAGCCTTGACCTCTTGGTAATGGCTGCTCTTTTCTAACGCTAGAAAAGTGCAACCTGTGCTGCTGATATAAGTAGTACGACTCATGCAACACGTCGGTGACTCATATACACACAATAATTACCAAAATAATTATGCATTCTTTATCAATCTTCTGAGAAAAATATAAAACCTTGTGCAAAGCCACAGAAACTTGCAAACTGTCCAGTCTAAGATGAACTTATAATGTCTGATTTCAATAGATTTTTCAAACGCACTTTTCTAACGGCGACTGCTACCGGGTTCCTTTCGTTTTGTTTTCTGCCCCATCAGGTGATGTGGTTGCCCGACTCTGACCGCCGACTGGTCCAAGAGGTTGCCCCTGGTTTCCAGCAGACCTCTGGCATCAAGGCTGGGGCTCAGCCTTTGAGGGACAGAGGCTTTCAGAAGCTGAACCTGCGTTACACCAAAGTCACCAGGGACGATATCAGGTCTGCTGTGGGCTTTCACTCTTCCACGTGCCTTTGGTCTCGTTCTCATAAGCATCCTTATCTTTCTGGACTGTACCACTTTCGGCCCAAGGGAAGCTTTCATGACGGAACGTTTCTCCCATTTTTTTTAAAAAAAGGGAAACGTAAACCGACACCCTTGCTTCTAGAAAAGTAGAGTGCCAGGGAAGGTAATGTCTGGATTTGGCTTCTCCCTGATGCGCTGGCTTTCTGAGGTCAGGGAAGCCTGCAATCTACATGAATTATGACCAGGGGTGGGGTGCTAGTGTCACACACAGTTCATCGTTCCTCCCACCAAAATATCTAGGGAAATCAGGAAGGGTTTTGCAACATAATGAAATTGTAGAATAAATTCCTCAAGGCAAGATGCTTTGCAGGAGGCTGAACTTTGGGTACCTTCCAGCTCTATGATTTTGTGACTCCTGCAAGTGAAATAGATTGCAGAATTGACCTTCTTGTTAGCAGATACGACTACGGCCCTGAACAGAGCTAGCGGTGGAGGAAAAGGCCTTTTGACAGGGGTGCCTAATGATGACTAAGGGCCTGCAGAGACAATTGCATGCCTGGAACGTAATGGATGGCTTTGTGAGGCTGCCTCTAATATCCTCTCTGGGCACTTTGAGAGACAAGCTCCAAACCACTTGCCACGCTCCTTATCTCTCTAGCAGCCGCTGCTGTTACCATGGAGCTGTGAAGAAGTCCAAGGTCCCGGTTTTTATTTCAGAAATTACTTTGTGCGCAAAAAAACCCAGCCCATTAATAGCCTTTGATCCGTCCGTCTTATCTTTCGACGGACGTTGGCTGGGACACTTTCCTAGAACAACGCGTGGTTGCGGTTTGCCGATTGGGGAACAGGCTGGAATAATATTTTGGGGATGTAGATCGGGAGCAAGTGAAGGCGTTTGTTTTGCAGCAGGATGAGAAACGTTTGCTTCTCAGCCTCGACGTGTTTGCTTGCTTGTTCCCTCGGGGGGTTGAACCAACATTTGCGGGTGCCGCTGTGACCCTCAAAAACCCACAGTGTATGAGAGACACTTTGCTCTTCCTGCTCAAATCAACTCTGCACGGGCTCAGTGTCTCCTGTATTGAACAAAATAAAAAAAATTCCTTCCCGTACCACCTTAGATACCAACTAAGTTTGTTATTGGTATGAGCTTTCATGTGCATACACACTTCTTCAGATAAGTGCACACTTCTTCAGATAAGTGTGCATGCACACGAAAACATGGTCTCTTAGTTGGTCTCTTAGGTGCAACTGGAAGGATTTTTATTATTTTGTTTCGACTACGGCAGACCAACACGGCTACCTACCTGCAACTCCTGTATTGAACATCCCCCTTTAAACGTGCCCACAGTGCATTGCATGCTAAAATCATTTGACCAGCCTCTCCCCTCCCATTCCAAACAGAAGAGAGTTGCAGTGAGCTTGCCTCTGTGAGCGAGCGGGCAATGGGTGACGTGGGCGCCATTGCTTCACTGACAGAGCAGTTGATGGCTTGGTTAGGGCCTGCCTTCATTGCTGCAAATAAAACAGGAGCACAACATATGGCAATGTTGTTCCTAGACTGTACGACTCCATAGTGGTTGGCCTCCATCGGCCTCGAGAGACAATGGAGTGTGCCTCTGGAGGTAAAGCCTAACCGCTGGAGAATCAGCTTTGGCTGCAGAGATCAGTGACTTGAAGCAGCTTCCTCCTGTATTGCTTCTGAAGATATAATAATAATTTATTATTTGTACCCCGCCCATCTGGCCGGGCTTTCCCAGCCACACTGGGCAGCTTCCAAGATTAAAAATACATTAAAATGTCACACATCAAAAACTTCCCTGAACAGGGCTGCCTTCAGATGTCTTCTAAATGTCAGGTAGTTGTTTATCTCTTTGACATCTGATGAGAGGGTGTTCCACAGGGCAGGCGCCACCACTGAGAAGGCCCTCTGCCTGGTTCCCTGTAACTTGGCCTCTCGCAGTGAGGAAACCACCAGAAAGCCCTCAGCACTGGGCCTCAGCGTCTGGGCAGAACGATGAGGGTGGAGATGCTCCTTCAGGTCTACTGGGCCTTTGAGGCTGTTTAGGGCTTTCAAGGTCAGCACCAACACTTTGAATTGTGCTCAGAAACATACTGGGAGTCAATGTAGGTCTTTCAGGACCGATGTTATGTGGTCTCGGCGGCCGCTCCCAGTCACCAGTCTAGCTGCCGCATTCTGGATTAGTTGTAGTTTAGATATCCCTATAGGCAGCAGGTATATTCAGAAGCAGAGTACCCTCAAGTACCAGACACTGAGGACAGGCAGGGGAACGGCCTTCGTTGCTGCCTTTTTGGCGTTCTCCTTCTCGAACCTTGGTGATATGGCCTGAAGCCAAAATTTGACTCCCCCCTCCAGCCCTCACCCAGGCTTGGAGAAGGAAGCATAAGAGCTCTTTCAGGGTCTCAGAGCCCTTCACCCTCCTTCCTAAAGCCCAGTTAGCAGTTGCCCAGCTTTGGGAAGGAAGAGGATGACCCTGGGACCTTGTCAAAGCCCTCATACGTCCTGTGGCGCTGTGGTCTAAACCACTGAGCCTCTTGGGCTTGCCGATCAGAAGCTCGGGGGTTCGAATCCCCGTGACGGAGTGAGGTTCTGTTGTTCTGTCCCAGCTCCTGCCAACCTAGCAGTTCGAAAGCACACCAGTGCAAGTAGATAAATAGGTACCACTGTGGCAGGAAGGTAAACGGCGTTTCCGTATACTCTGGTTTCCGTTATGGTGTTCCATTGTGCCAGAAGCTGTTTAGTCCTGCTGCCCACATGACCCGGAAAGCTGTCTGTAGACAAATGCCAGCTCCCTCGGCCTGAAAGCGAGATGATCGCCACAACCCCATAGTCGCCTTTGACTGGACTTAACCATCCAGGTGACCTTTACCTTTTATCTTTACCTGCCTCCTTCCCAAAGCTGGAGAAGCGCTTACCAGACTTTGAAAAGGTACCACCTCAGCCAGTGCGGCGAGCCAATGGCGCTGCCCTAAAACGGCCTCTGTTCTCCGATGTGGTTCTCTGATGGCAGAATCTGGGACCAGACAGAACCCAGCGTCCCAGCGAGATCCAGCAAATGCCATTTTGACATTCTTCTGCGCTTTTTAAGGCCCGTCCTTCTCCTCGCTCTGCTTTCTCAACAGGGAATACGCCATGGCGAACTTGAGCGTCAATCTGTTTGTCGTGAATGAGCCTTGGCTCTACTCTGTCCTGTGGTGCTCCGGGGTCCAGTCCGTCACCTCCGACAACTCTCGCGTCCTCAGCAGGCTGCGTTCCCCCGTCTGGATGATGGTAAGAAGGGCTGTGGCTTTGCGTCTGTTCATTTCCAGGCGTATGAACGTCAGGAGGAGAAGCAGCCTGCTGGAACAGGCCTGCCGGGTTGTGGGCATCTGAGGGAGCTGAATGCTGCAAGATCCGGTACTGATAAAAGAAAGCCCTTTTTCACACAGCACGGAGTTAAACTGTGGAACTCCTTGCCTCAAGAGGCAGGGATGGCCACCAACTTGTGTGGCTTTGAAAGAGGATCGGACAAATTCATGACAGAGGATAATATAATATAATATAATATAATATAATATAATATAATATAATATAATATAATATAATATAATATAATATAATAATAATATAATATGTGGTACCTCGGGTTAAGAACTTAATTCGTTCTGGAGGTTTGTTCTTAACCTGAAACTTTCCTTAACCTGAGAGACCACTTTAGCTAATGGGAACTCCCACTGCTGCCGCGCCGCCGGAGCATGATTTCTGTTCTCATCTTGAAGCAAAGTTCTTAACCCGAGGTAATATTTCTGGGTTAGCGGAGTCTGTAACCTGAAGCGTCTGTAACCTGAAGTGTCTGTAACCCAAGGTACCACTGTAATATAATTATTTATACCCCGCCCACCCAGCTGGGTTTCCCCAGCTACTTGGGCGGCTTCCAACCCAAGTGAGAGCCTGTGAGAGCCACACTGTGAGAGCCAGTGTGGTGTAGTGGTTAAGAGCGGTAGACTCGTAATCTGGGGAACCGGGTTCGCGTCTCTGCTCCTCCACATGCAGCCGCTGGGTGACCTTGGGCTAGTCACACTTCTTTGAAGTCTCTCAGCCCCACTCACCTCACAGAGTGTTTGTTGTGGGGGAGGAAGGGAAAGGAGAATGTTAGCCGTTTTGAGACTCCTTCGGGTAGTGATAAAGCAGGATATCAAATCCAAACTCCTCCTCCTCCTCCTCTTCTTCTTCTTCTTCTTCTTCTTCTTCTTCTTCTTCTTCTTCCTCCTCCTCCTCCTCCTCCAACAAGAGATTAAAAATGCATTAAAACATCAGTCATAAAAAACTTCCCTAAACAGGGCTGCCTTCAGATGTCTTCTAAAAGTCAGATAGTCCTTTATTTCCTTGACATCTGTTGGGAGGGTGTTTCACTGGGTGGGCGCCACCACCGAAAAGGCCCTCTGTCTGGTTCCCTGTAACCTCACTTCTTGTAGCAAGGGAACCTGCTCCTTCAGGTATATTGAGCCGACGCCGTTTAGGGCTTTAAAGGTCAGCACCAACACTTTGAATTGTGCTTGGAAACGTACTGGGAGCCAATGTAGGTCTTTCAAGACCGGTGTTATGTGGTCTCGGTGGCTGCTCCCGGTCACCAGTCTGGCTGCCACATTCTGGATTAGTTGCAGTTTCCGGGTCACCTTCAAAGGTAGCCCAGAGCGCATTGCAGTAGTCCAAGCGGGAGATAACTAGAGCATGCACCACTCTGGCGAGACAATCCGAAAAGGGCTCTTAGTGGCTACTAGGCGCTGCCTCCACAGCAATGCTTTTGCAGATCCTTCCCCTGCCCAAAGATGCCACAAATACTTATTATTGTTTTTATTATTTATTAAATATGTATCTCCGTCCGTAGATCTCAGTGTAGTTCACAACACAGAAATGCAAATTTAACCCTCCCCCCAAAATCCACATTGAAAACAAGAACGAAACCGGTATACGCTTCAAACGTAGGGCCAAAAGCTTCAGTAAAAAGGAAAGGTTTTGCCTGGTGCCTTAAGCTAGACTACAGAGCATCGGGAGCTTCCCTGGGGGAAGGGCATTCCACAAATGGGGAGCCAACGTTGAAAAGGCCCTGCTCTTGTTTTGCCGCCTGCTGGACCTCCCATGAAGGGGCTCAGGGAAAAGGGCCTCAGAGGATGATCACAGGGTGTGGGCTGCTTCTTATGGGGAGAACCCATAAGAGTCTTTGAGGTACTGGGGTCCTGCATAAGGCTTTATAGGTAAAAATCAGCACTTTGAATTGGGCCCCGAAGCATCATAGAGGAGGCAGTGGTTCATACAGGGCTTATATATATATATATATATATATATATATATATATATATATATATATATATAAAATATTTATTAAAGTTTCAGAAAAAGGAATTACATAAGAACAAAAAATACAAAAGTAAAAGACAAAAATAAAAATACAAGAAAAATACAGAATAGGTACACTTACAGAAAAAAGAAAAAAACGAAAAATAAAAAATCAACCTTTCCAAATCTTACATTCATATCCTTGTTTCCCTGACCTCCTCATACCTCCCTTTTTGTATTCCAATTCAATTAATTAATTCAGCAATTTCTTTCCCTCCTTATTATCCTGATCTTTAATCTTAATATATTATAACATTAAATTTTTACCTATTTAGAAATCCAATTTTTCCATATTCTTTTATATCATTACAGCTAGAAACCGCTTAACTTCAATCAAACATCATTCTAGCATTCATTAATTTTGCATTACTTCTGTAAATAGTCTTTAAATTTCTTCCAATCTTCTTCCACCGACTCTTCTCCCTGGTCTCGGATTCTACCAGTCATTTCCGCCAATTCCATGTAGTCCATCACTTTCATCCATACAGGGCTTACCTGGGGTTATCTTCTTGCTCCGACACACATGCACACGATTATACTTCTTATTTCTGAAAGAGAAAGGGGATAAACCTCTACTCAGGTCAAATCCATTCGTTGGTTAAAGGGGGAAAGCAAATTGACAGTGCTTGCAGCTCCCAGTTTAGTGGCCCAGGGCACCATCTAGTGGTCGCGAAAGTGCTTACTCTTAATTCATGCGCAGGCATTTATTTGAGCTCCAGTCTTATTGCTTAGTTTGGTAGATTAATAAACTAAAGCTTTGGATCGGGGCGGTTCTCCTGACCAAGGGCTGACTTGACCTGTGGACAATACTCTGGCGCCTGAGTGTCAAAATAGACGTGGTCAAAGTGTAAAACTGAGCACGGCCTTTTTAAAAAAGCAAATATTGGGTAGAGGGCCATGAAAACCTTTTGGCAATGCAGCAGGAAGCCTCGGGGAATGATCATATCTATTGATTGATCAATAGATATAGATATGGAAATATTTGGGGGGACTTGAGGGCCGCAATTTGTTTGGCTTCAAAAATTTGCTTTAAAAAGTTTCCTGTTTTAAAAATGAATTTTGAAGGATATTTGGAGCAACAGAAGACCTCTTGCGGTCTGGATTCCATGGCGTAAGCCCCCCTATCCTTTTGTTTTAGAACTGTGAATTAAGGTCACGGTTTTCGAAGCTGCTTCACTCCTGGTGTTACTGTAAGAGAAGGAATAATAATAATAATAATAATTTATTTATACCCACCCATCCAGTTGGCTTTCCCCAGCCACTCTGGGCAGCTCCCAACAGATTAAAAACAGAAAAAAACATCAAACATTAAAAACTTCCCTAAAACAGGGCTGCCTTCAGATGTCTTCTTAAATTCAGGTAGTTGTTTATTTCCTTAACATCTGATGGGAGGGCGTTCTGCAGGGCAGGCACCACTACCGAGAAGGCCCTTTGCCTAGTTCCCTGTAGCCTCACTTCTTGCAGGGATGGAACTGCCAGAAGGCCCTCGGAGCTGGACCTCAGTGTCCGGGTAGAATGATGTGGGTGGAGACGCTCCTTCAGGTATACTGGGCAGAGGCCATTTAGGGCTTTCAAGGTCAACACCAACACTTTGAATTGTGCCCGGAAACGTACTGGGAGCCAATGTAGGTCTTTTGGTACCTGTGTTATATGGTCTCAGCAGCCACTCCCAGTCACCAGTTTAGCTGCCGCATTCTGGATTAGTTGTAGTTTCCGGGTCACCTTCAAAGGTAGCCCCACGTAGAGCGCATTGCAGTAGTCCAAGTGGGAGTTAACCAGAGCATGTACCACTCTGGCGAGACAGTCCACAGGCAGGGAGGGTCTCCTCCTGCCTACCAGATGGAACTGATAAACAGCTGCCCTGGACACAGAATTGACCTGCGCCTCCATGGACAGCTGTGGGTCCAGAATGACTCCCAGGCTGCGCACCTGGTCCTTCAAAAGGACAGTTAAAACAAAAGGCCTGCCCTGGACGCAAAAGAAGGCTTTTCGTTTTAACTGCCAGTTTGTTAAAGTTCCCTTACGGTTACAGGGGCCAGTTAGCCAAATCCAGATGAGTATTGTAGTGGAAACATTTGGAAGCCACCAGGGGGAAGAAGGAAGCTCTCCTATGAGAGAGTTTTATGCATTTTTAATTTTTGCCCTTATTTATGTTATTGCACCCCCTTTGTACGTGTTTCCATTGCTGCCATGCTGCCATTATCTTATTTGTTTTCTTGCGTCACCGAGAGAACTGACTTCATTGCCTGCTAATAAATGTCTCAAATATATCTGAAACCAGAACTCTGCATCCCCACATTGAGAGAAACTATTATTGCGTTAAGCCAACTGCATCCTTGTCTCCTCTTTTTCCCCTCTTCCAGTCTCCGGACGAATACTATCTCATCTGGATAACCGCTGACCTCGTTTCGTTCGTCGTAATCGTAGGAGTTTTTATATTCCAGAAGTAAGTAGCTGGGGGCAGTGGTTTTGCAGTGTTCTTCGCCCCCCCCCACAAAAAACAACAAACAACCCATGTCTGAAAAGGCCCCTTTAAGGGCAGTGGAATATTTTCAGCAACACTTTAGAAGTTGACCCAGTTCCCACAACGCAGCAGCAATGGGGCTGGTGCTCCTTTGAGGTGCCACCCTAGTCCTGTAAGTAGATCGAGAGTGCAAGGGTTGAATGGGGAGGGCACAAAGGAAGTGGGCACCACGCCACATCTGTAACCAAGACGCCACCTGAAAACGTTGAGGGAGGGAGTTGGCATGCACCTCCTCTAAGATGTTTTGTTTGGAAAGGCCCTCTTTTCTGAATCTCCCCCACATGTAGAAAGCTAGCACGTCAGGCTTCTTAGCCCACTCCCTGACACACCAGTTTTCTACATGCGGGGATTTTAATTGTTATTATTTCACGTGCTGTCTGCACCATCATTGCTGAGGTGATCCGGCAGGAGCGAAACCCCGTGCCTCTCTAAATAATTCTTTCGGGGTGGTACGTCCTGGGTTCTGGAGTGAGATTTAGGTGGAGGTCAAGGGGTCCCCCAAATTAGTTGTAGTGAATTCACAGCTGAGCAAGGGTTTAGCGAGGGGGTCATGAATAACACAGGATTTGTTAGCATGGTGCCTGGCACTCTGTTGTTTTCCTACGTAATTCTTGAGGCCTGGGAAGTCACAGTAAGCCTGTAAAAGATGCTGTGTTGGAGTCCCGGGCATCTAGTCAGAAAGAACTCAGAGGAGAGAAAATACAAAGCCAGGATGAAGGCTCTGGTCAGCTGCTGGTTTACTTGGAGGTTGACTTCAGGAAGGCCCCAAAAAACAGCAGGCCAGCACCAAAATCCGGGCACCTTAACCCACTGCCAGGTTGTGTTGCCGCAAATTGCCCTTTCTCCACTTTCACAGCAGCGGGGCAGATTTGGCCTGGCGGGCTTCTAGCTGCTGATCCTTAGCCTTCAAATCCAGCGTAGAAGTAACATCCTAAAGATCCACAGAGTGAGGCGAAGGAGGAAACCTAGGCAAAATTCTTAGATGCTTTGAAAGAAGAGAGGGCAGCCATTTTTCCACCCTCCCGTCCAGTAGGAGAAGAGAGGACTGTTTTCCAGCTGCGAATTCCAAGAGAGGATCTGAGGGCACTTTGCTGACTAGAATCCTCTCCCACAACCCCTTTCGAGCAAAGTTTGGGCAAGCAATATCCACTCAGGGTGCCCTAGGTCAGGGGTGGGGAAGCCCCACGGGTGTTTTTTGGACCCCAAGGTGGCCAGGGATGATGGGAGTTGTAGTCTAGCAACATCTGAAGGGATGCAGGTATCTGACACACTCTCGCCTGGGGTTGGGGTAGAACGCCTTCTCCCAGTTTTTTGCAGCTAGTTGGACGAGAGGGGATTGGCCCAGAGACCCAATGGGACAGATTCTGAGTCTTCCACACCAGCAGTTAAATCTCCTTTGCCCTGACACTGCATTGGTAGTTTTGCTCCCTGGGGAGGAATGATGGACTCAAAGGAGGTGCCCTATTCCTCCTTGGTTTATTTTTCTTACTGCTCTGACCTTGTTGCATGTTCCTCCTTTCTCTCTCTCTCTTTTTCTCTCTTTCTCTCTCTTTCTTTCTCGCTCTCTCTGCTGCTGCATTTTGGCATCTTTACAGCTATCACATAATCAGGTAATTTCTGATGCCTTCTTCCTCATCCCACCTTTCGTCTGTTTCCTTCCTTCCTTCCTTCCTTCCTTCCTTCCTTCCTTCCTTCCTTCCTTCCCACCTCCCTCAAAAAACAAACCAACCAAAAAGCACCGCTGCAAAATTGGGTTAAAAAGCAGGGTCGTTTCCAGAAGAAACCCTCTAGAAGTTAAAAGTAAAAAACCCAGAAAGAACGACCGTCCAGCTCAAGCAACGTACTAGGCGGGGATTTTCCTGCCCGCGGGACTGGGATCTGAGTGCATTCAGCAGCCTCGGTTTGCAAAACTCCAAGTGTCCCTGACAATGGCAACCCCTGAAATGTGTCCTGTTTCTTTATTTAATGCATGTATAAAATAATAGAGAGTTATCTAGGAGTCTTGGTTGACCACAAACTTGCCATGAGCCAACAGTGTGACGCGGCAGCTAAAAAAGCCAATGCAATTCTGGGCTGCATCAATAGGAGTATAGCATCTAGATCAAGGGAAGTAATAGTGCCACTGTATTCTGCTCTGGTCAGACCTCACCTGGAGTACTGTGTCCAGTTCTGGGCACCACAGTTCAAGAAGGACACTGACAAACTGGAACGTGTCCAGAGGAGGGCAACCAAAATGGTCAAAGGCCTGGAAACGATGCCTTATGAGGAACGGCTAAGGGAGCTGGGCATGTTTAGCCTGGAGAAGAGGAGGTTAAGGGGTGATATGATAGCCATGTTCAAATATATAAAAGGATGTCACATAGAGGAGGGAGAAAGGTTGTTTTCTGCTGCTCCAGAGAAGCGGACACGGAGCAATGGATCCAAACTACAAGAAAGAAGATTCCACCTAAACATTAGGAAGAACTTCCTGACAGTAAGAGCTGTTCGACAGTGGAATTTGCTGCCAAGGAGTGTGGTGGAGTCTCCTACTTTGGAGGTCTTTAAGCAGAGGCTTGACAACCATATGTCAGGAGTGCTCTGATGGTGTTTCCTGCTTGGCAGGGGGTTGGACTCGATGGCCCTTGTGGTCTCTTCCAACTCTATGATTCTATGATTCTATGAGAGTTGGAAGGGACCCATGGGGGTCATCTAGTCCAACCCCCTGCAGTGCAGGAATCTTCATGACAGATGGCCGTCCAACCTCTGCTTAAAAACCTCCAAGGAAGGAGAGCTCACCACCATTTCCGAGGGAGGCAGTATATTCCCCTTTTTTTCCTCCTCATTTAATCCCAACAACGGCTCTGCGAGGTAGGTTAGGCTGAGAGGCAGCGACTGGCCCAAGGTAGCACCTAGCGAGCTTCCTCCTGGCCAAGTGGGGATTCCTGGTCTGCCCCACAGAGGACCTTCAGGTCCATAAATAGCAACACCCTAGAGGTCCCTAAGGAAGTCAGATTAGCCTCAACCAGAGCCAGGGCCTTTTCAGCACCAGCACCGTGAGCAGTTGAGGTTTTTCTTCTTGGCCACATTCTGCTGAAATGGAGGCTGCCTCTATGTCCTCAACCCATTCTCATTTTTCCAATTGGCCCCTGCGGTCGTTTTTCTTCTCTTCTGGCGAGCATTTGAAACCTGCCCCCCACCCACCCCACCCCATTTTTGCAGCCAAGCCCCAATTCCTCGTTTTCGTTGTTTACCCAAGCGTTCCGCCTCCACACATTATCTTCCTGCAACGTTTGGTTGTGTCGCGGAGAACCATTCTCATTGGTCTGTCTCTGCCTTTCCCATTTTTTTTTAAAAAAACAGAAATTTCTTTTCTTTTTAAAATATATATAATTTCTGTGCATTATCAGTGTTTTCATGGAATAACCAAAGCGACCGTAGGCCTGAGCGGGATTCGAATCCGCTGCCTCGGCTTTCCTCCGCTGTGCGTTCTGTATTGGAAGGCAGCCTGAAAGCGATGTGTAGATCCGCTATGTGGGATCTCGCTTGGGGGAGCAAGGGGGAAGGTTTCAGGTTCCACTGGATCCCTCCAGAAAGAGGCACACATGAAAATATGTCTGTGTGTTGTGCATGTATTACCTCTAGATGGATTCTGAACTTTCTGGGGTTCCCCCTTCCCACTTCTTCCACACTTTCTCTGCAAGGAACAACTTTTCCATGCGCCGAAGGCACACAGCGAGCGTGCAGCGCTTTTGTAGTTTGTACAATTATGCTTGGCTCGGAGAAAACAGAGAAAAGCTTTCCTCCCTCTCTCAAACTCGAGGCCCTCCGGCAAAGCTGAGCATTCTGGAAACACATGAAAGAAATCGCTTCTTCCTACAGCACAGATTTAAAACTGTGGGACTCACTTCCACAGCAGGCATAAGAAGCGATCAACCCACATGATTTTAAAAAGGATTAGCCGAATTCACAGAGGAGAGGACTATTACAGCATTTTAATATTTTTTTGGAAGCTGCCCAGAGTGGCTGGGGAAGCCCAGTCACATGGGCGGGGTATAAATAATAAAGTATTATTATTATAATATATTATTATTATTATCGGTGGCTGTGATGGGAGACAGCGCTCTGTCTCTGCGGTCAGAGGCAGGAATGCGCCTGAATCTCAGCTGCTGGAAACCGCAGGTCATTTTAAAAAAAGCAAACCTCAAAGTGGTTGCAAGAATATAAAGCCGTAAAATCGAGAAAAAGGCACAGCCCTACTGTTAAAGTTAAAATACTGAATCAGATTAAAATCACCTTGGCTTCTTAAGAATCTGGGTGTGCACGTCCGAACAAAAATGTTTATAGCAGGCGACGAATAGAGTGCGGAAAAGGTGCCTGCTTGATATCTAGAGGCAGGGAGTTCCAAAGTTCACTAAACCGTTGAGTTCTCACCAATGCAGAACAGGTGTTTTGTGGCGCCTGCAGTAGTACCAATTCTGCCGTGGTGTAAAGGTAAAGGACCCCTGGATGGTTAAGTCCAGTCAAAGGTACTGTAGGGTTGCGGCGCACATCTCGCTTTCAGGCCGAGGGAGCCGGCGTTTGTCTGCAGACAGCTTTCTGGGTCTTGCGGCCAGCAGGACTAAACCGCTTCCGGCGTAACGGGATGCCGTGATGGAAGCCAGAGCGCACGGAAACACCGTTTACCTTCCCGCCGCGGCGGTACCTAGTTATCTACTTGCACCGGTGTGCTTTCCAACTGCTAGGTTGGCAGGAGCTGGGGCAGAACAACGGGAGCTCATCCCATTGTGGGGATTCGAACCGCTGACCTTCCGATCGACAAGCCCAAGAGGCTCAGTGGTTGATACCCCAGCGCCACCTGCGTCCCATAAGGCGATCTCGTGGGTGGGGAGAGTTGTTCTCGAATCCTGCTCCCCGGTTTCCCCAGACATCTGGTCAACCGCTGGGAGAAGAGGCTACAGGTCTCTTCTTCTTTGGCCTGGGAAACTTTATAATAATATAATAATAATTTATTATTTGTACCCCGCCCATCTGGCTTGGTTTCCCCAGCCACTCTGGGCGGCTTTCCACAAAGACAAAAAATACGCTAAAATGTCACACGTTAAACTTCCCTGAACACGGCTGCCTTCAGATGTCTTCTGAATGTCAGGTACAGTGGTACCTCGGGTTGCATATGCTTCAGGTTACAGACTCCGCTAACCCAGAAATAGTGCTTCAGGTTAAGAACTTTGCTTCAGGGTGAGAACAGAAATTGTGCTCCAGCGGCGTGGCAGCAGCAGGAGGCCCCATTAGCTAAAGTGGTGCTTCAGGTTCAGAACAGTTTCAGGTTAAGAACGGACCTCCGGAACGAATTAAGTACTTAACCTGAGGTACCACTGTAATTATTTATCTCTTTGACTTTGCGGGAACAGCAGCGATCGCAGGAAGTAAGAAGAAGCGCTTTGGCTGATGTCATCTTCCTCCGTCATTCATCCCGGCTGCTTCCGCACACGTCTCTGCTTTTATCAGCTCAGCGTCTCCTCCTCCTCCTCCTCCTTTCCTGACCCTCTCTCTTTCCTCCCCTTTTACGAAGAGCAACTCCCTTTGGCTTTTCGAGGGCTGCATTTGACACGGGTGTGTGTGTGCGCAATTGGCGTCTTTGCACAAGGAAGCCTGCGCACCACGGCGATGGTTTGTGGCGGAGGGGAGGGGAGAGGGTGTGTGTATTGGACCTAACCCTGGGTGCTGGTCATCATACTGGGTTTCTGCTAAATTTGGGGACTTGCGAGCCTTTTGTACCTCCCTGTGCGTGACCGCGCCAGGCCAAACTTATTCTGTGTTTTTATTTTGTGATGTTACGTTGTGAACCCCTTGGAGACCTGCTGGTATAGGACTCTCTACAAATTTAAAAAAGAAAACAAAATGCAATAAAATGTCGGGAGCAGGGTATCTGTAACCTGCGGGTCTCCACAAATAGTGGTACCTTGGTTCTCAAACTTAATCCGCTCCAAAACCAAAGCGTTCCAAAACCAAGGCACGCTTTCCCATAGAAAGCAATGCAAAACGGGTTAATCCGTTCCAGACTTTTAAAAACAACCCGTAAAACAGCAATTGAACATGAATTTTAGTCTCTCACGAGACCATTGATCTGTAAAATGAAAGCGCTAATCAATGTACTGTACTATAAAATAAATAAGACAGTATTGTAGATGATAAAAATAAAAATTATTTTTTTTTCTTACCTGCACTGATGATAGTCGTTGTTTGGATAGGGGGCTTTTATCCATTTGCACAGTCAATCAATCAATCAATCAATCAATGAGTAGATGAACTGGGTTCCACACAGTCACAAAAGCAAATGAACGGAAAAAGCCTCAAAAACAAAAATGCAATATAAACAGCAAAAACAAAAGCGCCAGACTTAATCCATTCCGGAAATCCTTTGGACTTCTGAAATGTTCGAAAACCAAGGCGCAGCTTCTGATTGGTGCAGGCACCCTGGAAACAATAGCCGACAACCGCATTGGAAGTTTGGCTTCCGAAAAATGTCCGAAAACCGGAAAACTTACTTCTGGGTTTTCATCGTTTGAGAACCAAGGCACCACTGTACTACTGAACCACAACTCCCATCATTCCTGACCATGGGCTGATGGGAATTGTAGTTTGACGTCTAGAGAGCCACTGGTTACCTGCCCTTGATGTAGGAAGACCCAGCTAGATGGGCGGGGTACAAATATTATTATTATTATTATTATTGGAAGGGGAGTTGTAAATGCAAAATTGCTTGCAAGCTTCTCGTTCCAGAAGCACTGCAGCCCATTCTCCCAGCAAGAGGGCCTTTTGGTTTCGGGGTCCCCTTGGGGTGGGGATAGAAGCTGGGTGCACCTGGAGCAAAATGCCGACTCCTCTATTTTTTTTATTGATTTGGCAGCAGACCTGATGCTAGCACACAGGCCTGTTGAAATCGCATCCATTGGTGGTCTTAGGTGGGTGATTTAAATGACCACTAGGAGGTGCAACGAAGGCGAAATTGGGGTGGGGTGTGGCTGCTTTGTTTGTGGTTTCGGTGTTCGTATTTAATCTTACGTATGTATTTGATCTTTTGTGTGTGGTGTGGTGTGTGTGTGTGTATTGGAGGCACTTTTAAAAAGTGCAGATGACAAACACAAGCTTTAGTGAGGCTCCCCCTTTATATATGATTTTATTTTATTTATTTTATTAATTTCATTTAATATGTGTGTGTGTGCGCGCACACACACGCACACACTCTAACAATCTGATTGATTGATTGATCGATCAATCAATCAATCAATCAATCAATCAGGGTCACCTTTTTTAGATGGCTTGATTTAAAATAAATAAATAAACGGATCGGGTTTTTTAAACATCGCAGATCCGGCCCAAGGTTTTTGTAAAGTCGCCGCTTTAAGTGGTCATTTGAGAAGCCCAGAGCTCTCACGCTTTGTGTCAGACTCAAAAGAGCCAGAAATGATTAACTGGAAAATTCAGACTCGCTCTGACTCCTGTTCCCCTTGGTGGGATTAAGTTGCCTGTGCCTGTTTTGCTTAGCATCACCCCTCCCAGTAGACCTGAGATCGAATCCTGCTCATCACACCTTTTTTTTTGCTTTGCTGGAGCGGGGAGGGCGTTGGTCACTGAGCAGCTGCCTCCTTTTGTAATACTTTTGCTAACCTCTGGTCCTTTCTCATATTTCCATTGAAAGCATGTTAATTATAATAATATTTTTTTATTTATACCCTGCCCTTCCTGGTTCAAAAAAACCAGGCTGGCTAACAACAAATTTAAAACACTTAATTGATGCAACAAAAAACCAGTATAAAATACAGTATAAATACAGTATAAAACGTGAGTAACAATAAATTCAGAATTGCGGCCCCCTCCCACTAACTCCCCCCCCCCGCTCCAATTTGAGAGGAGCCTGTCACGGAATCTGTGCTCGGCTCAGCAGAAAAGGCCCGTTCTCATGTTGCCACCCTCCAGACCCCTCGTGTTAGGGGCACATGAAGAAGGACCCCAAAGGATGATTTCAGGGTCTGGGTCAGTTCCTATGCAGAGAGGCAGTCCTTGAGGCATGGCAGTTCTGCGCTCGTTAAGCGGGGGGAGTCCATCAGTTTCGTTAGATCAATTAAACTAAATAGCATTAATTGGTTTTTCAATAAATGTGCCATTAATGGTTGCTGTTTTGGATTTCATCACGTTATTATCTTATTTTTATTGCATTATTATTTATCAGCTCCCTGCTTGTGGAATGCTCTCCCCAGGGAAGTTCGCCTGGTGCCTTCATTACATACCGTATTTTTCGCTCCATAAGACGCACACTTTTTTCCTCCTAAAAAGTAAGGGGAAACATCTGTGCATCTTAGGGAGCAAATGCGTGGTCCCTGGAGCCGAATTGCCCAGGGGCAAAAAGCAGATCGTGGTTTTGGGGTTTTTTTAGAAAGAGGGAAGGGGGTGTTGAAAGGAAGCCGCTGAGCAGCTGATTGGCAAGTGATCGGAGGGAGATAAGGGACGCTAGAGATAAAGGAGGCTGCCTGGGAGGGGGGAGGTAAAGACAGTGAACTTGCAAGGAGAGGAGACAGGAAGACTAAAACAAGCAATGAGGAGAAAAATTAGAAGAAAAGGAGGAGCAAAAAAACTGCTCCAGCTAAGAAAAAGACACTAAGGCAAACAAGAGGGAAGGGAGTGTTGAAAGGAAGCAGCTGATTGGCAAGCGATCAGGAGGGAGATAAGGGGCACTAGCGATAAAGGAGGCTGTCTGGGAGGGGGGAGGTAAAAGCCCATGGATCCTCAGGATTTTTGCATTGGGTCACCCTAAATTCACCATCACATCACATAGCATGTCCATGGCTACAGCCTGCACCAAAAAAATCACGCATCCAGTGTTTCGTGGGGCCACAATGGCGCAAAAACGTGGTTAAAAAGCATGGATCCACATGGATCCTCAGGATTTTTCCATTGGGCTACCCCAAACTCACCGTCAAATCACATATCATGTCTGTGGCCACATCATGAACCACAAAAATCATACACCCACTGTTTCGTTCAGAATATTTTTTTTCTTGTTTTCCTCCTCTAAAAACTAGCGTCTTATGTTCAGGGGTGTCTTATGGAGCGAAAAATACGGTATTTTTTTTAGGCACCAGGCGAAAATGTTTCTCTTCAACTAGGCGTTGGGCTGATTTATATTCTGTAGTCTTTTAAACGTGTCTGTGAGAAGGTGGGGAGGCTATTGTCTTTCTGTTTTTATAATTATTTACTTGTTTTTATTCTGTGTTTTATTCTGTGAGCCGCCCCTGAGACAGTCAGGCCGGCTTGCAGAGTTTCAAAACAGAAGGAAAACGAGTTTTCTGTCGCTGTGCTAGGAGAATAGCGCAGAGTCGCTTCCTCGTGAGTTTGAGAGCCCATGGATTGTGAGCTCCTTGCCTGGAAACCTGGTCAGGCGCATGAAAAGTTCGGTTCCCGACATTCTCCTTGTCCGTTTCAGGTGGCGCATGGGCAGCATCCACAGCTACAACCCCGAACAGATCATGCTCAGCGCTGCTGTCCGAAGGTCCAGCCGGGATGTCAACATCATGAAGGAGAAACTCATCTTCTCAGGTGAGGCAATTCGAGGCTGGATTCCACGTGGCTATAACTTGATCTGTGGCAGAGAAGTAACTTCCTGTGGGGATGTCTTGCTATTCTTCGGGTCTTCAATTCGAATCTCGCCAGAAATTCATTGTCATGCGGCTAAGGTTAAGTCTTTTTTAAACATTACAGCCCAAGGTTTTGCAGAGTCGCTGCTTTAGATGGTAATGTACTTTTGAATAAATAAGGCATACTATTCATTGTATCAAATTGTAGATTTCAGCGGAGGTCTCATAAAGTTCAATGAAAAAAGCAGAAGACCCAGTGGATCAGTTCATTCTCTAGTCAGTTCATGCATAAGGTCCATACATGTATAAGTATTTATAGATCAATTTGATTCCCTCCCCCCTCTTTCTTTTTTCCTTTCTTCTTCTGTGTTGGAACTCCTGTTTGGGGACTTCCCTGGCTTTTTTCTGGCCCATGTAGGACCAGTCTAGATAGTTAGCCTTGGCGAAGACTGACGTTTTTATCCCCCAAAAAGTTTTTGCTTGAGTTTCCAATGAAATGAGGTTGCATTTTAATTTTTTAATGTATTTTAATCTTGTTTTTTAAGCTGTATTTCAATCAATTGTTTTTATATTTGGTGTTAGCCGCCCTGAGCCTGGTCTTGGCTGGGGAGGGCGTGGTATAAATAATTTCTTCTTCTTCTTCTTCTTCTTCTTCTTCTTCTTCTTCTTCTTCTCCTCCTCCTCCTCCTTCTCCTTCTCCTTCTCCTTCTCCTTCTCCTTCTCCTTCTTCGTCTCTATTCCACCTGTCTCTTCAAAGAGTCCAATAATCTACACGAAGGGTTGTTACAGTTCCACAGAAGACAATATGTAATATCATAGGATAGTGGATCTTATAGCATATTACATATGAGCCTGTTCTACTGATGAAGCCTAGGATAGCGATACAAGGCTAATATTCCGGAAATCCTTGTCTTAGACTCTGTGAAAGGATTCTGTGGAACTGTAACAACCCTTCATGTGGATTATTGGCTTCAATAGGGGGGATTCAAACCCTGGTCTCCCAGGTCCTAGTCTGACACTCTAACCACTACACCGCACTGCCTCGCGTTAACCACAGCATCTATTCAGATCCTTCCCCCTCCGCCTTCTAACACCCCACGCTTTCTCTTTCCTCCTCAGAGATCAACAGCGGCATGGAGACGACGGACGAGCTTTCTCTGTGCTCAGAGAACGGCTACGCCAACGAAGTCGTCACCCCCCTGGACCACCGAGAAGTGAAGCTTCGTATCAACTGAGGGGGCAGCGGGGGAGCGGTTGGGGGGCTCCGGAACCTTCCGGCGCTTCCTTGGTCCTTGCGTGGACTGCCTGGGACTCTTAATGCAACGGACTTCGTGCGGGTGGCCTGGTGCCTCTCTGGAAACTGAAGCTGGACTGGGTTTCTTTGATTTTTTTGTCGTTGTTGTAAATATCCCCCCTTTTTGTGACCCCTTTTCTTGCCTATCATGGGATTGGGGGCGGGTGGGGCAGGATTCGGCATGTTTGCGAGGAGCGATCTGGCGATGGGACCCACTAGAAGATAGCCTTCAGAGGTGTTGCCGGACTACAAGTCCCATCATCCAGGACCATGCATGGCTACATCTGATGGGAGTTGTAGTCCAACGTCGTGCAGGGTCATGTGACGGAAGGAACCCCACTGTCTTTCTCTCCTCTCCTCGGTGCAGCGATTGTTAGCTGAACTTATTTAAAGATGTATGTTGTGACCTCTTGGCGAAGCGTGGTTATTATCCGTATTTTTATGGGTTTGAAATCTTCCGGGCACTGGGAAGGTGTCCAGCCTGAAATCTGAGGGCTGCATTGCCCATCTGGACAACGATCCAAGAGCCGTGTGACTGGTGGCGGAGCCAGAAGCAAAAGTGGGGAGGAAATACCGTATTTTTTGCTCTATAAGACACACTTTTTCCCCTCCAAAAATTAAGGGGAAATGCGTGTGCATCTTATGGAGCAAGTGCAGGCTCCATGGCTTCAGCAAAAGCAACGCAAAGCCTCTGAAGCGCAGCAGGAGCTCTCCCGCCGTGCTCCGGAGGCTTCGCGTTGCTTTTGCTGAAGCCCGGAGAGCAAGAGGGGTCGGTGTGCACTGATCCCTCTTGCTCTCCTGGCTTCGCTTCGCTGGAAAGGCGCTGCGCAGCTTTCCCTCTCTGCGCAGCGCCCCTTCAGCGAAGCGGGAGGAGAAATGGAAGG
This sequence comes from Podarcis bocagei, assembly GCF_964188305.1. NCBI lineage: Eukaryota > Metazoa > Chordata > Lepidosauria > Squamata > Lacertidae > Podarcis > Podarcis bocagei. The sequence goes on along the minus strand of NC_138130.1, from coordinate 100,568,799 downwards.
GGCTCTGTTTATCCTGCCACTTTGCTGAAGGGGCGCTGCACAGAGAGGGAGAGAATTCCCCCCCTTGTTCTCCCCCTCTAAAACTAGGTGCGTCCTATAGAGCGAAAAATACGGTACATTCCAAGGACGCATTGAAGACGGGCAAGGGTGCTTGGGGTGAGAAGCAGGGCTTGTGAGGGGTGCTGGGGGCCACATAGAGAGCCCTGGAGGGCCATTTTCAATGGGTTTGAGGTTTCCCGATCCTGATTTGCAGGTAGGATGCTGTGCAGACCGAGAAAAGCTCCAAGCACGAAGAAGGGAGACATTAACTGGAAGTATTTTACAAGCCTGAACATGGAATGACTCTAATCTTCCTACTTTCTCAATGGCAGCAAAAGGGAGCAGGGCTGTCTTACGCATATCCGGCGCCGTGGTGCAAAGATCCTTCCGGCGCCCCGCCATGCAACTCCAAAACAAGGGAGAAGGTGGTAGAAAATGTCCTCTGCCTCCCCCACCGCCCCGATCCCCAGCGTGGTGGCGGTGATCAAGCAGGAAAATGTGCTGGCGGACATGCTCTCTGGCATTGGGGCGCCCAGGAAGGCTATGCGCCACCTTTGGCCAGGAAGCAGGAGGAGGACAACGACTGGGATCAGGGCCGTCTTTAGCTGTGCTGGGCCCAGGGGTAACCCAAGAATCGCAGTCCAGGTCCGGTCCAGAATCCGTAGGTTCTGCTAGGAGTCAGTCCGACAGGGTCAAGGCAGGACACGAGGCAGGAAACCAGGCAAGGACAGGTACAGGATCTCAGGCAGGATCTGGCATACAGCAATGTCGCTCCCGCAACCTGGGGTGGGGTCCAACAGCCTTTTATCTCTGTCAGGGTAATGGCCGGTCCTGATCCTCCGGCGACTCACCTCCCTGTTTCGCCCGAAGGCGAGCACTCCTCCTGCAAGTACTCAGGTCTCTCATTCTCTCAGACCTCAGTCTCTGCAGCTCGGGAGACGTCGGTGGGTTACTAGACCCAGGGGCCGCCTCAGCCTCCCCTGACCAAGCCAGTAGTGATGCTGTAAGTGATGGCCCAGCTGGAGGCAACGAGGTCATCCCCGCATCTGGAGCCAGGGCAGGCTCACGCCCCTGACTCAGCCCAGCTGGTGCTTTTTGCAGGGGAACCTGTGCAGACTGGGACTCTTCAGGATCAGGCCCCAGACTTGGTTCAGATGATGCCTGAGGCAAAGGATCCAGTGCAGACTGAGACTCCTCTGGTGCCAAGCCGCGCAGCTCCCCCACTCGCTGGGGCGCCCCTGAGAGGCCTGCGCCCTGGCGCAACGAACCACCAAGACCAATGGGAAAGACGGCTCTGAGAGGGAGAATGGTGCATGGCAAAAAGCAGTTGTGGGGTGATCAGCGGGTGGCCCCACTGAAGGCTGTGCTAAGAATAAAGGCTGCAAGCAGTATATCCCACATATAGGAGCAAATCTCATTTCCTGGATCTCTCTCTAGGGCAGTGATTCTCAACCTGTGGGTCCCCAGATGTTGTTGGACTACAACTCCCATCATCCCTGACCACTGATCATGCTGGCTAGGAATGATGGGAGTTGTAGTCCAACATCATCTTGGGACCCACAGGTTGAGAACCGCTGCTCTAGGGGAGACCGAGTCAAGATGCAATGCAAGACTGATACATTGTTTCTTAAAACAGGGGGCTTCTCCAGATGTTTTGCTGGACTTACAACCCCAGGAGATGTATTTTCATTCCCCAAGGTTTATGTACTGCTTGATTCTCGTAAAATATCAAAGTGGTTTACAGAAGCAAAAAAGAGGGGCAAAATGACCGGTTAAAATCAGCTCTTTAAAACAGTCCGCAAATAAATAAAATCAGCACACCAGGTTAAAAACACCTGTCGACATTTTACATGTCTTGTTAGGCTTTCCTAAACAAAAATGTTTTCAGCGGGGTGTCAAAAGGAGTGCAGTGGTACCTTGGTTCTCAAACTTAATCCGTTCCGGAAGTCCATTCCAAAACCAAAGCGTTCCAAAACTAAGGCACGCTTTCCCATAGAAAGTAATGCAAAATGGATTGATCTGTTCCAGACTTTTAAAAACAACCCCTAAAACAGCAATTTAACATGAATTTAACTATCTAAGGAGACCATTGATCCATAAAATGAAAGCAATAAACAAGGTACTGCAGTCACACAATTAACTAATCAGGAGCTTAACTGGGTTCCACACAGTCACAAAAACAACAAAAAAGAGCCACAAAAACGCAAAATAAATAGCAAAAACAGACAGACCTCAGCATAACACTCAAAATGGAAGTGCGGCACTCAAATCGGAAGCGTAACACTCAAAACGGAGCATATTCAGCTTTCGAAAAAAGTTCGCAAACCGGAACACTTCCTTCCGGGTTTGCAGTGTTTGGGTTCCGAGTTGTTTGAGTACCAAGGCGTTTGGGAACCAAGGTACCACTGTACAGTGAAGGTACTGATGTCAACCGGCAGGGAGTTCCAAGTGCGAGTTCTGCCACACTAAAAGATTGATTTCTTACAACAGTAAAATATTATTTGGCACCTTTAATAGTGTGAGTCCTGCAGATTGAATGTCCACATACAGGTAAGGTGACTCTACAAGTAAACTGGTTCCAAGCTGTTCAGGGCTTTATATACTAACACCTTGAACTTGGCTCAAACAATCAGGTCCCTGAACAGAGATGTTATATGCAGACAGGGGATGGAAAAACCCCTCGCCTTGTCAGCAATTATGCCGCAGCATTCTGCACTAATGGCAGCTTCCGGATCAAGTGCAAGGAAGCCGCACATAAAGTGCATTGTCGTATTCTTGAACCAATGAATTAGAATTGCAAGAAAGGAGAGTCTGACTGAACGTTAGGAGTAACTTTCTGACGGTGAAATCTATTTGATGGGAACAGTCTCCCTCGGAAGGTGGTGGACTCTTCTCGGACGACTTCAAGCAGCGGTTGGGTGGCCATCTGCCAGGGATTCTTTTCTTTTTTCTAAGCCCAAAGTTTATTCGTCTTATTTCTATGCATTTTTCTTCTTCTAGAAAGCTAACACAATGGAGGACCTATTCACATGGGCTGCACACACCATGCATTTAAAGAACACCAACTCCCCAAAAGAACTATGGGAGCTGTAGTTTTCCCCTCACAGAGCTACAAATCCAAGAACCCTTAACAAACTACAGGGTTCGCTTCCTCTCTCTGTGTGTGTGTGAATTAAATGCATGTATATACATCCATAGGGACGTGGGTGGCGCTGTGGGTTAAACCACAGAGCCTAGGGCTTGCCCATCAGAAGGTCAGCGGTTCAAATCCCCGCGACGGGGTGAGCTCCCGTTGCTTGGTCCCTGCTCCTGCCAACCTAGCAGTTCCAAAGCACGTCAAAGTGCAAGTAGATAAATAGGTACCACTCTGGCGGGAAAGTAAACGGTGTTTCCGTGCGCTGCTCTGGTTCGCCAGAAGTGGCTTAGTCATGCTGGCCACATGACCCAGAAGCTGTACGCTGGCTCCCTCGGAAAATAAAGGGAGATGAGCGTCACAACCCCAGAGTCGTCCCTGACTGGACCTAACGGTCAGGGGTCCCTTTACCTTTATATACATCCATATTTAATTATTTTGCAACATTGCTTTGCTTAAAAATTCAGGAGATACCTCCAAAGTCAATTCGGAAGAGCTAGCCAAAAAGGAGCCATACCTGGAGATGCCAGCATTGAACCTGGTGCCTTCTACTTAGCTGGGATAGCTCATTCAGAAGAGTACGAGACTCTGAACCTCAGGGTTGCGGGTTCGAGCCCCACATTGGGCAAAAGATTCCTGCACTGCAGAGGGTTGGTCTAGATGACCCTTGCGGTCCCTCCCATCTCCATGACTCTATGATTCTCTACATGCAAAACTGATTTTCTACCACCGAGCTGAGACCCTTTCCCGTATTAGTGCCAGCTGTTCTAGAATGGCTATAAAGCTGAGCATCGTCTGCAGGGTCTTGGGAATCCCGCTTAGCTTTCCCTAAGTGGCTCAGGGAGGTGGACCATGGTCTGCAGACACTGGTGTTGCCAGAGCCATGAGGCCATGGGCTTAACCTGGGCCATTCCACCCTGAAAACGTCTCCTTTTCCGTGCAAATTTGCCAGGCTCTCGCTCGAACGATGCTTTTCCTCCGGGCCACAACTGCTTTTCCAGATGGGCCGCTGACTCTAAGCTCTCCCCTGGGTGAACTCCCCTCTGCATCCTCACGCCCTCCCTTCTGCAGAGGCGACAGGGAGATTCCCCCTGCCTGAGCCGTCACTTGGCAGCCGCAGCGAATGCCAGGCAGATCCGCCGAGCGCATCATAATTACCAGGAACAAAGCCGAACCCGATCGTCTCTTGCTTTGTGGCTTGGAGGCTGGAGGGTTATTATTGGTCTTGGGCAAGCGCAAAAGCAAAGGGAGTGCTGGCCAGTTTACATCGGTCAAGGGGTTGCCAAAACCAAGCCGTGATGCTCTTTGGTCCAATGCCTTCGGATGAACATACACCTGAGCCGTTATCCTTCCATTCCAGGTGATGGGATCTCCATCAGACAGGTGAGAAAGACCTTCCCATACAAAGGGGATGATGCCTTATAAGCAAAGAGACCAGGCGAGGGGGGTGTAGGAATCTGCCTTCTACAGAATGTTGGTGCCTCAAGCTGAGCACTGACTGGCAGCAGCAGCTGCCCTGGGTTTCAGGCAAGGGGTTCTCCCATCCCTACTTGGGGATAGGAGGAAGTGTAAAGCATATGCTCTACCATTGAGATGTGGTCCTTTCCCATATTAGATCAAGCTGCTCCACTAGCATGGGTATATAGCTGAATGTCATCTGCAAGGTCTTGGGTTCGAATCTCCGTTCGCTTTTCCTAGGAATTGAATTGAATTCCTGCGGCTTGATGGAGGTAGAAACTGTCTCTCATGTCTTGTTACACTGCCGTTTCTACGGGGATATAGGCTCGGTATTTATCACTCCTGTTATACAAAAATCTCCAAATGGGTCCGAACTTCAATGTCTAAAACTCCTGGTAGAGGACAAGGATCTAGAGATCGCGCTAAGGGTGGCCAAATTCTGTGCAACTGCCATAAAACTTAGGGAACAAGCTGTACTACCAAAACGATTAAGGTTTTAAACGACAATTTTAGGTTATATTTTAGTGATCAAGATTTAATATATATTTTTCCCTTCCGCAGGGCCTGTAAGGCAGAGCTGTTCCACCAGGCCTTTGGTCAGGGCGCAGCCTGACCCCCTCCTCTGGCAATCTGCACAGAATTTTGCTTAATGGTTGCCATCAATTTGATTTTAATTAATTTTTATAATGAAAGGTTTTTAGAATGTTGGATTATTTTGATTGTTGTTAGCCGCCCTGAGCCCAGCTTCAGCTGGGGAGGGCGGGGTATAAATAGAATTTATTATTATTATTATTATTATTATTATTATTATTATTATTATTATTATTTAACTGCCGCTATATCTGAATTGCCTCTGTTATACCCAATTGCAATTCAATGTTTTATGATTTTCCTGATATTGGAAGTGAGCCGGAACTGGTCTGTGACCGTAATAATGAAATTCAATTCAATTCAAGTTTTAAGGCAACCTGATGGGTCTGAGCTGCGAAGGTGAAATGGGAGCTACCCAAGGAATGCTTTCTTGAGCTCCTGAGGTCAAGGTTAGGATACCTGTGCTAAAATGTATTTATATTTATATTTCTTATTGAATTTATACAGTCTATTTTGCTCTTTGATGTAGGTTTTTGGCGTTCTCCAAATCTACTCTCTGGCAGATTTTACCTGTCTGGCAGACTTATCATTGGAAACCATGTTGTGCGCCTTGACATTTTGCAGTTCCCAAACGATGGAACGTTTTCAGAAGCGAGACACGCAACAATGAACGTGCAGGCAAATTTATGTCTGTATGCAAAAGCCTACTCTCTCTGATTTGAAGGAATTGCACAATGGGGAAACCAAGGGTTTGAACTTTCTTTGGGGAATCATGTCCTCAATGAAATATCCAGCTCCTCTTCTCCTTCTTGGTGTTTGAGCTCAGGAGATGGAAGGTGGAGTGGGGGAAAAACCCTATTCCTGGATTGAGGGAAGAAAGAATGTTCTCTTGTCCATGGTATAAATTCTGCTTTGATTTTGCCAGCTATAAGGCTCATTGGAGAGCAAATGAAACAATGATAACAACAAGGGGTACATGCTACTGGGAGGACACAGGGGGCGCTGCGGTCTAAACCACTGAGGCTCTTGGGGTTGCCGATCAGAAGGTCAGCAGTTCGAATCCCTGTGACGGAGTGAGGTCCCGTTGCTTGGTCCCAGCTCCTGCCAACCTAGCAATTCGAAAGCACACCAGTCCAAGTAGATAAATAGGTACCGCTGCGGTGGGAAGGTAAACTGTGTTTCCATGCACTCTGGTTTCCATCACGGTGTCCCGTTGTGCCAGAAGTGGTTTAGTCCTGCTGGCCACATGACCTGGAAAGCTGTCTGTGGACAAACGCCGTCTCCCTCGGCCTGAAAACGAGATGAGCGCCGCAACCCCATAGTCGCCTTTGACTTGACTTAACCGTCCAGGGGTCCTTTACCCTTTACCTTACATGTGACTGTTAGAACCATGGGTCAAATTAGGGCCAGAAAAAGGCTTGCTTTGTAAACAATGGGCTATTGTAGTTAAAGACAGATGGAAAGTACACAAAGTTGAACTTTCGGCGAAATTTTGGCAGGAGTTTGAATATAAACTGTTTGGCATTGGGTGGAGGAGAATTTAAAGGTTTGCGGAGGAAAGTTCCCTCATGCCCCTTTAGGCTCCCCTGTACTGCCAGCCATCATTCTCCCAGCCTACAAAATACCCTGGAACTACGCTATGTCATGAAGAAGCACAATTCCAGATCATAAGCAAGTTCCTAGTCCTCAAGTAAACTTTTAGGTGGGCAATGTTTTCAAATGTTTTATCGTGTTTTTAATATTCTGTTGGGAGCCGCCCAGAGTGGCTGGGATATAAATACAGTCATACCTCGGGTTACAGCCGCTTCAGCTTGTGTTTTTTCTGGTTGCGGACTGCAGAAACCCGGAAGTACTGGAATGGGTTACTTCTGGGTTTTGGCAGTCACACATGCGCAGAAGCGCTGAATCGCAACCCATGCGCAGACGAGGGTTGTGAACACTGTGGGTTGCAAACGTGCATCCCACACAGATCACATTCACAACCCGAGCGTGCACTGTAATATATTTTTATTATTATTATTAAATTAATATGCATCTCCATTATGTCCAAAATTCACCATTAAACTACAAGCGTCACCACTACTTCTCCTTCTTCTCTTCCCTCTTCTCCTCCTGCTCCTCTGTCGTCGTCTTCTTCTTCTTCTTCCTCCTCCTCCTCCTCCTCCTCCTCCTCCTCCTCCTCCTCCTCCTCCTTCCCTTCCTTCCTTCCTTCCTTCCTTCCTTCCTTCCTTCCTTCCTTCCTTCCTTCCTTCCTTCTTCCTTCCTTCACTCCAAGGTCCTGGAGAAGATTGCAGCATTAAAACACACTATTAAAAGCAATTCAACTTTTTCATGCCCTGAATCGGGATGAAACAAGAGTCCCATTCCGGAACGGGCATCAGCGATCACCCTGCCTCTCTGGTACGAGGCAGCGGAAACCTCCACGCAGAACTCTGCAGCGGGTCTCGCCACGCCGAACAGATCCTCCAGACTCTCAACTCCTACCGGCTGGACGGCATCTTCACTGACGTGGTCCTCACCATGGGCGGGCAGGAATTTCCTTGCCACCGGGCTGCCTTATCCGCCAGCAGCACCTACTTCCGGGCTCTGTTTGCCGGGGGCGCGAAGGAAGTCCGCCAAGGCACCGTCCATCTCCGTGAGGTCTCTGCTCCCAGCATGAGCCTCATCCTAGACTACATCTATGGCGGGGACATCCTCATCCAGGAGGACAACGTGGAAGACCTGCTGGAGCTGTCCAGCTTCCTCCAAATCCCAAGGCTCAAGGACGCCTGTGTTGCCTTCTTAGAAGGCCAGCTGCATCCCCACAACTGTCTGGGCATCTTGAAGGTCGCCAACTCTTTTTCCATCCCATCTCTGACCGAGAGGAGCAAGAACTGTCTTCTGGAGGGCTTTGTGGAGGTCTCTCACCACAAGGAGTTCCTGGAGTTGGATGCCAAGGAGCTTACAAGCTGCCTGTCAAGCGATCGCCTGTCTGTCCCCAAGGAGGAAGCCGTCTTCGAGGCAGTGATGCGGTGGGTGAACCACGACGTGGTTGCCAGGAAGGGGGCCCTGAAGGATTTGCTCCAGCACGTGAGGCTCCCCCTGCTAGACCCTGTTTATTTTCTAGAAAAGGTGGAGACGGACGAGCTCATCCAGGAATCCAAGGAGTGCATCCCTTTGCTGCTAGAAGCCCGCAAATATTACGTCCAAGGCAGCGAGGTCAGCTCTCGGCGGTCTAGACCCAGAAGGTAAAAAGAGAGAGAAAAAGTTGCTACTAGGGCTGGGAAACATATCGATATATCATCCCAAACCGGTTTGAAGTCCATATTGTGACACCGATTCCATAAGTTTTGACCTGGTAATATATATAACTTCCCTCCTCCCCTTTGTGGATCCTATAGTTAGTCCTTTCCTCCTGCATTTTTTATAATAATCCAAATAATAATCATAATTTATTATTTATTCCCCACCCATCCGGCTGGGTCTCCCTAGCCACCTTGGGTGGCTTCCAACAAAGTACAGTGGTACCTCGGGTTAAGTACTTAATTCGTTCCGGAGGTCCGTTCTTAACCTGAAACTGTTCTTAACCTGAAGCACCACTTTAGCTAATGGGGCCTCCTGCTGCTGCTGCGCCGCTGGAGCACAATTTCTGTTCTCATCCTGAAGCAAAGTTCTTAACCTGAAGCACTATTTCTGGGTTAGCGGAGTCTGTAACCTGAAGCGTATGTAACCTGAAGCGTATGTAAGCTGAGGTACCACTGTATTTATTAAATTCATATACCGCTCTTCATCCTAAGTTCTCGGGGCTGTTCACAGAATAAAATACAGGATGAAAACAAGTAAATAAGTAAAATAAAAGAGCAAATTATTCAGTTATTAGATTTATATCGTCAGCACTAAAGGTCAGATGTCGTTTGGGTCTTAAGGGGCACAGAGGTCGTTGTCTCCTCCACCTTTATAGGGATGTGGGTCATGTTGTGTTGCCAAAAGGGTCTTGCCGTCCTCTGAGACTAACAAATTTCTTTTCTTATCCCAGATACATGGAGTTAGCAGAGATGATCGTTGTGATTGGAGGCTGCGGCAAGAAAGGGTCCTTCAAACTTCCTTTTGTGGATATCTTCCACCCTGAAAGCAAGCAATGGAAGCCACTATCCAGCGTCCCTGGATATAGCAAGTCAGAGTTTGCTGCCTGCACCTTGAAGAACGACGTCTACATCTCAGGTGAGATGGCTGCATAGAATCATAGAATCGTAGAGTTGGGACCCCGAGGGTCATCTAGTCCAACCCCGCAGAAATAGCCTCCTCCCTTCCTTGGGAGGAGATGGAGAAGACCACTGTATGACTGATGGACTGATTAATTAATTAATTGCATTTCTATTCCGCACTTTTCTCCAAGGAGCTCAAAATGGCACACGCGGTTCTCTCCCTCCTCATTTGATCCCCACAGCGACCCTGTGAGGTAGGTAGGTTAGGCTGAGAGGTAGCAACTGGCCCAAGGTCACCCGGGGAGGTCCATGGCTGAGTGGAGACTAGGTCCCAACCCGACACTCTGTTTCCCAGGTCCCAACCCGACACTCTAACCATTACACCACACTGCCTTTCTGTATGTGTATGAGAAAGAGCCAAGGTGCCCATATCCCCTTCTAAGTTTCTTCCAAAATCCCCCGCTTCCCTCAGCAGAGAAAGAGACCACACATTTGGTCACTTTAAAATGATTTACTTACAAATCCTTCAAAGGTCAGATTCATGAGCTTTCCCGCACAGCGGCAAGAAAAGGCAGGCAGTATCACGTCGGTTACAAAATGTTCAATGCTTCTAAATTATTTGTATAGAAACACAAAAATGACTTCCTTAAGCCACATGGTCTAGGCTTGGAGCGGCTAGCTTAGACAACTTTATTTGTAGAGTTTGCATGGTGGAAGATGAAGGAACAAAGAGTTTGGTAGCCCTTCCTCCCGTAGTGAGCTGGTGTGACCTAGCTAAGCCTGGCAGGACAGCTTACTCTATGGTTTTAACCCCTTCATGCATTAATTAGAGCTAAGCATGCTGGTTATATGAGGCTGGATATAACCCACAAAATGGCCCTGAATACCAGTTGGTAGGAATCTCAGGTGGGAGAGAGCTGTTGAGCTCAGGTCCTGCTTTTGGTTTTCCATTGTGAGAACAGGATGTTGGATTAGATCAGCCGGGGGCCGGTCCACTGTCCCTCAGACCTTGTGGTTATTTGTTTTGGAAAAACAAATAACAAATTCCTATGCCCCACAAATAACCCAGAGATGCATTTTCAATAAAAGCACACATTCTACTCATGTAAAAACATGCTGATTCCCGGACCGTCCGCGGGCTGGATTTAGAAGACGATTGGGCCAAATCCGGCCCCCGGGCCTTAGTTTGCCTACCCATGCCTTAAGTCTTTTGGCTCCTGTGTTATGTGGCTGCCCTGTGTCTGCTTTTGCAGGAGGCCACCTGAACGGCAGAGATGTCTGGGTGCTGAGCTCCCAGCTGAACGCCTGGATGAGGGTCGCCTGTTTGCAGAAAGGGCGGTGGAGGCACAAGATGGCCACCCTCCAGGGAAAGGTACAGGCTTCTCTTTGCTTTGTGATTGGTAGGGGGTGTCTTGGCCGCAGGAGAGAGAGGCATTTGTTCCTATTCCTCAACCTGACCCATCTCTGCCTCTCCTCTCCTGCTTCAGCTTCTTCCTCTGATTCTGGCCGCCTCTCTGCCACCGACTCTCCCCGCTCACTAAGCCCTGTTCCCTCTCCATCTTCTGACGCCTCTTCCTCCCAGTCTTCTCCCTCTTCTCCCTCTGACCACTCATCATTGCCCTACCACCACGCCCCAGGCTCAGCAGCTTCAGTGCTTGTTATGTTATGTATCTAAAATGCAGCAGTCTGATTGGTCCTAGAACAATAGGATTCAGAATGCAGCAGTCTGATTGGTCCGTAGGAGCCACCCAATCCAACTCCGGGTAGAAGTGAATCCGCAACCTGATTGGCCTACAGGAGAATCCCAGAATTAGCCAATCATGTGGGGCCCATTGTGTAAATAGTGTATACAAAGCAGACATTCTGGGGGAACTTCCATTCCTCCTCACCACTATGAGCTGAATAAAGAGCATGAAATCCACTCTCGACTCCGAGTATATTTCAGTGCTGGATTTGCCTATAGCTTAGTGCCCTGCTCTCTTGGAGGCCCCAAAAAATTTAAAGGAAAAGAACCCCTGGATTCACATTTCCAAAATGTAAGATCAAAAAAATAAATAAAATAAAACTTACATACAGCAACGGTGTTTTGTGTTGTGTAGGCTCCTACGATATAAGTCATGGGCCCCGCCTGCTAGCCTGCTCCCTAAAATATCACTGGTCTGCTCATTTATATATATAGGGTGCCTACATTCTGTTGGGAATACTGCCAGGGAGATATAGTCCATCATGGCCCCAAGCCAGCTGCCGGACGTCCATCGATCCCTGTAGTCACGCAGATCCAGCAATTAGCGACACAAAGTTTCCTGGAAATAACTTTGCCACATTCCAGGGCTCGTGCACACTCTATCAGCAGATAAAGCACAGCCAGAAAGTTGCACCGCAGAAGAGCATATTTACAGACTTTATTTAGCGTTGAACAGAACAAAGAAAAACATGACCGTTCTGAGTCAGTGTCTCCGACCGACTGCAAATATAATATAATAATAATAATTTATTATTTATACCCCGCCCATCTGGCTGGGCCTCCCCAGCCACTCTGGGCGGCTTCCATAAAAACCAAAAATACAGCAAAATCGAAAGGAACAGCAAACATAAACATCCTGTGAATAGGACATGCGCAGACTCTGTGACTCACAAAGCCTGCTCCCTTTTAAGGTGGAACGGAAATATCCTAACACATTCTGCATGGACTGGTTATTTTGTTATGTGCAAATGGCTTTCGATACCTATTAGGTCCATAAATTACCATATAGCATATATCCAAAACAACAACAAAAAAAACCCAGTGACAATTTGTTGTTGACAAAGGACAGCTGGACATATAAAGGGCCCCATTACCTTAAGTAGCTTAGGGCTTCATCAAACCTGTATCTGGCCCTGCTTCCATGTATTTCAGTTCTAGCACCTGTGTATTTCCTTTCTATTTATTTATTTGCAAATTTACAAGCTGCACTTCCATTTTTTAAAAATGGTTGGCTTTAACCCAGCAATTTCTGTCATCTCCTTAAATACCCTTTGCCAAAATTCTTTTACACAATTTACACCATTTTACGTTTCACAACAACCCTGCAAAGTAGGTCGGGCGGAACGACTGAGGCTGGCCCAAGGTGGTTTTGCGGCCGAGTGGGGGATTTGAACCCTAGTCCGGCACTCTAACCACTGTACCACGCTGCCTCTCGCTCTGCCCACACCCCGTTTACAAGCCCTGCATCTGGGTGAGATCAGAGATCTGATGAATCGCGTCCCCCCCAATTCTCACCGACAGATCTACGCAGTGGGCGGCTACGACGGCTTTGGCCGCCTGGCCAGGGTGGAATGCTACGACGCCTTTTCCAACAGCTGGGCAGATGTTGCACCGTTGCCTGAGGCAGTGAGCTCGGCAGCCGTGGTGCCGTGTCTCGACAAGCTGTATGTGATCGGGGGCGCCGTGGAGGACGGGGCCAACACAGATAAGGTACTGCCGGGGTTGCCAACCTCTGGGGGGCCGTGGGGACTTTTGCAAACTGAGCCTCTGCAGCTGTCTGCCTCTCCTGGTATGTTTCACCTTACGGTCTTCAAACAAAAACATCTTGGAGGTCCCAGGCCACAGGGAGGTTAGGCTGCCCTCAACCAGAGCCAGGGCTTTTTCGGACGTGGCCCCGATCTGGTGGAACGCTCTGTCCCAAGAGACTAGGACCCAGCGGGACTTGACATCTTTCCGCAGGGCCTGCAAGACAGAGCTGTTCCACCAGGCCTTTGGCCAAGGCACAGCCTGACCCCCTCCTTTGGTAATCCTCACAGAACTCTAGCCCAATGGCTGCCCTTAATTTGATTTGAACTGATTTTATAAGGAATTGATTTTAGAGTGCTGTATTATTTTACTGTTCCCTGAGCCCGGCTTCAGCTGAGGAGGATGGGATAGAAATAAATTATTATTATTATTATTATTATTATTATTATTATTATTATTATTATTTTTTTTTTTTTTTTATTGCTCCCCCAGGTTCAGTGCTATGACCCAGAGGAAAACAAGTGGATCCTTCAGTCGGCAGCCCCTTTCCGCCAGCGATGCCTCAGCGCCGTCACTTTGGATCACTTGATTTACGTTGTTGGGGGACTCCTGAGTAAAATCTTCAGCTACAGCCCCCAGACAGACACTTGGGCTGAAGTGGCGTCCCTCCCAGGACCTCTGGTAAGGAGAATGCCATTGGGCCCTGTAATGGGTATGGGGTTGCTCGTGCGTAAGTTGCCGCCTCTCCTGGTTATGTTGCCTTGTTAAACCTTTCCTGTCTGGACAGCCCTTCAAATCGTGGCTGCCTCAGTCACTAGCAGAATCCGTCAGTGGGCGTTTCTTAAATCTTTTCCAACATAAAAGTTGTTTGACACCCAGTCTCCTCCTACTCTCTCTGCGCGGAAGTCTTCTGCGCAGGGTGGGCGTGGGTAGCGGAGGACCCGTGCTCTCCCCGCTGGTGTCCGGTGAAGAGTCCTGGAGCCCTCTCGCCAATTCTCCCATCAGCCCCTCTATATCCCTGGTGTTGCGCTGATGTGCTTCCCCATCTGCGGAGCTGCCTCTCTCCCTGCTGGGCCCTTCTCCAGCATCATTTGAGAGCCTTCCCTCCGCCTCTAGCTCTGATGTCAGTTCCCTGACAGGCCCTTAGAGAATTTGCTGTGGGCACCAGTTCCAAGATGGGGTGCCACATCTAAAAGGGCAGAAAAAAGACCCCAGAATGGTGAAAACAGGCTCTTCACCAGCCATCAGTAGGGATAAAGGCACCTACACCAGCTATTGTCTTGCTTGCTCACAGGAAGTAGCTATTTTATTATTTTCTATTATTATTCACTAAAATTATTAGTAGCTTTTTACTTTTTTACAAATGTAAATCAAAGCAACTTGCAGCAATAAATAAACAACGCATACCTTAAAACCGGCACGAAACAAACACAGAAAAATCCAAAGCACAGTCGTATTTTTGAAAGGCAGGATTCAAACCTCCCGCCCACTAAAGGAGGCCATAAATAATTTTTAAAAATTGATTGGTAAGTTGTTTTGAGTTGCCCTGGGTGCAAGATAAAGCAACCAAGAAGTTTAATAAAAAAAATAAAAGCCAAAGGCCCCTAGTGGAAAATAAATGTTTTCGCCTGGCGTCTAAATGTATGTAATGATGGGGCCAGGCAAGCCTTTCTGGGGAGAGCATTCTGTAAGCGGGGAGCCACCACAGAAAAGGACCCGTTCTTGTGCTGCTCCTGTTCAGAACCACAAGGAGGGTGGGTGTCCAACCCTGGTATCAAATGAGATGTGGCGGGGCCGGCCCAAGACCTTTTGGTGCCTCATGTCAGGAACGTGGCCCCCCAGAGCACAGGGGATGAGTTAGACTAGAAATAGGTAAAAAGGTAAAGGGACCCCTGACCATTAGGTCCAGTTGTGGCCGACTCTGGGCTTGCGGCGCTCATCTCGCTTTATTGGCCGAGGGAGCCAGCGTACAGCTTCTGGGTCATGTGGCCAGCATGACTAAGCCGCTTCTGGTGAACCAGAGCAATGCATGGAAACGCTGTTTACCTTCCCGCCAGAGTGGTACCTATTTATCTACTTGCACTTTGACGTGCTTTCGAACTGCTAGGTTGGCAGGAGCTGGGACAGAGCAACAGGAGCACAGCCCGTCGCGGGGGTTCGAACCGCTGACCTTCTGATCGGCAAGTCCTAGGCTCTGTGGTTTAACCCACAGCGCCACCCATGTCCCTAGATTAGAAATAGAACTAAGTAAATGAGGGACTGACTCTTCAGATGAGAGTTGACTGACAAAGTCAAGAAAGGGCAATTTGACCCCCCTTCCTGGGGAAGACTGTTAGCTCTCAAGGAGAGGAAGAGTTGGGAGGCAGCCAGAGCGTTGCTAGGCAATCAGCAGATAAGCCGAGATCTGAGTCTGTGTCGAGTGACAGTGGGGAGGAGGGGGCAGGCCCACTTCTCTCTTTTTTAAAAAAATAATTTTTATTAAATTTCATATTTCCAAATTAAACACATCAAATCAATTAGTCCAAATTATAACAATACATATCATATAGTCCAATTGTTTCCAAATATAAATTTTTTTGGGGGGTACCCATGCTTCTTGATTGGCAGGAGTCCAATCCTCGAATATTTGTTCTGCTTCCATATTAAGAATGATGTTTCCAGTTTCCTCTTCTCAATACTTGTCATTACTGTGGTGTAGTGGTTAAGAGCGGTAGTCACGTAATCTGGGTAACCGGGTTCGCGTCTCCGCTCCTCCACATGCAGCTGCTGGGTGACCTTGGGCCAGTCACACTTCTCTGAAGTCTCTCAGCCCCACTCACCTCACAGAGTGTTTGTTGTGGGGGAGGAAGGGAAAGGAGATTGTTAGCCGCTTTGAGACTCCTGAAGGGGAGTGAAAGGCGGGATATCAAATCCAAACTCTTCTTCTTCTTCTACTCATTTTCCTTTCCATTTTCCTCTGATATGCTCCGCAAGTGGGTTGAAAAAGACAGTCTTATTTGTATTTCTGTGTGGGCTTTGTGCTGCTCTCTCGTAAATCACTCTCCTCCAACAGTCCTTTCCGCTCGAGCGAGTAATCACCAATTTTGTCTTTCTGATGAAATACAGTCTAGAAACTCGCTCTTTAGCTTTTCCGACCTGTTGCATCGTAAATTAGTCTTTTTGCAGGAGGGCTGCCTCTTCCAGTTCGCAATCTCCTCGAAAATAATATATCTTCGGCTCGCTCTCCCCAAGACCAACTGCAGCAACACAGGTCTCTTATCAAGTTTCCATTCTTACTGCGTCACAAGAGAGAGCCCTTCTTCTTTCCAAATCCTTCACAGAGTAAAACCTTTAAGTTCATAATTATTCCTGCACAATTCATTTTTAGTCCCATTTGCAATTAATTTCTGTGACAGATCTTCAGGGGGAGGGTTATTAATAATCACATAGAGCAAAAGAAATAAAAAGTCGCCCCCCCTTAGTTCCGGCATTCCAATCCACATACCATCTCAGTCCGTCTCAGTCTTCTTCCTTTCAGTGGTAAAATTGTTAGCAGATAAAAACCTCCTGCCTCTCTTGAAGCATGTGCGTTATCTTTCCCAATTTTTTTTCCTTTTAAGTAACGCAACTAGTTTTGCACCTGGAAGCAGCTTCGGAGGAGTTCCGAGACCCTCCGAGGGTTGTGCACCCAGTGCCTTGCCCCCTCCTTCTTCCGAACTCGGGGGTGATTTATGGCAACAGCGGGTGAAAACGGCATCTCTCCCCCCTGGAGAGATGAAGGGAGACTGATATACTTCCCATAATCAGCCTCTAATTACCTCGTGCAAGCTGGATAGATGTTAATATCCACCATCTTCCAAGGCGCCCCCTAGCGCCCCCATCAGTCCCCGTTCTAGGCATCTGGATAAGATCTGATGGCAACGGAAGGCAACGGCAGGAGTTTGGTGTCCTTCCTGCTGTGGGAGGGGCGAAAATTCAGACTGATCAACTATCGTAAATGCGAGCAGGTGAGAAGCTGTGCTCTGGGTGTGTCTTTTTTTAAATAAACGTACATAAAAATGCTGGAGGGTCATTACTTCTTATCGGGCCTTGCTTGCCTGCCAGAGATCATTACACCTGAGTAGACCTCAAAGTGGTGTCCTTCCTTCCTTCCCACCAGGTGAGGGAAGATCTGCATTTGGAACAAGGAAGGGAAGAACGATCTATACAGTGGTACCTCGGTTTACGAACTTAATCCGTTCCAGAAGTCCGTTCTGAAACCAAAGCTGTTCTTAAACTGAGGCACACTTTCCCTAATGAGGCCTCCCTTCCACCATTCGGCTTTCCCTAATGAGGTGCCCTTCCACCATTCGGCTTCTGTTCATAGACCGAGGTAAAGTTCGCTAACCGGAACCCTACTTCCGGTTTTGTGGAGTTTGTATACCGAATCGTTCATAAGTGGGGCTGTTATTAAACCGAGGTACCACTGTATCGAGATAATAATAATAATAATAATAATAATAAGAAGAAGAAGAAGAAGAAGAAGAAGAAGAAGAAGAAGAAGAAGAAGAAGTTATTTATACCCCACCCATCTGGCTGGGTTTCCCCAGCCACTCTGGGCAGCTTCCAACAAAACACTAAAATACATTAACCTATTAAACATTAAAAGCTTCCTAAACAGGGCCGCCTTCAGATGTCTTCTAAAAGTTTGGTAGTTGTTGTTCTCTTTGACATCTGGTCGGAGGGCGTTCCACAGGGCGGGGGCCACCACCGAGAAGGCCCTCTGCCTGGTTCCCTGTAACTTGGCTTTTCGCAGTCAGGGAGCCGCCAGAAGGCCCTCAGACCTGGACCTCAGTGTCCAGGCTGAACGATGGGGGTGAAGACGCTCCTTCAGGTATACTGGACCCTGTAGGTTTTGCCACCTCACCTTGCCTCATGCATGGGCCGGCCCTGAGATGTGGGCAAGTTTAAAGGGGTGGGTGTTCGAGGAGAAGCTGAGCCAGCACAAATAACAGCTGAGCTGAGAGGCCGTTTTTTGTGGATTTTTGAGGGGATATGGACCTCTCCTCTTTCTGACTTTCCCCTCTTCCTTCAGGAGAACTGCGGCGCCACCGTGTGCTCTGGCAAAATCTACATCCTGGGGGGCACAGATGAAAACGAGCAAGGCACAGACAAGGTGTTCTCTTTTGATGCAGAGACTGGGGTGGTCGAAGCTGAGACCCCACTCCAGCGCTGCACCAGTTGCCACGGTTGCGTGACCATCCTCCGGAGCAGGACCAGGTGACCCCAGTGGTGACCCCCTCCCCTTTTCCTCCTCTACGCAACCATGGCCCATGTATAATTGCTCCTTTGAAAACTGGTCCTCGAGAGAGGGCTCTCCCAATTTGTTGTTTGGTCATTTACTCACGTCCGACTCTTCGTGACCCCCTGGACCAGAGCATGCCAGGCACTCCTGTCTTCCACTGCCTCCCGCAGTTTGGTCAGACTCATGCTGGTAGCTTCGAGAACACTATCCAACCATCTCGTTCTCTGTCGTCCCCTTCTCCTTGTGCCCTCCATCTTTCCTAACATCAAGGTCTTTTCCAGGGAGTCTTCTCTTCTCATGAGGTTGTCAAAGTCTTGGAGCCTCAGCTTCAGGATCTGTCCTTCCAGTGAGCACTCAGGGCTGATTTCCTTCAGAATGGAGAGGTTTGATCTTCTTGCAGTGCATGGGACTCTCAAGAGTCTCCTCCAGCACCAGAATTCAAAAGCATCCTAATAGGGATGGGCAATTTTGGTTTCTCATTCTTCCAACCTTAAGTTCAGCCCCTCTCCATTTCCACAACAGTTGGGCGTTTCATTTCCCCACCCCAGAAAATCTGCACATGTCTTTCTTGTGCTTAACGAGGACCATTTTGTACGCCGTTTTGCCTCTCGCACACATTTCTCCGGTCAGTTTCCTCTGATATAGTGCAGGGTTGTTGTTTTTTGTACATTTTGAATATAAGCACTTTTTTTTTTTGGTGTCTGCTCTTCCCATTGCAAAAGTTGGTGCTGAATTCCAAGAGACAGCTGCCTTTCATTTTGCATACTGCTCAGAAAGTGCCAGTTAACATAGATTTGCATCAAAATGTGAACCGAAGGAATCTCTCTCCTCATCCCCACCTCCAAAAGTTGTTGGACTCCAACTCCCATTAGCCAGACTGACGGGGGCTGATGGGTCAGTCTGAAACATCTGGAGGGCACCAAATTGGGGAAAGCTGCCCTTATAACATAAAACCTTGTGGCTGGTACCATATTTTTTGCTCTGTAGGGCGCACCGGACCATAGGGCGCACCTAGTTTTTAGGGGGGGGGGGAATAAAGGGGAAAAAATTATTCCCCCACCCACCTACCCCAAAGAGCAAAGAAGCCAAGATAGCGAGCGGGATCCATCCCGCTGGCTGTCTTGGCTTTCTCTTTAGCTGTGCGCAACCTCTCCAGCTGGGAGAGGCTGCGCGCGGCTTTGGCAGAAGCCAAGACAGCCAGTGGGATGGATCCCGCTAGCTGTCTTGGCTTCATTTTTAGCTGTGGGGCTGGGGTGGGGGAAGCCCGAGCTTCCCCCGACCCCAGCCCCCAAAACAGGTCCGAGAGCAGTGGCAAGGTTGCGCACAGCCTTGCCACCGCTCCCAGAGCTTGTGGGGCTGGGGGCGCGCTCCGAGGGTTTGCGGATAGCTGCCTGAAGCCTGGGGAGCGCTGCGGGAGTTGGCGCTGCGCTCCCCGGGCTTTGGGCTGCAGGCTGCTATCCGCAAGCCTTCGGAGCCCGGCAGGAACTACCGCCGCGCTCTGAAGGCTTGCGGATAGCTGCCTGAAGCCTGGAGAGTGAGAGGGGTTGGTGCGCACCGACGCCTCTCGCTCTCCAGGCTTCAGCGAAAGCCTGCATTCGCTCCATAGGACGCACACACATTTCCACTTCATTTTTGGAGGGGGGAAAGTGCGTCCTATAGAGCGAAAAATACGGTATTTGGTTTTTTCCAGCCATAATTTTGTCTGTGGCAAATCCCAGCAGCTGCAGAACTGGACTGCTGACCCTCTAATATCATTCTTATATATATATATATATATATATATATATATATATATATATATATATATATAATCAGGAGTCCCCAAAGAGCTTCTTCTTCATTAATTGTTTTAACCTAACGACAGCCCTTCAAGGCAGAACCCATATGAATGATCACCATGTTGCAGACAGAGACAAGGCCTGAGGTGCTTAAGTCTGTGGCTCATCTACA